>NC_050203.1:35569444-35894166 GCF_013141755.1 Anopheles stephensi | reverse complement strand
GTTAAGAAAAACAACAAAAAGAAGGAGAAGCTGTACATTAAAACACTCGGGAGAGAAGGGAAAAAAAACAACACCCTACAGTACAGATGACCCGGAAAGACCGTTCTCACACATGCACACCTTTTCAATCACAAAACGCTGATGATTTGATTTTTTCACGTTGGCGTAATTTCGTATCCAAGGTCTCACACACTAAAGCCTGGCTGCTGCTACTACCTCATCATCATGATCATCATCATCTTCGTATGCATATTCCTATGGGGTGGCTTTTCTTAGTTGGAGAGATCGTGGCAGATACAAGAATAGGGACGTGAGTGCGTGTGTGTGTGATTGAAAACAAGGGAAGAAGAAGAGGAGGGGGAAACGGGGGGGGGGGGGGGGGGGGGTATTTTGCCCGGCCCGCCGTGATGGTTTCCATTAGAAAGTGAAGTAAGGCGCTGCTAGCTGAAGTATGAGACGTAGTCAATGCTGCTGATGTTGAGCAAGTATATCGTCCACGCTGACGAACGCGCACGCACCGAGGGACGTGCTCGACATGAGACGCAGCAGCTCGCAGGCATGCGCTATGCACACCTCTAGCGGTGGTCGCCATGAGTAATTCATTGATTCTGCAAAAGAAGAAAAAAGGGAAAAACGAGGAAAGAATGTTAGACCAACTGCTTCGAAAACCACATAACGATGGAGAGAGCGTGTAACGTACCTAATATGGCAGAGTTTAGAGCAGCACATACAGCTTCACGGCGCGACGGGCACAGCTGCCAACCGAGCGGGCTTGCCCAGGGATTCGAATAGGCTAATAAACTAAATGCATCCTGCAAACAAAATCAACGAGATATGGAGGAGAAGGTGGTTAGCATGATATAACAAGGATATAGGCGCCAGATTGATAAGTTAAATAGTTTCTCAGATTATCTCTGAATAGTATTAGCGACATATTCTTCATCTTGCTGAATAGTTTGAGGACAGAATCTTAAAGCACTAAGGTAGCGATTGGAGGAGTCAGCAAGTAAGCACCGACAACAACGTTGAAGTTGAGAGTTACGCGTCTGAGGATACTTCTCCACTCTAAATACCTTTCGCGACGGACGTAGCTGGGACTGAGCAGATCATTTATCGTCCCAGTACTCACAACCACGATGCGGAAAACCTTGGAAAAGATGGCGGAGCAGCAGCTCCTCCATGCCTACCATCTCTTCATTGATTTTAAAGCCGCCTATGACAGCATAGCCAGGGTAAAACTGTACGACGCAATGAGCTCTTTTGGAATCCCGGCCAAGCTTACCGGGCTTGTACGAATGACAATGGCCAACATCACATGCCAGGTGAAGGTGGATGGAAAACTCTCAGGGCCCTTTGCTACCACCAAGGGCTTGAAGCCAGGGAGATGGGCTTGCCTGTCTCCTTTTCAATCTGTCGATAGAGAGAGCCACACGTGACTTGCTGAGATGGGAACTTCGGGGACCATCTTCTATAAGTCAAACCAGACCCTGGCATACGCTGATGACATAGACATCATTGGTTTGAGGCTCTCCTATGTAGCAGAAGCTTATCAAAGGATCGAGCGTGCGGCACAGAACCTCGGGTTGGAGATTAACGAGAAGAAATCTAAAATGATGCTCTCACCACCAGCGGCCCTGCTAACAAACACTGATTTACGCAGGGGTGATGTACAGATAGGTGACCGCACCTTCGAAGTCGTCCAAAACTTCACCTATCTGGGGTCAAAAGTCAGCACCGACAACAACATTGATGTTGGGTTACATTGAAGGATGCTGGCTGCCGACCGGTCCAGCCAGTTACAGCCTGAGGAAACTTCTCCACTCTAAATACCTGTCGCGACGGACGAAGCTGGGATTGTACAGAACATTTATAGTCCCAGTACTCACTAACGCCTCTGAGACATGGACTCTGTTCAAAACTGACGAAGCCGTCTTAGCCGCCTGTTCGAGAGGAAGATGCTCAGAAGGATTTTTGGCCCCGATAACTAGTTCTACGAGCTGTTCGATAGTCCCACGATCGTGCAGTGAATTAGACTCGCTAGACTCCGGTGGGTTGGCCACGTCATGAGAATTACACCGGACGAACCAGCCCGTAAAGCCCTTTCCAGACCGTCCACACGGACAGAGGAGGCTTGGTAGCCCGAAACTGAGATGAAGTGATGGCGTTGATGCGTCCGCCAGAACCGCCGGGTTAATCGGTTGGCAAACGACGGCGCTAAACCGCGACCAACAGGCAAAGACTTCGAAGTCCTACAATTCCCTTTTGGTAGTCGACACCTCGTTGCGAGAGGACACGAAGAACATCCCAGATGATCTTCGCAGGAGGACAATTCCCAGCATTTTTGTGTGGATAAGTATGGCCGTCCTACCCCACAGCAGTTCTTCACAGACGGATCTTCTCTTCGGAGGCGAGCACGGGCTTCGGTGTATTTAACACCTACACTGAGGCCTTCTACAAGCTTAGACAGCCATGCTCTATCCTCTGTTGCCGAGCTGGCTGCTATCTTTCATGCACTTTTAATTATAAGCGCAAATCCTCCGCGGATCGGTATTTTTTATTCACTGAAAGCCTAAGCGCTGTCGAAGCACTTAAGTCCGTAGAGACATTAAAGAGCTCTGATTACTTTATCCAAAACAATATTGGATATTCTTAGCTCTCTATTCGACAAAGCGTTTAGAATATCGCTTATATGGCTGAGCAGGCTCATTGCGGTATTTCCGGTAATTAAAACGCAGACTCCTTGGCCAAACGAGATGCCTTCGAAGGCAACTTTTTTGAGAGGTCGATTCCCTCTCACGAGTTCCTCCGAGGATGAGGATGAACTCGGGAAGTTCCTGTACTCAGTCTCACCACAGGTATCTCTGCGTCCCTGCTTTCACGGGCTCGTGCGGTGGAACGTGCGTTTATTCGCATGATGTCTAGACTCATGTCGAACTACTATGCAATGAACGCTCATCTCCATCGTGGAGGCAGTGCCGACAGCAAGGTTTGTAGCTGTAGCAACGGACACCAGGACATTGACCACATCCTCTCAGGGCATCAGGAAGATCCCCCGCGGTGCCAATACGCGACATCCAGGGTCAGAAGGACTACGAATACGAGCGGATCCTGTTCGGCTTCGCCAAAGAAATGGGAATCACCTCTGATTCCTTCCCACTTCCTATCCCGTAGTAGTCCCGCTCAATAACTCCAACGTGCACCAGTCGCATTTTTGGCCAAAGCTGGTGTCAAAGCAGCACTCAAGAGACTTGAGGTCTCTATTGGCGGTCGTGCTGCCGACGGAGTGTGTGTGTCTACTACCACGATGGCTAAACTAAGCGGTTGTGGTGCTCGAACCCAGGCACATCAGCACGCAATCCGGAACAAGCGGTGAGGAGATTCGAAGCTTCATCGAGGGAGTTCGACGCAGAGGACGGCGCCATCAAATTGCCGAAGCTCAAAAACATAAAGGCTGCTTCCCGTCCCGAAAACACGTGGCGACAACCTGACGACGCTCCCGATTCCCAATTTACCCCAGCGGAACTCCCCATCCTCTACGGAGTTCACCCGGGATAAGGTGCATTCCAAGATACAAGTCAATATCGCAAGTCGAAGCCCTGTCATGCCTGGGTTGTAGACAAAGCATTGATACAGTATCTCTCCGAGGATGAGTCCATCGTTCCAATCCAAATCCAATCTCATCGCTATTTGATCGTAAGATTTGAAATGGAGAATCTATTTTTACGACGATAGCGAAGGCTGCGACTCCAGCTACATGTCGTATGGCCTAGTGAATCATTTGTGTCAAATCGAACGATCTACTTCAACATCAGCTTATAAGATAAGACCTTCCCCAAACATCCGTGCGAAACCTGGTTCCACGCAGATGGGTCACGAATGATTGAGAAGATCACATTAATTTGCACGTAAAAGCTACTCAAATAAAAAAACCCCCCGTCGCCCGTCCACTTACCTCCAACATTTTTTGATTAGTTTCATTAACACCATGTTCCTTCTCCAGGCGTTGGCTCATCTGGAACAGCTCCCGGCCAAATTCTAGCATCCGCTCGACACCGGACTTTCCCGTGGCACTCGTCGATTTACAGTTTGGCGATAGCGATGAGTCCACGTCTACGTGGAAAAAGGGGGGAAAGGATCACGGTTAATGATCCGCATATTGCTTTGTTTTGCAATTGTTTACCCATATCTTCATCCCTGCCGGTGTCCGGTTCCTCCTCCTCCTCCTCCTGCTCCTCCTCCCCATCACCCGATTCGTTTGCGTTCGTTCGATTAGCGGTTCCGTTTTTGTAACCATTCGTGGCGCTATTATTGCTGTGACCGTTCTCCATCTCGACGTCGTTCGAGTAGTCGTCTTCGATGCAGTTGCCATTATTGTTGTTGGTGTTATTACTGAAATGGTTTGCAATGTCCAACGTTAGTGTCACACATCGCTTCGGATCGATCCGAGCCGCTAGGGGGTTTTTACCTGAGGACGTTATTTTTTAAGTATCCCTGATTGTCAACGTTATCCGGAATAATGGTGCTACCGTTTTGATAACTTTTTGTTGATTGTATCACCGATGTTTGCACTGGGCTCGTACGCGACGAAGGAGTACCCTAGGGGGGGGGTGGGGGGGGGGGGGAGAAAGGGAAATGCACATGAGCTGAGGGATGCCAGGTGAGCACGACGATCGGTTCCCACTTACTAGGTCAAAGTCAGATCCGTTCACCATCTCGATAAACTGTCGGCACTTCAGCATAAAAAGCAGATTTTGATTCGACTCTAGCAGACCCGGATAGAGACGAATGGTTTGTTCGATTGCTTGTCCCATGCGCCCGGAAAGCACTAGTTTGATAATTTCTGCAAACAAACAAGAAACACAGCAACGTGAAGCGAACGACGGCCGGGGGCAAACGCTTCAACCACACAACACTTACTTTGTCGATTTTTAATCGATGTCATGTCTTCCTGTAATGTTTGACCCGTGGTCCGTGCGAACGTTTCCGCCGTCGAGCTGTACCCGTGGTGGACCAGATAGGAGGAAACCATTTTGTGCAGGATCACCGTCCAGTCGCCCTGATCATCCGGCAGTGGGAAGTTGTAGATGGTGGCCTTCGTGCTGGCCCGCAGCTCCTTCAGCATGTCCTCGATGTCAAACTTGAACGGTTCCTGACCGAAGTTGGCATCGACCACCTCGCCGGGCGTTTGGAGTCCCACCGTCGGGTATAACCGGGGCTGGGAGGAGATCGAGAAGAAGAAAAGACCACATTAGCAACGCCTCTGCTGTGGTTGGACAACGTCCTGCCGGACACTCACCGGTAGATCCTTGAAAGCGATGCCCAGATGGTGGCCGTTCTTGGTGTAGAAACACGTATTGTCGACCAGATTGACGCCACAACCAATAATATCACCGGTGGTAAAGGTGGGCCCGTACGGTTGCCCATTGCCGGACGAGCAGAACGAGTGGCCATCGTCACCGTGGTAGCCGTACGACTGCTTGTCCCAACCGGGCAGCCGATTCATCTTGAAGTTTGTATGGGTCAGCCCGATGCCCATGTATCCGTCCCGGCCCTTGGAGATGATCTTCACCTCGAAGTAGTACAGTCCGCAGGCGGCCGGAATCGGGTAGGCCGTACGCACTGAGGCTGCATCTGTGTGTGATTTACCAATTCCTGTCGAAGGTGACAAATTCGAACAAAAACGAAGCAATATTTAGTAAATAAATTTTTAGAATGTTCATTAGAGTTAGTGAAGTAAGGTAAATTGCAGAAATCACAAGGTCTGGCGGTCATATGCTGGATGGACATAGGAACAATTGTCGTTGGTGAGGCACCCTCAAAACCCCCGCGTTGTTAACCAGACTGTGAAATTTTTTAACTTATTTGTAAACAGTTTTAACTTTCCGCCAGTGACTCATAATATAGATTGTCTAGAGCTTTTACATTTGCAACGGCTCAGGGGTGCTGCCTATTCCCCCACGTGAATGACGAAACGTGGCGCGCCCCTCTCGGTTTATCTCTTGTCCTTCAATACGACTTGAGTTTTCCACCAAAGTTGCTGCTCTTCTAAGCCGCTCGCTAGCCCCAAAGTCTAGTGCGTCTGCTCGCCAGGCTTTGTGGCCTTATGAGACACACATCCCCCCCCCTCGAGTGGAGGTGCGACCCACACGCGGCTTCATTGTGTGTATCGGAAGGTGAGCTTCGGCCCACCACCCCCCGCCAGTGTTCAAAGTCATGGAAAATCGTTGCCAAACGCCGCCGCGCTCTGACCCACTTTGGGCCGCGCGGCCGTCTGTTGGAGTACGACCCTGACAACACTTGGTTGGTTGGTTCGTACGTTCGTTTCAGTCGCTGTTCGTTTATTTCCCCGTTGGCTTTTTTTTGTTCGTTTTGCTTTGTCGTAATCATCATATTGAGCGCGCGATTCCTCCTTCACGTCCGCGTTGCTTCAGTGGCTTTGCTCCACATGATGTTACGCCCAGCGCCTTTTGTCGCGTTCAATATCCAAAATCCGTGTGGCCCTGTCATAAGGGCGAATACATTCAGAGATGGCGTGAGAAGACGAGCAGCCTTGGGGTCGCCTTATTCGGGTGGGTGGTGTTATGGAAATGTTCTTGTTAGGTGTGTGTATGTTAAAATACTAAAACATTAACGCAAAAGAGGTTTGCAAATGAAAAATGGAAAGTAAATGGCTTGCAAGTAAATTAAAACACACAGGGACACTCGGAAAAAAAGGAAAGTTTCATAGAAGTATGTAAAAGAAATATAAAAATTAAAAAAAATATGAAAATAGAAAAAATAGCTAATAAACATGAAAACAAGAGAAGAAAATTAAATACTACAATTTGAAATTGAATTACAACTGTCACCGATTCGGTTAGTAAATTCATTAGCATATTGGAGCAAAAAAGGGGAAAAAATAAATAAAAAAAAGTAAGTCAACCCCCAAAAGAGCTGCACGGACTTCATTCGAACACATCGTCGAGAGTCGTCGTGGTCACCTCATCCACGAGGCAGGCGAGGCGCGATTTGGTTTCGAGAAAGTGTACGGTCTCTGCCATCGGGGGCCAGGCCAGGCAAGCAAAGCACCGATGTTTCGATGCTTATTACCAAACAACATCCATGCCTTCCTGCCGTCTGCCTGTGCCACCACCGACGCTCGTGGCAGAGCTAACTTTTTATTTCCTTTGCACGTCTTTACCCAGTGGCTTGTCGTTTCGTTTGCTGATAGTGGTGGTGGTTATGCCTTCTCCAATCATCACCCTACGCGGGGTTGAACGCGATTCGATCCCCGATCGGACCGTTGCCAATTGCAATCGAAAGTGCTTTGCACACTTTTTGTTTTGCCGTTTGCTACATTCATCGGCCAGCTACTTTATGTTGTCGCTTAATCGCTGCCGGAGCGGCTGGTAAGCTGATAAGGTGCTTGAGCCACAACACAGGAGGCTTTCAATGCATGATGATGCTTCCGAAAAAAATCTCCATCGTTATTTTAGAAGAAGATTACTGAGCGATACAAACTCTCGGAGCTCTTCTTTGGGTAATTGATTCTGTGTGTGTGTGTATGGCTGGCCATTGAAGTAGAGCGTACGATTTGCTGACCCAGTATTAATAGGTTTGCCCACCGTGCAGCAGTGAGTGCCCACTCAACACCACCAGCTCAACCTGAGGCACCTTCTACCGATCCGGCGGTTACAACAGCAAGTAGCAGCAGCCATATTAGCTTAGCTTGGTCTGTTGGCCGCCTCTGTCTCTCGAGGTGACTGGCGTGCGCGATTCACAGACCAGTTGTAAATCCGATACCTAAGCTGTTCGAGGAGAGCTCGCGAATACCCCCCCGCCCTCGTGTGTCCGATTAAAACAAAAATGCCAGCCCAAGCAAACAAAGACGGCAATCAGTGTCACAGGCACGGGATATAAGCTGCCGCGAGAAGTACACCGTCGTACACCGGGGTTCAGAACGGAAACAAAGACGTTATCGATGCGGTTTGCCATCGTCAGCATCATCATCATCATCAGCTGGTGCTGCGGTGGTGGTTCGTTGTTTGAAGCATGATGAACATGACACGTTTGAATGGGTTGAACGCGGTGTACAATTTCGGCAAAGTCGTATTTAGTTTAATACGATCGTGATCGTGTGAAACTCTTCTATCACACACACACATCGATTAATGCAGTGGTTTTAATAAGTGTTGATGCTGCTGCATTTAAGGTTGCATACGGCGCAGTATGCACTTAGGGGTAGGAACGCCATTGTTTCCTGTACTGCTTGAAAGGATTGAAGAAGTAAAAATGCTCTTATTACTCTGTGGTAATGTAGTAATCTTCATAAAGTTAAAAAAGAGACAGAAACTGATACATCTTTATCTACTAAGTTGGTCATTTCGAAAGAATTAGAGCGTACCAGTCAGCAGATTCTTCATTTGGTTCTGCAGATGATTCTTCATTTGGTAGACTTATAACTGATACATCTTTCCTAAAATTAAGGCTGCTAACTTCAAGCAGTACTTTTGCGTACAATTGGTACTATTATTTTCACTATAATACTCATTTAAAACCTCTATCGCACCTACTCGGTCTTCTTCGTCTTAAGATATTAAGAGGTCTTTCAATGTCTCGTTGGTCTCGTAAAGGAATGACTTTTCAGCTAAGGGTAAAATTAAGCCAAATGAAGTCAGAAATTGCAGTTTAGGACCTTTCGTGGTTAAAATGCCAACCGAGCAGAGAGAACGTCCTAACCAAAGGCATTCTAGAATCTAGATCTGATGGTTTGGTGAAGGGGTCTTGTGTTTTTTTTGAGACCTAGCAATATCGTAGCACGGGCCAGATAATATCAGCTGCCGATCCGCACATTGAGGACCTATGTATGTAATATGAGGACCTATGTAAACCTTGGTATGGCGATATTAGCTGATCATGGGTGGCTTGCCATTATCCAAAGGCCAGTAGTGGATATGGTCCAGATTCGAAGATTTGAACCGTGCATGTAGTTGAGATATTGAAAGTAACGACTATGAATGTCTGTTACTCAACAACCATAATGGATTATTCCAAAAGCCACATTGAGCGTTTTATTTCTAAACTTTTGATTAAATATTTTTATTAATTGTTTTTTGATGCAAGTCAAGGAAAGAATAAGCTTAGTTTTTACCACGTTAAGTATATGAAATAAAAACTAAATAAGTATATACGATAGCAAAAAAAAATTAAACAAAACGAAAAACAGAAAAAAATCGTTAAAGCCTTTTATACATCATAATTTAGAGTATTTTTATAAAAAAAAAACTTAAATTGATTGCATCATTTCATTAAAAAAAAGTATACAAATATATCTATAGGAAGTTTGTGTAAGTATTCTTACAAAAAAGTTAATCAAAATTTACTTTAAATAATAAAAAAAGAATTCCCCAGAAACCAACAATTATTGAAAAAAAAACTTTTTTCGTTTATTTATAGAGGCTTTGGGTCTTTGAGACTTCATTCGCCTCATATGAGAGATCAGAGTATTTAAAAATAATAATTTATCAAAAGCGTAATATTAGAAACAATACTCCATCTTCCAAACAGGGAAGCAAAAAGTGTAAAAGTGAAACGCAATAAAACACAGAGTTAAAAAGAGAGACAGACCGAGAGAGACCAGCACAGTAACAGAATGAAAAGGAGCGTACAAATAAGTGTACACACATTTTCGCACAGTGCTGCCTCGTACTGGCTGGCTGTGTTGTTGCTGCGTACATCGGATTTTCTTCGAACGCTTTGTACAAAGGGCGAAAGGGAACGCGCGGAACACAAAGGAAAAAAGTGGCAGCAAGCGGTGACTGTGTGTGTGTGTGTGTATGTGAGTGTCTGTTTGAGGAAGAATACGCACATCGAAATGTTATTCATCCCAGCAGCACACGCGGAGGGCTAAAACCACTACCCACCCTTCCCCTCAGCACCCAACCCACCGAAAAAAAGTCTTTGGCGATGAAATCGGGGTCGTGTCTCTGTCTGTTTCCTTGTTGTGTTGGTTGCCTGTGTGCTTCCCCGTCTGTCTCTTACTCTTTGGCAGTATTATGCTGTTCGTTTCCGATTTATGCTCAACGCATTTTATGCTTATGCGCGAATGTCGCCTACCTGTGTGTGTGTGTGTGTGTGCGTTTGATGTATGTTGGACAGAAAAAGGGGAAGAGAAGGGCGAGCGAAAGACGGGGAGCTGCTGCTGCTGCTGCTGATTTGGAACAGCTGGAGCGATGTATTCGTGTGCGCACGGTGCTGTCATTCTGTCTCATTGTTTTGATCTAAACTGACACGCACACTGTGACGCAGGCGGAACGTGTCGTGACGTGTTTTTGTTGGCCTCGGTGGTGTATTGGTGTTGTGTACATTAAATTGGTCACTCGAGCTGGCGCTGCTGCTGCTGCTACAAGATCAACATCGCCATCAAAACATGACAAAGAAAAGCTCGCAGCGAATTGTTTTTCCTCGACGGGAAGGTTCTGGTCATTTTCCTTATCGAAAATAAATGTTACAACCACTCGAAAACGATTGGGAAAAACATTGAAATACTTGCATGGATAAGTTATTTGTCGAATTTTATCCAAAAATGGTAAACATCGCCGATAGATGTTAGGTTTTGTGTAACAAAACGAAACTTTCTGATCATTTGCACAACTTCTCATTTGACCTTTCAGAAAAAGCAAGACACGACAAACACACACACATATGTCATTAACGTAGAAGCAATAGTTACATTTGCGTACATTGTTTTTCTTCGTCACCAAAACGACGTACATAGTCGTCACCCGTGATTGAATAATTAAAAGGTCGTTTTAAGTGAGTTCACAATGATCGTTTGCATCGTTAACAACAAAACAAAATATTAAATCATTTCATTATCAGCCATTGGGAGCGCATCAGGCACATCGTAGCATATTTACGTGACGATTGCATGTAAATCAGTTACCGTATCACATGCAATATCAATTAATCGCGTTGCTATGTGGATTGGCATTAAAAAAATTTCTAAAGTGACCGATGATGTTGAAAAAGCTTCCACACACTTCTTCGTACAAATCACAAGGTAGCAAAGCACAAGGCACAGGTTCCAATCCGTCACCGAAACGTCAAAACCTGCTGATTTCTGTTTCTTCCTGGCTGATGCTTCTTTGTGCGCACTGTCTCGCGGAATCGTATCATCATCGCATAGCCGTCGGTCTCTTTCGCACACGAAAAACACTGTTCGCTCGCTGTTGCGCTCTCTCTTACTCTGGCGATTACGCACTTTTGCTCCCTTCTAACGGCGTATGTGTGGAGCATGTGTATATTAGTAGTGGGCTACTGTAACTGTGCTCTGCTGCTGTTATTGCTGTGAGGAGCTGTACACTATTTGCGCAATACACAGCGCACATACAAACGCACACAAACACTCCCATCGGGTGATGGAGCATTCCGTACATTAAACCAACACGCACACACACACACTCACACTTTCATCGTTGTTTTTGAACACACAAGTTTGCAAGTCGATGTAGAAAAAAAAGCCACATTTCCAAGCAAACGGGGAGGGAAAACGTAAGCGTAAGAAAAATACGGAAAATCAAGAGTTGATTTCATGTACGGACGGTGACGACGGTACGGTATCGTAACGATAATGGAGCGTCGAATTACTCGATTTTTCCCTTTCCCTATACAGCACAAAAAGGGTTGTGCTGCTTTTCGGGCACACGACGAATCGTAATTCGCAGGGAAAGCTCTCAAAACAACACAAGGTAAACACACATTCCACCAGATGCGATAAAACGCAAAGTAGGCAATGCTTTCCTCGGCGACCCGACGTGCAGAGCTTGCTTTGTGGGGTAGAAAGAAAAATGACATTTTGTTCGTTGTAAGCTCCTACAAATGGAGCAAAGAGGCAAGCGATTGCACGCCATCGTGGCCATCATTAATGCGTAATAGAAGGGGAGGGAGAACAACGCGAACGCGGCGGCCTAAATGATGATTTAGTTCATTGACGACCAACAAAGGTAAAAATTGTGTGCTTCCTCGTGAAGGTTTCAACGAGACACGATTTGTGTAGCTGGGATCAGAGAGCCCCGACTGAGCAATAGGTGTAGGGAAATGTTCGTCTTTCTCCGTGCTGTGTGTGGTGCATGTTGTGATCACACAACATTGCTGCACACACACACGCGCGCCCCACAACGACAGCAGGATAGAGACAACCGTGCCAGAGACACCGAAGGAAGCAAAAGGGCAGCAAAAAGGGACGCACAAGATGGCGATGCAGGAAAATCAGTGTAAAAGTCGCACACACAAGAGAGTGTCGAACTAAATTTAGATATACCGACGTGTATAACCCTGTCGCCCCGAGCACTACACACTCACACACACGACCGGGCCAGACCACAGACTGAAAACATGCAAACAAATTGGTTAAAGCGAAGAAGGCAGGCCTTCCTTTACGGAACGATGATAAAAACCTTTGTAGTGAACACGAAGATTGTTTTGCGTTAATCCGATGGTGCTGCACTTGTCCTGCAGGCTCCAGGAACGGGGCAGCGGGTCGACCGCTTCGTTGACATTTGGGTACAGCATCCGGAGACGGTCGATCGAACTGGCCGTTGCACCGCTGTTGGTGGCACCCGGGGCCGCACTGTTGGTGCCGCTGGTTCCGCTTCCGCTGCCACTGGCACCGCCCTGGACGTTGTTGTTTGGGTTGAACATTTTTTTCGAGGACCTTAGCGAACTGTCGAGAGGCTGACCACCATCACCACACTTCACACTACTTGCAGCGGCTGCAGGCGCATTGTCGGCCATCAGCAGGGACAGCAAGCGAGCGTGTCTGTGTGTGCGGATCTGCTCAAGGGAAAGCGGTTCACTGACAGAAGCTACTGCTGTACTTTTCAAGTAGACACACACAACACTACACGGTAATCCGCAAATAATATTCACAGCTTCTTCAAATTACTGCTTGCGGCCATGCATTTGAGCGATGATCATGAAGGCCCCAATACACACACGCACACAAAAACACTTCGACGTCGTCGCCTGCTGCTGCTGCAATTTCCCCGTTCTATTGTTCTCGCTCTGTCTCGCTCTTCACGAGTACGCGCGCGGACCCTTCGCTTCGACCGTTATGGAGTTCGCGAACCGACTGCGGATTGCACTTTGCTTTTGTCCTCTGAGCGTGTAGAATGATGATGATGATGATGATGTTCCTGCTGACAGCGAGACACCCACCATCAAAACCACTTTTCTCTGTCTAATAACACTCGCGCACTCTCTCTTTCTCTCGCTCGTTCTTTTTACGTACGCACACTACACAACACACACACACACACACACACGGAGAAGTCGTCCACCAACACACTAGCGATGTCGAATTGTAAGCAAACACGCACACATTCAGCGATGGGCCTAACTACACGAACTGAACGGTGATGGTCGTTTTCCCGATTTTCTCGCAATGCTTTTCGTGCTCGTTTCCTTTAATGGGTGCAAAGTTTAACTGCTTCTTGAACTAACTGCAAGCTATGACCTTTCCTGCAAAGCCGTTTCGAACTGTTTGACAAAATCTATCCACGATTTGGTGCTACCATGGGCAACCTGTCTCGCGGAATGGCTCACTACGATTATCATTAGCAGCGATGTGTTGTGTTGGTGGTGGTAGTAGTAGTGATGAGCTTTTGTGTCTCTCTTGGCCCGTGGCACCTCTTTGCCTCATCCGTTTCTCCACCGTTGGCTTTTGATGGGCCTTCGCGATCGAAAGCAAAACTGAAACCGAAATGACGACGGTTCAGTTGCGTTGGTCAGGGGACAACTGACTGCTGGGACACCACCACCGCCACCATCGAATACGAAGGAGCAGCACACCCCGCCCCACAAGGGGTCAGTGGGTGTGAACGAGGTTGAACGTAACCCTTGGCTCAATGCTGTCGCACCTTTCGAACTAGTACGGGCAAGACAAAAGAAGTGGCAAGAAAAACAACCAGCCACAAGCGGGGGGCTGGCTCTCTCTACTTCCTTGTGATGATCTAGGGCAACTTTTGCTTCACAATTATCACACTTCCTAACTTTTTCAGTAAAGTAGTATGGTTTGTTAGCTTTTCACAGCATAAAATTTCCTCGCAGTGGGGGAGCTAAAGCAGCAGCAAATCTACGATCCACACGACCAGCAAACGGAGCTGCAAGAAGATGGAGTTGATGATGATGGTAGTACTGCTGTACTGTTGTGTACTGTGTGTGTCCGTCCGTCCGTCTGATTGCGACGTGCTTTTTTCTCTGCTGCCAGCATGCTATCTCAACTACGCCAACGCGCTCGCTCTATTTTTGTCTCGCGGTTTTGCATAACGTCGTTTGGCGTTGTATTGTGCGTTGAAAAAGTGGAAACATTGCACACACACACCGTCATGCATTTATGAGGAAATTTTAGGGTGCTGGTGGTAGTGGTGAACAACAACATCAGATGAGTGTTGTTTACTGTGCTTGGTTGAATTCGCTGGCAAGATTTGGCAGATTTGAAATGGATCAGGACGGTTGGTTTACGTAGTTTAATTTTGAATGTATTCAAGCAAGTGAACGGATAGTGATAAGAAAACAGAATTGGAAAGGAGGTAATCGATTGCTTTATAAGAAAAGTAATCTAGTTTTGTATCTTTTTCAACATAACGTGCTTTGGCGAAAGATAGGCCAACGTTTGAAATTTGAATCGATTGTACGTTACAAAACGTATTTAATTGTTTATTTGAAATTATCAATTGTAAAACATGTTTCAAAATTGATGTTTGGTGTATTTGTATGTAGATAACTTTAAAAACAATCATTTTTAGTATACTTTTTAAGTAAAATGGCTCGTTTGGTTGTTTGAATGCTTGCAGAATGAGAAGTTCTTAAGTCAAGTAACGCCTATAAACGCAAAGCTCCGCACACATAAACACGATTGACAGTTCGTCAACAGCATCGGAATCAAAACAAAATAAACGGCGATAAAATAAAGTTCGCTAGTGCTCTACGTGAAATTTAAAGAATGGCTTGAAATGTGATTAGGTATTGTGTTTCTACTATGTAATTAGGTTGAGTTTGTTCTGTAGATCCTGTAGGAATGTAAATAATAGTGTTTAAAACTGTAGTTAGTGCAATGGTCCATCCAGTAAAGTAAACACACTCTGAGAAGGTAAAATGGTTTGTTCAGTATAGTTTTCATTACAAAATTTAACTTATTTTTTGTATCTTTTTCAGGCTTCTGAAACGTTCCGGTGTGAGAAAAACATATGGAAATTAAAAATCAACGTTATCGATGAAGGGAGCGTTAAAAGATAGACGACTATGAACAACGATAGAATATCTTATCGGCAGCATTTATTTTCTTACTACAAATCAAACCCTTAGCGATAAGACATTATCATCCTTTAATATTTGGGGATTTAATTTAAGTACGATACGATAAAATTCACGTGAAAGCGAGATGCAATTTCTTATCGTGCGCTGTTATGCGAATAGGAGTTCTTATATGTTACAGATAAAATGATGTATCGCTTAAAACAGGCCTAAATCAAAGCCCCTTACTAAATATTATTTCATTTTTTCCCACTATGTTTCTGTCCTCTCATCGTCTTTGGCTCTATAACCTCGAAAGGTCTTGTAGTATGTTGATGCTCTCATCCTAGGCTGAAATTAGGATAGTTGGATAGCTATACGTGTAAAAGAACGGTTCGGATGGGCTGCTACGTGTCAGTAAAAGGCCTGGATGTTATTTCCTACTGCTTAAATAATTCTCTCTCATACCCGGTATGGAATTCTGTCCGGACCGAATCCCTATAAGCAGGGAATCGACTATCAGGCAGCATGGATTGATTGAATAACAAAGCGTTCATATTGAATAACAAAAATATTCATATATTGTGGCACGATTCAACCCCTTAAAATATTTAATAGGCAATAATTATTAAACAGTAATTACTTTAGCATTCGTGTTTAATATTGTGAACAGAGTAAGACCGCAAGAGGCCAAGTTTGGGTGACAATGCTGACTACTATTCACTTAATTATTAAAATGTTACTCGATGTGGTTTTTTCAACTAGTTTTGCCGGAATAGTTGTGCTATTCCCTCCTGCAAATACCCAATAATTGTTTGTTGATGTGTTATAAGTCCATACAACCGCTTTGTGTTATTCATCTACAATGCCGTTCACGGTCTAGCGCCGTCGCTTGTTAATCCTGTATCCCGATCATTTTGGGGACCATCGCTATCACTTCATCTCAGTTTGGGCCAACTATGCCCTCCACTGTCCATTTGGACGGTCTTAAAGGATTTTAAGGGCTAGGTCATTCTCATGACGTGACCAGCCCACCGGAGCCTTCCGAGTCTAATTCGCTGCATGATGGTGAGATCACCGTACAGC
Source organism: Anopheles stephensi (assembly GCF_013141755.1). Lineage (NCBI taxonomy): Eukaryota > Metazoa > Arthropoda > Insecta > Diptera > Culicidae > Anopheles > Anopheles stephensi. The sequence continues at coordinate 35,877,807 of NC_050203.1, read as the reverse complement.
TTGTATGGCTTTTCATTAAAGCGGCTCCTCCTTTTTTCTTACACACATACGGGGCCAAAAATTCTTCTGGGCATTTTCCTCTCGAACTTGGCTAAAAGCTCTCAGCAGTTTTAAACAAAGTCCATGTCTCAGGGGCGTATGTGAGTACTGGGATTACTAATGTTCTAAACAGTGCTAGCTTCGTCCAGCGTGACAGATATTTTGAATGGAGATGTTTCCTCAGGCTTTAGTATGACTTGCTTGTAGCCAACACCTTTACCTCACCTATAATTTATTAAATTAATATTCACTGTAAACAGTAAAAAAATCTTTGACGTTATTTAACGTCTACGTAGTCGATTGCTAATTACTACCTGATTCTAGTGCTTTTGGGCACCCAGGACTATTGTCCACTAACGTTATAACCGATAGAAGCTGATCCAGGAATTTACCAATAGATAATATAACCTTGTAGGAAGTATTTAAAAAAAACTGCAATAAAACATTAATTCCTTATTGATTTTGACCATTGATAGTAAAATTGGCACAAACTTGATTCTCGTGGTCAAATGTTCTTTCAACACAATCCTGTGGTTTTGGCCTTTGCATGCTTCATTACATCTGCTCAATTCAAGTTTCTTCGCTTTCTGATCATTCGAAACGAGTATTAGATAAGTTTCGGATTTTTCTTCCATTGTCGCATTGTTCAGAGGTCATCCGCGTTCTGCATCTCATCTGAGACTGACCTAATTAACTTAATGTGTCCTAAGCTTTTTATTGTTTTTTGAAGAGTGGTAAAGGACTGAAATGTAAGGTAAAGTAAAGAAAAGCTAGATACTTGTATGTTTTAGTTCGAATTTGGAGATAGAGTTCGTTTCAATCACCATTCGTTTTATTTTTATTCTTGAAGTACATCGACATCGTGGTCATATCGCCACGAGATTAGTATTATCCTGCGGAATAACCCTCCTTAACATATCGCATCAAGTTGCCTTATCGAAACACGTTTTATCCATTGAACAGCTCTTTTTCGTGGCATATTTTGCAGTCGATAATTAAGCTGTACGGAATCATTGTTTTTTTTCGTTGTTGTTGTATGAAACGCTTGGCCTAGTCTCTCCATTTGCCTCCAACTTTCATTAAACAGTTATGATATTACGTTTTGAGAATGCTTCAAGCGTTCGCGCGTTTCATTCGTTTGATGAGGTTCGTCTTTTTATGAGCCCATCCCCCCCACTGCTGCATCTGGAATAGATTCTCTTGTTCATCGTTTATGGTACGCATCGTTTGCTAAACGGTACTACGAATACCATGTGCGATGTTTAAGATAGTGCTTACGGAAGAAGCAACGACTCCGCACGACGGTTAGAGCAGGCTGGCAATGGCACAACGATGGGAGGCGCTGGGAGTTTCGAAGGGTAGAGCAGCACATACACATAAAAGAGATCCATCGCGATCGCTGCTGAGTGCTTGGGAGGGGTGGGTCGGATAGATAGGGTAGCGCGACAGGAAGGGTTGAAGATTGCGCTACGCTGGAGAGTACGACGAGAGTACGGGAAACTAGACTATCGCCAGCCCCGTAGTCTCGTAACAATAACTAACGTTGAGTAATGGAATAACTGTTCACAACTGTTTCAAAAAAGGAAAGTCATTTATGGCGTTTTTCTTACTCTTCTTTATACCCACTGCGCTCAGTTTCTCATCTCGCGTCGCCGTTTGCCATCTTGCCATCATGGCGATGGTTGTGGTTGGGCTGTGAATCACCGATGGTTTTGCCGTTATTTGGTGGAAAAAGTTTGAGTTTTGTTTTTGGATAAGTTGAAGATACCACCGGATCCATATTTATGCAGCTATTTAGTTGTGAGAAATATTGTCCTACATTGATTAGCGTTTGCGCATTTCAGTGGGAGTAATTATTAGTTTCAGCTTCTTTATGAAAGTTGACGTTTTTTGAGGCTAAAAAAAAATAATAGAAAATCAATGTTCAAATGTAAACCCTGCCACTTATGTTACGTTGCCATGTTTTCAATCTAAAGTTTGATGTCCCTTTTGAGTGCACGTGCCCGATGGTCAGTTTAAAGTGTAAAATTTCAGACCACGTATATAAAAAGGAGTACATAAAATGTTCAACAGAGAACTTTTGATTATTATAAAATTATACCTTATTTGTATATTCGTTCTTAAACATTATTACTATTGCTGGTGATAAGTACTTGGAATTGTCGAGTGGTCCAGTGAAGGATACACAAACCCGTCCGGACTGTCTTTCCGTATACAGGGCTGACTATCCGACTACGTGTAAAATTTAGTCATGAAAGCCAGAAATGGTAGATCAATACTTGTTGAAGTGCTAGAGCCAAGGTGAATCGTAGCGAATCAGTATTGGGAAGTTTAAATGATCTAGATAGTATTATTACGCTTTGGAACACTTAAACACGAATAAACTGATAAATTTTATAGATTTCAAAGATTATCATGTGTTCGTTAAAGTTAAATAATAGTTGCTGTTAATATGCTTGAGGGGGGCCAGGTGGTTGCGACTGCGGTCTTCAGAAGGGAGGACCAGGGGGGTTCAAATCCCATCTGAGCCGTTACCCCATAGTGAGCTGGATAGTCAACTATGCGGTACCTATAAGTCTAGTAAGCCATAAATAGCACGCATGAGCCGAAAGGGCGCCGTCGTAAGCGTCGTAGGTCAAAACAGAAGAAGATATTTGAAGAATTGTACTTAAAAGTATAAACAATCAACCCTTTTCAGAATTTAATTATTTTTCGGATTTTGGATACACCGAGTGATGCAAAAGTTCCATTGTATGATTGCATCCCCTGTATTTTATTGTTCGTTGTTATGCTGTATCATTGTTTATTTCTTGTTAAAGTAGTTTGTTTATCACATTTTGTTATCATATTTTATCACCATTTCCGTGTGATTTATTTCTTTTCCATCCACATTATTTTTGGTTATTTTTCGCTGGTTGTAACTACATTATATGAAAATTAATGAAAAAAAGTATAGAGAAGGACAACAGAATAAGACCTTTTTGCATTGTAATCACGTAAAAATGAGGGTATGGTGCCGATAAACATGATCAAAGCACATAAGTTAATAATATAAGACTTTTGATTAATTAAAAAATCATTTTTTTTTAGTAAGTTCATTAAAAAAGACTATTTATTTATTTATAATTTCAGTATGACGGCTTGACTGTCCCGCACTGTAAGCACTAAAGCAAAGGGATATTCGGGGGGGCGCCGGCCTTCACACGGCAGGGCCGGGTTTCAAATCCCATCCAAACCGCCTCCTCGTACGTAGGGCTGTCTACTTTACTACGGGTAAAATCAAGGCACAGAAAGCCAGAAATGGCAGGCCGAGACTTCTCGAGGTTGTAGTGCCAAGGAAGAAGAAAAAGAATCTTACTTAGGCTCTGCTCCGTCGTTTCGATTTTTTTGCAAGATTTTCCGACTAAAAGTTTGGTTTTTACCATATGATGAAATCGTTATCTTCTTTCTTCTATCAAATTTCGTATTGAAGTTTTAACAAACCCTTGTGAAAAAATCAGAACGATGGGGCTGATGACAACCTCCACCTTAACTTAACTATCGCCGTTGGAGTGGCCCACGCTTCGAAATGTTAAACGACCCCTGATGGGCCTGTTTCATATATTAATAAAAGCGTTTCTTACTTTCTCATTTCAGATGTTAGTCTTCTAAAGACAATGCTAAAAGCAATGAGTCATACAACTGCAAGAAGTAGACCATCAACCCGTGGCTCAACATGTACGGTAAGTTCAGATATTGTTTTGCTACTAAAAACTAGCACAAATCGAAACCCCCTTTACACTGTATTCCCTATTACACCACACCCTGGTGTAAAGTGCATACCTGGCAACAAAAATACTTCCTACAAATGAACGTGTACTCCATTTACTCCACTCACCCTCCTGTCCCAACGGTCGGGCACCGTCTTTCCCATTTTCAGTTTCAAACCGAGCTGCAACTCACTGGAGAAGGAAAAAAAATGCTGATGAGTTTGCATTTTGTATGAATCCGAGACAAGTGGCGGTGGTGGTGGTGGTGTGTTTCGAGTAAAAATTTTCCGTCTTTCCGACCACTGGTGCTTTGGCCGGCCCGGGGTGTGCTGACTGCAGTTCAATTAAAATAAATATTCGCCTAGCGTGTGAGTGTGGTGGAATTTTCTTTGTGCCATATGGCCTCCCAGTTCCAAGCCAGCCGGCTGCTTGCCCCGCGTCTTGGGAAAGCTGCAAAACAAATATTCAATTATTTTGCAGCACAGTTGCTGGGCGATAGTATGTTTCAAACCCCCCCCCCCCCTCCTTCTGTTTTGGACCAATTGTTTGTTTATGATGCTGTCACGATTTGCAGTAAGCAGGCAAAAAGTAAGGTGTATTGTAGTAAAAAACTAAGCTGTAAAAATGTGTCATCGATTTCGGTGTCATAGTGGAAACTCTAGTGAAAACAACTAGTGGAGGTATGTTTTTAAAAGGGGCTTTTTTTGTTTGTGCTCTAAAATGGCTTGCCCGGGAACTGTAATCGCGAAGCTTTTGTTGGGCCAAAAGGTTTGCTGTGACTTTTTCTCTTCTGTTTGAGCAACGAACGCCATGTTGAAACTTTTCTTTCAACTCTTCGTGAGGGGGGGGGGGGTAGCTGGGAAAATAAAAACTAGTAATCTTTACCAGCGTCCTTCACCGAGCCCCCGAGTGTTAAGCGGAAACGTTAGCGTTAGTTGGAAGTGGTGTGAGCAATTTTTACCATGCCAAAGCACCATTTACCACCAGTTTGCTAATCGTGGCCGTTCGTAAGAAAACCCAACTACTACACACTCGCCCGGAGTTTAGTGTATGATTATGTGGCGCAATGCATATTTCGCTATAATTTTATGTAACCACGCAAAACTCACCCGGGCCGACGCGGCGCGCGCAGCCAGCAGCCCGCTCGGGTCGTCAGAATGGCTGAGCAGCAAAACAAGCCATTTGGAACAAAGCGAAGGAAAAAAGGGAAAAAAACACGGCCATTGGTAATGGAAACCGAATATGGACGCGTGAGCAAACTCATGCTGCACATGGGAAAGTGCACGACGCCGATGCACTAACCGGAGTTGCACTGGTGGTGGTTCATACCGGCCCGCCAGAGGATGGTACTCGACGCTGTTTAGTGGAAACCGCGCAGTGACTAACTCCAATCTTCCTACAACAAACAAACAAGCAGCCGCCTACCCCAAGCAGGTTCTTTGGTTCAAGGCTTGAGGCGGCCGAAACATAAAACCCACCCGAGTACTGCGCAAATAGAAGAATTATTTTGAGCAACAGCTCAGCCGCGACATCATGCTCGCGCTCCAGTTTTATTGCTAACACATGGGCCGTGAGTCATGTGCGCGTTTCCGTTACAGGTACGATGGGCTGAATTACACTCGAAATACGGTGACGTTCCACCGCCGAGCGGAGTCCGTTCCCTATCGAGGAGACGATGGCTGTAGTTTCTGATGCCTGCCCGCGGGTTCATGCTTTACGACTTGTCTTGTGCCCTTATGCATCCGTCAGCCGGGTTAGGGAACTACCTTCGGCGACTATTTTGCATGTGGGTTGAAGGACTGTTATCGCCATTGCTCTTTTTGCTTCGCGTGGAATATTGTGGATATTGTTTTGCACTGTACAACTGGTTGGTTCATTTTGGGGGCTTTACTACTACTATCACTTGGTTGTGTTGTGTCTGTAAGGAAACATGTAGGCATCGCTATCGCATTCCAAATATTTATTTAATAGCTTCCTTTTTGTGTTTTTTTTTACCTTGCTGCATAATAACTACGTTCCCAGCAAAGTTATTTATTGTTGGGCAATCATTATCTTAACATGGTCACCATGTCATGCTTATACGCCGTAGTGTTTTATAGTAGATAAAGTGCTAGGTTTTTATGATTTACGGAAAGTTGTATTTGAAAACATTTTGAGAAATTGTTCACATGAAATTGAGCTTTCGTTCGACTACCTTTTGAACGGGCGATAATAATGTTTTATTAGAGTAAAAAAAAAGTTATATCATTTTGATGTCTTGAAACGTGTCTTGAATAATCAGTTGTCCTAAATCTTCTCTAGTTAGCTTTTTTGTCATTCCTTTTTTTGTGGTCCAGTTGACGCCACGAAGCTACCGTTGTTTCTGTTAACAGTTCCTAATTTTGCGAACACAATATAATTTATTAGTTGACTCGTAGTCTAGGATCTTCACACGGCAGACACTGGATATCGAATTTCGTCACCATACGAAGGATTGATCGTTCCCAGCTGCTCGTATATAAAATGGCCGAAGATCTCGACTCATGGTACTCTCTTGACTAGAGAATGTCCTCAATAGTTACCGTAATTAGGCTTTAGTAGAGTGATGTACCCATCTAGACCGCCTCTCCATACGTACGTGCTGACTACTTTACCTCGGGTAAAATCAAGTCACAGAAAGCCAGAAATGGCAGGCCGCGAGACCTCTCGAGGTTGTAGTGCCAAGAAAGAAGAAGAAGAGTAATGCACTCAATACAACCTAGACGTTCGAGCCTTTTGACGCTAGGGTTGCCTTAGATTGTATACGATCCTACGTATGTGGAGTAAGTTTAGAGTTAGAGTAGGTAATAAAGCCATTGGATACTGTCTGCATGCATAGAACTTGGAATGACAATCACCTCGTCCAAAACAATGTCCTCGTTTCGTCTGTCTTTAAGAACACATCCGGAAGCAATACGACAGAGTCGTTCTTATTTTCTATAATGAATTTTAGGTGACGTTTGACAGTATTCCGCTAGACCGTTTGCTTGCCAAACTGGATAACGTCGGCTTATGGAGTCCTGTTCTATCTTGGTAAAGTTCCCACATTCATTGTAGAACTTTTTTTTTTTTTTTTTATTTATAAAGAACGGCCTGGCCGTATTGCTTAAAGCTAAGTTACAAAAATAGGTACAATTCACGCTGGTTTGGAAACATTTCCTTCTCCAAACCGTGAAAGGGCACCTTATCCCGGGTGAGCTCGGTTGATCATTGTAGAACTTATCAAATTAGAATTCAGGATTTCTTTTCTGGTCTCTGGTGGTTGATTCGTCCGAAGTTCTTCAGGGGAGGGTGTGTAGATTTCTCTTCCATTTCTGTCGTTCGACACTGATGATCTTAAAATCTTCCTTCCTGTAACCTTCTCGATTCCTCTCCTGTTTTGTGTGGTCCTTATCCGCAGAAATGTAATGTCATTTAATGGAGATACCAAATAGATATTTCGACAGTAATCGTGAATCTTCCATCAAGGATCTCGCTGTTTGACTAAACACGAAACTTACATTAAACGATCAGTCTTTGTAAATGCTAACCTAATATTAGGCCTCACTACTCGATTTTCGTATAACGTCCGTGGATCTTTATGCTTGAAGGCAGTCTACTGTTGCTGGGTAGGAGAAATCCACAAATATCCCTGATGCGATATGACAATTATCCTCCAGCAAGAGTGACGGCAATAGCTGGAATAGAGCTTGTCAAGCGTAATTTCACGTGATTTGCCAGTTACAGATTTCCTTCGGGTTAGCCCAAGAGTGAACAGAACAGAATGATCCTCTCTTTAGAGCCCAAGTATTATTCAACAGCTTACAGCATCTGTTTCGCTGTCAATTCTTTGGACCCGTTTCTGAGCCTCCCAGTGGTCGATTGAGATACTATAGGAGGTTCTGGGTAGAGGTCGGAGACTACTATATGATTGAGGTTCCCAGGACCTTAGAATCAGCGTACAAGAAGATACCGATTGGGGTCCCTTGAAGGGCTAGTCGGAGCTTAATTTTCCCAAGAGCAAATCTACTACATTTTTTTAAATTTTTTAAACTTTCAAAAATAATCAGCACTATTGTCAACCTCAGAAAATGAGATTTAACTAATTGAAAAAAAAGTTATCGTTGTCATAAATTCATAAGCAGTTTTACAAGTTGGTAATTTTTTAAGGCAATTCTTATTTTTATTAGTAAATTATAATGGCTTGACGCTGTATTGTCCTTTAGGCAATTATGTAGTGATAATTTTACCATGGTCTCCCATGGTCCGGTTACCGAGTGGGAAAGGCAAAAGTCGTTTGGGTGTCGAATTCCAGGGCCATTCTCTAAAGCACTTCACTGTTAAGCTACGAGTGTTGGAGGTCAAAGAAACCAAACATTCCAGGCAAAGAGTTACTGAGGTTGTATTGCCAAAGGAGAAAAGCTGTAATTAGTAACTGATTTTTGATTATCTTTATTTTACAAAATTAGCACGGGAACGAACCTCCACCTAATGAGTTATTTGTATAAAAGATTAAGAATTTTATTATTTATTTTAGTGATATTATTGGGGACTTTTTCATTGTATATTTTCCGAATTTTATTATTTGTTTAACCTGCTAACACAAATAGTCGGATATGTAATTATTTGTTTGCCTGTTTAAATGAGCATTATTCTTCTTCTTATTTGGCCTAAAGACCTGTTAATGTCATGCCTGGCATTTCTGGCTTACTAGACCTAATGTTACAACGTAGTTGGATAGTCAGTCCTCACTCCGGGGAACGGTCCGGATGGGACTTGAACCCCGACCGATCCTGCCGTATGAATGATGTCGCCTCGACCACTGGGTCAATTTTAATTTCATGTTTAAATAAGTAGTACATTATTTGAAAATAGTGTAGCTCTCAGTGTGTTGAGTTATCCTTATTGTTGTCGTTGTCGTAACTAGCATTATAAATGAGTTGGAAAAACCAAAAAAAAAAACAATAGAAAATTGCTGCACAGCTTTTGATCAAATTTGTGCATTTATTGACATGATGTTTCACCATTCACAACCACATTGGCGTAGAACACGGTGTTGCGATTCACAAACCATAGGTTTCCGACGTACCGTTGCAGTGAAAATGGCTTGAAAACTAGCCGGTAACCTAGTGCGTGTGCCGTAGACCTTAATTGTGGTGTCGATAAATGCCGTGTCATGGTTGCGGGCGGGTAGGTCGTAGTGGAAGACGCGGTAATACGGGTCGTAGGACGAACGGAATCGAAGGAGAAGGGCAAGTCGTCTGTCTTGCCGGCGCAAGATTACGCGCTATACTCATGCACTTATTCAAACACACGGCATTTCGTTGTGGTTGCAGTGTGCACTTATTCTCGGCATCTTGAACGAATTTGGAAAGTGTGCCGAAGGTTGTGGCCCATTGTGGAACACCGTCGTCTAGCGAACGTTGAGCGAACGTTGAGCGAACGTCGAGCGAACGGCTAACCGTGGTGATCTAGTCTAGATGCGCGATGTACGTGCGTTATGCGTCAAATCTCCGCAAAAGGGATTCAACGCTGAGTGTGAAGCTTGTTTTGGTGAAGCAGAAGCTTTTAAATTAAAATTTTAGTTTAAAAAATACTTAGATTATGATAGTATATTCTCAAGTAAAATTATTATGCTAGATTCTATGACTTGCATTATTTTCAACAAAAAAGGGAGGATCAATTTTAAAACATCTGGACGTTTGCTCTTAAAATACTCGTTGTTAGCGTGTCTTAAAGCACAATCGATACCCTTACCAATCGATACGGGGATTATTTATAGACTCTTTTCCCACGCTGGACAGTGTCGTCGAAAGCCGGTGGATTAATGACTATGTTTCACGTGTCATCGGAACTATCCTGCTAAAGTCGGACACATCCGTCCGCCATGAATATTGCTGCTGCCCGCCTTGGGGACGAGTTTTGTTTTGGTAGGCTGCAAACTGTCGAGGTCAGTTGATTTGTGGCCTGAATTTTGGGAAATCAAATCAAAGCGAGAAGTCAAATTATTTTGATACAAAACAATCGATAATAATTCCACTCGGGGCTATACGAAACTGGCCAGTGGACAAGAAGACATACAGCTCGCTAGCAACGGTCTGCGGTATCCAATTAATAAACGATGATTCGACACGTTTTGGTGTGTGTTTTTTTACTGTTTTGCATGTGATTATAAAAAGAAAAAGTAAAACAAGATTGCATTGTAAAATAGAACGGGCGTTGGAATAATTAATTTTAAAATGATATGACATTGGCGAACATGGGGCCAACTTGGGCCTGCCACTGGCGCAAACAGAAAACGTTGGTTGGCCAGCTGTTTTTCCTAAGGGGTTCTGTGCAGAGTGTGTTGTGGCATGGCACGGAGAGCGAACACTGGTTGGGGAAATTAAAGAGAGGGAGAGAGAGAGAGAGAGAGAGCGAGAGACTCCAAAGAGTAGAAAAAAATGCGTAAAAGTGCAGGACAGGTGGTTTTAATTGATTAAAATAAGGCTTTTGTACGACGGATGGCAAAGTGAGAGTTTAGTAAAATTTTCCTTCTCTCTCTCTCTCCGATCGACTTGGGCTAGTGAGAGAGCGATTGTTTATTTACAATCTCTTACCGGTTTTGTCAAGATTGTACGCAGCAGCAGCAGCAGCACGTGTTGAACGCAACGTTTGTTGGGTACATTGGGGTGGTGGTCTTTGCGCGAGTGTGTATAGGTTTATGCATCAGCTCGCTCTCTCTCAGCACAGGTTGTTTGGTGCGTAAGCCCTAAAATCAGGGGTGAGCAAACTACGTAAAGCTCCAGCCTGTGGAAGGTGGATAGCTTTCACTCGGAGTCAATCTCACAAATATCAGATGTACGGCTTGGCTGTTCTAACGCAAAACAAGTCCCATATTTTTTCCGGGTCTAGGTCTAATAGAAACATAGTTTCACACAACAATATATTTAAAATACCATCCAAGGTTTTCCCTGTAAATGCCATGCACGGTTCTCATTTCTTTCAAACGAAAAATTAGAACAACTGGAATTTGAATAACAGTTAGACTTTGAAGGCGTTTTATTTTGGGTTAAGCAATGATCCATATGCAGTTTTTTTTTCTGCAATACGCTCATACATACAAAAAAAGCTTAAGTAACTACAACGTACAAAAGAGGGGAAATCAAGTCACATAAACTTATACGTCTATATCATCACTCCTGAAGTTAGTAGTATGATGAGCAGTTTTGTGATATGAAGCCAATTCAGCTCGTTCAAGCTAGTTCAAGCTAAATAATTATATGCGTTTGTTCCTCTACCGAAATAATATACGCTTTTGAGCTCTCCACAGAAGAATATGTAAACACCGAGTTGTGCAAATTTCTGTTTTGTTTCTCTTGATGCGTAATGTCAAAATTCAACATTTTTTTTAAAGAAGGGGTTTACTGAAATTCTTAAACCAACTCATGGTATTCTTTTTTTAAGTTATCCTTGAATATAAAATGAGCAAAAATGGGTACCTAAGGCTATGATCGTTCCCGGAACCGACAAGCAAACTGTCTCCCTATATGCAGCAATAACTAGGCAGCTGTGCGCATGGTCTGTCAAGCTTAAATAGTTATTCCTTTAATGTGTGCAGTGGAGTATTTGAAGTGGTAGTAGGGGGATAGGGATGGTTTTAGTTGGTCAAAATTCAGCAGTGCTCCCTGGGCATTACTTATACTTTGTACAGTCCCTGGTCATTAGGAATGGTTTCATTACACTTTAAAAAAAATCATCAAATAGAAAACCGAACTGTTTATGTTGCGAACGCGATAAAATAAAGTAGAACTTGAATGAATGAGCAAGCAAGAATTACATTAAAAAAGCCTAAATCAATGTTTTGGATAAATTCTCATAAGCCAATATTATCTTAGGAGACAACCTAAACCCAATTGATAGACATCAAACCGTTTGAAAGGCAAAACTATGGTAAATAATTAAGACGTGTCAGGATGTGCTATAAAATATTCAAAAAAGTAAACGTAATGTTTTAGCATTTCTGACCATTAGAAATCAGGATCAGGGACCTACGTGAAGATCAAACAAGTCGCAATCGCACTATACGATCATAAAAAAAGACTCTGGTCTGGTAAAATAAACAGACAAGCGAACGTCGCTTCAATGTTCGGGATACGCTCGTATCTGTAGGTTTATGGTACTGCAAGCCATCTTTCGAACCTTCCTTTTTCATTCTAACAAGTTTAGGTATATAAGACAGGGTTTTTGTTAATAAACTCACTTGCATTTTAAACCCTTATCGGTTCTGAACAGCAAATTCGTAAGAGTTCACCCTGATGGAATCTTGATCTGGCGCACAGGAAAAAGGCCTTCAGTCTAACTCGAGCGATTTTTGCAAGCCATCTTCGGAACTGGACCATAATTTTCACTGTCGTTAACTAACTGACGTGTGTTAAGTGTGTTAGGTGCTCCCACTCAGTTGGGCCATTCAAAGTTCAACCAGTTTGCCTAGCCCTGCAACAACAACAGGCCCCGAACCAGTACAAATGTGTAAATTGTAGGGAGAACCGTTTAGTCTCTCGTTTTACAAATTTCTGGTCCGCTCTCTCTCTCTCTCTCTAGGTTGAGTAATGCAACAAGCCCCCGGTATGCTTGGATCTAGTTAGGGAAGTGAAACAAAAAAACACACACATCGTTTAGTTCCAAAGGAGAAACCAGTGCGAGCGGTCGGTAGCACTGTTGCCGGTGTGTCATCGCGTTGTCATCGCGTGCAATTGTGCTGCGGGAACCGCCGTGGACGCATTCCTTCAGCATAACGCTAGTTCCGGTGCACTGTGCGCGCACATCGCGGTGTGTTTCTTCTGTGCTTCGATACCATTGTCGCTAATCCCGGGGGGCTGTGGCACGCGTCCGGTCGGAGAATCTTTTGCGACAGTGTGCGTGTGTGTGTGTGCAGTGTTGTTGCAACAGGCCATTTTGGTTGGGAATTGTTTTGTGAAATGTGACAGGTGATTGTGAAACTGCATCAAACCGTCAGGCAGCAGTTAAAAGGGCAATAGTATTGAGAGAAAAAAAGGGCTTTACAAGTACAGTCGAGTGCGCGTGTGGCCGTTTGCTCATCAAAACAAAGTTCCCCGGTTGGGGGTCCTCCATCCAACATTCTTCGTCGGTGTCACGCCATTGTTCCCGTGCCTGAATCGTAATGGATACGTACGTCAAAAATCTGCTCAACGGTTGGAACATGCCGGAACTGATAAAAGTGTTTCAAGGTAAGGGTAGTACGAAAAGCCCATCCAGTTTGCTTCCGGTTGCGCAGGAAGTGACAAGAGAAAGAGTCCCGAGCAAGAGCGACAAGAGCGCGAGAGAAATGGCAAGCGGCGAGAGGATTTCCCCGCGTTGCATATCACTGTGGGGATGATAGGTTTGGAGTGTGAAGAAAAACAAAAATGGTGGATAAAAATGCGTCGTGAAAAATTGTTTGGATCTCACCAACGAAAGAAAACAAGCTATAATTCCTCGCTCACGTTACCAATTTTCCCATCAATAAAGGCACGTAACAGGGAGCCCAAGTTGTTGTTTGGTGACAGTACGGTACGCCTGTTTAATGTTTGGTTTGTCTTAACATGCTTGCTACAGCGGCCCCGATGGCTTTCCGGTACATAATAAGCTATCAGCGAGTTTTTTTTTATGATATCATAACACACGGTTGAGTGTGAACTCGGGCGAGGGGGTTTTCCTGTGACCAATCACCATTGATAAGTGCGCTTGTAAGCGAGCAGTGACCAACATTATGTATATATATCATCAGACAGCATCGGGAGTTCCACAGAGCTTTCTTGTTCCCATAAATAGAGCTTTACATGGCAGTTCGCGCAAAAAGAGTTCAATTTAGTATTATAAAGTTGAAGACTTGCTTACAAAAGCTGAGAATGCATCCAACTCTCGTCCACGAAGGTTCGGAACCAGCATTCCAAAAAGGGCAAAACTTCGTTCGCTGAGCTTAATTATGTGGAAACTTTTGAAAATGTGTTGCAATATCTTCCACAGTTCAGTTCTCTCTCTCTCTCTTTCTGCCTCTCTCTCTCTGCCCGCATACATACAAACACAAGCGTAAAATTCCTTCATGTTGGTAAATAACGCAATTGTTCGTCTTTGACGACGACGCCACACCATCAACCACCAATTTCCAACCTCCAGCTAGTGTAGCCAGCTCCCTTCTTGGCTGGCTGGGCCCCGATCGGAGTCTCCATCGTTACGACAGTCCATACAGGCTGGCAGTGTTTCACTACTAGTGGAGTGAAATTTAATTTGAATTGCAATGAGAATTATATATCTGTTTTCTTCCTCCTTCCCTGTTCTTCTTCTTCTTCATGCCGTTAACTAACATTTTCCTTGGCTTGGTCCGTGCCGCTGTCTTCCACGACCTTGCCCCAAACTGTACCGTTGTGCCGTGTGGCACGCGTTCTCTTCATTCGTACCGTAGTCTCTTCTTCTTCTTCTGGTCCCTTCCATTAGCGTCCCAAATTCTTCAAGGGCTCGCTGCACTGTTGGGTATTTTCGATTTGTACTGCCGTTTGCAACAATATTCTACAGACTGGTTGGAAGGTTGGAAAATATTGTGTTGATGTAATCCGTACGATCCGAGTATATTCCAGTTCCCTTGCCCAGCTTGTTGCGAGCCAGCGTTATGTTGAGCAGAGGTTTAGCTGTACCGCTTACCTAACGCACGGTGCACCATCACGACCATTGTTTTCTTGCACCAACCGTGAACCGCCGCTGCCGACTTAATATTTTATTGATCTTCTGGTTTGAAACATTGGGCAACTGTCGCCGAATGGCATGGATTGCGCCACGAGGATGATTCTGGATGCTTCTTTGGGAAATATTGTGAAGATCAACCTATTTTCTTCAGGGGCGCTCCGGTCTTCACACAGCAGGACCGGTGTTCAATTCCCATCCAAAGACTGCTTCCCAGTAAGCAGGACTGCCTCTCCAGTTACGTGTAAAGTCAAGTCACAGAAATTCAGAAATGGCGGGCCGAGACGAAGATTTTATTCTGTGGACTATTTTATTTTCGGAGAGAACTACATGTAGGTCTAGAAAGTACTAGCGAATATCTCGTCACACGATTCCATTTATATCTATTAGATCTCGGATCAGATCTGTTACCCTATTTTTGGCCCAATTTTTTATCCAATTTTATTCTCCCCCGAAATCCCGTGTGCCGAATTATGGTGAGATTCGATGGAATACTGCCAGAGATATTCAATATTTGTCGTGTCTCTCTCAGCGTGTGTCTGTGTGTTTGTACGTTTATGCTTGTTGGCACATCGAAAGCACTACGACAAAATTGTTTTCCATCCAGAGCGTCCGTCTTTACTCTCCGTTCCACCCATCCGGCTCATTTCCGGCCACCCAGCCCCAGGAACGACTTTCCCACCCAGCAAACGACACGATTCCTGCTGTTAATGGTCTCGGTTTGCCGTTTAGGACGCACAAAACTCACTCGGCAATCGGTGAGGAGCATGCGCCGTGCCACGAAAATGACAGCTATTATCATTTATTGCGAAGAAAAAGTTGGCAAATTGTGTTGATGTCGTTCGGGAGCCCTCAAACCCCGCCAGTTGCCCAAAGTTCGGGCGGCGGCCGCCCTTATCACGCCGCTACCAATTGGTTTGCGTGCGCTAACAGCTTGCACTTGAGTGTGAAGAGTTCCCGGGCGAACACAGGAAGCTTTTTAGTGGACGACCGTCACCGTGACTTGGACACGTTTTTGTTGATGTTGGGCACGGTTAGAAAGGGCTTCGGGAAAAAGGGTGATTG
The DNA here is from genome assembly GCF_013141755.1 of Anopheles stephensi. NCBI lineage: Eukaryota > Metazoa > Arthropoda > Insecta > Diptera > Culicidae > Anopheles > Anopheles stephensi. The sequence goes on along the minus strand of NC_050203.1, from coordinate 35,862,238 downwards.
ATCACGAAACTGCACAGAACATGAAACTACTTGCACACACGTAGTCGGGGCGCTGTGTGTGCACACTCTTTCCTATGCGATATGCTGTGGCACGGTTAGTATTACCGCTCTTGCGTAAGTTTGTCGAGGAGGGTCTAGCCAATACTTCCTAGGGCTCTCCCGCTTTCGTAGCAATTGGTGTAATTTTCCGTATGTGTGTGATCGCGCACGATCGAGCGATGGCGAAGTCACCGGAGTAGGAAGTTCCACGCTGGTTGGTTGCCGAGACCTGCAACCTGACGAGAGCGATACCTCAGCTTTGACAACTCCGGGGACCATAATCGTATCACCATCGGTAGGCAATAGATACCACCAGACCGCTTGCGTCTCAGCTGGTTCCACTTTTGGTGCCGCTACGGGAAATACGAGCGCGAGATCTGCTGCTGCAACCATTATTACTTCGACATCTCGCCATGCATCTCCGAACGGGGGGGAGGGGAGCCTGTTTCTTGTGTGTCTTCCAGCTGTGGTTCACATTGAGCATATGTAGCTACTACGGCCTCCTATTCGGAGTGCGTTGCCCATGTATGGTCCCCTTTTGCCGAGCGTAGATAATACTCACTTAAGCCAAACAACCACCACGACTACCACCGCGACCGACTCTGGAGCCATTTTTAATGGTCTTCCCTATATGCGAGTAATACTAAAAGAAATATGCGTTCCCTGCCTAGTCAGTCACTTCGGCACATTTGCAGTACTTCAGCTGTGATCGCTCACAGCGTCTTGTCGCTGGGTGTGTAGTATCGGTCTTGCTTACACTCCGTCTTCCGTCAAAGTCCGTGGCGGCGGTTTCGGTTGGCGCTGACGTCGTTAAAGTGATGCCCTGCTTTTTACAGATCTTACCCTTGTGCGCTCTCCGTGTTCACTTAACCATTTCATATTTCATCCATCTCATGCTATCTCCCTCTCTGTCTTTTCATGTCTGGGTTCCAATGTAACTACGTGGCTGGGCACAACCCGTGTATTCTGCTGTATCGTGTGCCGTGTAATTTATTCCGTAATGCGCGGGGAATATCTGCTTCACTTCAACCGCGCAACATGACTTATTCGTCACAATTTGCTGCCCAACCAAACAGAGGAGGAAATCGATGAAGCTGCCTTCAAGTGCCTCAAGTACGATATGATCAAGGAGATAATACCACGCATTGGCAAGCGGGCCAAGTTCCTGCAGCGGTACGAGGAGTACAAGGAGAACCTAACGGAACGGCCCGCCTTTGCCGAGCTGCAGCTGGACGATAAGGTAAGCGAAGCGGGGGGGGGGGGGGGGGGGGAGATCCTCTAAAGATCTGATGAGGAAACCATATGCGCTGGTTGATTATGATTCAGTGCAATATGGGTCGCAGATTGATGAGCGAGAGAGGATTGGGCGAGAAGTTAGGAAAAAAGCTAGATTTTTGTGAGCAATACTTTAATGATTGTTGACTTTAGTTTATCATTAAACGATAAATTTCGCAATAGGTGCCTTTAACCGTCAATAATCATTCTCTGAGCAGACAATAATGCTTAAATTGCTTAATAAAGGCAATGACATCAATTTACGCTGACGGTGACTTCAGTAGTATCGCTGTGAGTACAAATGATTGTTTAAATTATGCAAGCGATCTCTGTACAGTGATGGCCCAGCGACACGTTTTTTTAGTGAGATCTTATTGGTGAAGCAGATGGTCATAATTGCATAATTTTACATTTACACGAACGTTCTAAGGCACATGGTTTTAGGTTGCCATTTTCTGTGGGTTCACTATCTTACCAAATTGTTAAAAGTATTCAGAAACGATCATCGTTTAAACCTTATTATAGTCAATATTAATGTACTGAGACATTAGAACAAGCGAATAACTGGTATCACGATTATTCGTGTCGGATTTTAATATAGGGATATTATGACTGCTGGTTAAAGATCCCTAAACCAAGTAAATCAGTAAAACAAACAGGCTTGAACAAGATTACGGCTACATTTGATCAATTTGTGATGGTTTGCAGATACATATCCTCTAAAAGCATAGTGACGCCTCCCCTATTTTTTCAAAGAAACCCTCAGAAAGACTTGAGTTTCTTATAACTTAAGTCAACCATTGGATAACAACGGTAGCTAGCGGTGGGTCTGAAAATTGATAGGACGTCATCAGTTCAAATGTTTGGCCCCTAGCGGTCTCTCCAAAGTTAATTTTGAATGGGGTGCACTTGATAAAGAAACTAATCCCACTTCCAGCAATACAAAAGCTTAGGTAATGGATTTAACTTAAACAGTTTTTTACAGTTTTTTAACAGTATCATCAGCTCCTTCGAGATTCTGAAGCTGTGATTAATGTTTTCTGGTGATTATTTTGAATGAAACTTGTCGATGGTATTGTAGGAGCTGGGATCAAATCCCAGATATCTGAAACCCTCCCTGGCTCCCGGAACGAAGGACGGAATATCCAGCTATGAGTTAAGATCAAGTCAAGTGAAGCTAGAAATGGCAGGCCGAGATCGTCCGAGGTTGTAGTGCCCAAGAAGAAGAGACTTTAATTGTTTTTACAATGTGCAAATAAACTGTAATGTATGTCTTAATCCAGCAGTTCATTGCTCAATTCGACAGTATACCACATAGGTTAGACTAATTCTATTTCTGAAATTCTTGACTGTATGATTTTCCCGTTTGCTATTAACTGTACATGTCCATAAATGGTTAAATTAATACAAAAATTGAGCACACATTTCTCTTTTCTCTCTTCTTGGCCTAAAGACCTCTCTTAGGTCATGCCTATCATTTCGGGCTTACTAGGCTTAATGGTACCTGGTAGTTAGATAGTCAGTCCTCACTACGAGGGAATGGTCCGGATGAGATTCGAACCCCGGTATGAGGTCTGGCGCCATTGTAGCTTCTACCACAAATATTACTAATAGTGTAAAGCACCTCTCCTTCGTGGCTTAGGAGAGAATACTGCATAAAAGCCTAACAAAAAGTTTTAAAAAAGCGCAGTACGTATCGATGTCTATGTTACAATCAATTTGCAACCAACGAACGACACTGACCGGAAAACGTAAGATAGTCCATGCCAATGGTAGTACTTAAGTGGCACACACAACAACACCACGATGGGCCCAAGATAAGGGCTACAACGAGGGAGGCCACTGCCGGGAATATTGAAATGACATTCCTGTACATATTATCGGCACGTTGTGGTCTTCAAGTGCTGCGGGTAAAACAAGTAACAGCACCAAGCGAGAGAGAGAGAGAGAGAGAGACAGAGAGGAAGTTAAGATATTACAAGAGTAAACTGGTGAAGAGGGACCGCCAGCCTGCTTATCATGAAAGTACGTACCGGGCGAATAATGGTCTACGGAGCGGATGTGACGCTGGCCGGCCGAATATGTATATGCCCTGTGCGATAAGCAGGAAACGTTGTTCCGAGCTGTCTCGGCAACTGCCCAAAAGTACGCTACTTTACCATCATTACTGATTCACCCGGGTCCCTTGGGTCAACCATATTCCAAACTCCCTCCGTTCGAGTGAAGGGGCCAGCCCAAGTTAAGCGTATTCGGAATACATTTTCTAAAGATTCCCGATGGTGCGAGTCAAAAGCGCACCCGATAAGCCGATTGTCTAAGCCAACGTGTTGCTAGAGCTTGACGGACAGCAGCAGCAGCAGCAGAAGTGATTTTCTCCACCAGATTCTCCCTTTCGGACAGCCAACATCAAACTGTGCGCTTTTTGCCCAGTTTTATGCTGCACCGAGTGGTGGCCCGCTCCACAACGTTACCCGAGGCGCATTGTGCTAGCTCAGCGGTTTCTCATTTATCATCGGGAATAGGAATAGCCGCTTGGCCCCGCTCGAGCGAATAATGCAAGCGCGCCTTTCCCGGGAGAGTACTCCGCTCATGGACGGACGTTGGGGCTCATGGCCTGGTTTCGACGCGATTCCGTATTTATTATGATTATATTTCCACAAACTGTCTTTTGCCGCCTGTCTTCGCTGCTGGTTAGAGTATTCTTCGGCCAATAGCTGACGTGTGTTGCGTACACACGCGTACTTTGGGGGCCGTTTGCCGTGGGGCCTTACTCCGGTTGCGGTTGTTTCATTATTATTAGTACTGTACTGTGGTGCCGAGGGCCCTATTACGCGTAGACCCGCGTGGTGGGATAACACTTTTCCCACTACTGCTGCGCTACTACTGCCGTTGCTACTACCTATATTACTACGAACGAATACCGCGGCTGCCGCTGTTGTTGAGCTAGGCTGTCGAGGGCCTTGGGCAACTTCGCTAGTGGCACACCATTGTGTGAGGTATTTTTCGTTCCGAGTGCCTGGCGTATTTCGAAATTGGTTCGCGCATATTCACACACACACAGAGAGCGGCCGACCGTGCGCACGCCACTTCTTGTCGATGCTTGTTTGATGCTTTGTGAAGTTTTAATTTGCGCCGTTTTTTTGTTGTTTTCTTTCCCATTTTTCGACGCCTTACCCCACTTAGAAACTATCTAGGTAGTGCTAGCGCTGGACCAGTCGGTCGGTTGGTAGGGTTATGTTTTTCTTTCGATTTTGTAAATTTTTAAACATCCAAACTTTCCTCCCGAACGAACGAACGAACGTTCTCGTAGCAACATTCTGCTGGGCGATATTTCTTGTGGCGGAATTGCGCTGAATCGTCACTTTTGTACTTTTAACGCGCCGATCCACAGGTAGTGGTGTTGGTGCCACAGTCGCACCAACAAATTTGCATTTGCTGGGCAGAAAATATAAAGCAATATATTCATTGTACTTTCAGCCGGCCGTAAGTGGCACCGAGAAGTACTGGCGTGTACACCGGTTTGGAAAATGCTTAACCGTTGGCGAACAATCGAGCCTGTGGCAGTAAGACCCATCGGTTGTGGTTGTGTTTGGAAAGAAGGCATATTTCATTCGGTAGTTTTTGGGGGTTAGCCTCGGAAAGCTAGCACAAAGAAGCGCTTTGATGGAGAAGGTGTTTGTTATTAGCGTTGAGAGGTCTTGCTGGAGACTTGGAAAGACAAGACGTGTTGTCTATAAAGGCTAGGCCTTATGGGAATGTAAATCAATATAGGAATTTAAAAGAGTTATGTTAAATTTAAAATATTGCTCTGCTCCTCTGTTGAGCCGCGAGCGTTCTTAAGCAACAACAACACTCATAAACAATGCTAGAACATCTCACATTCTCCATAGTTCATGGTGTTTAACATAAGCTCATTATTTCCATGAACATGATGCTAGAAAGGGTTGTTCTTGCCGTGCTTGAGCTTAAAGACCGCTTCAGACGTGGTTGCATATGGAAATCGATTTCCACTAGGTCGGTAGTTCATTTTAACCAGTTAAAGAAAAGCAGCAGCTTCGCCTAACGCTTTACCTGCAAGCCGATAGCCGAGCTTCGGGCGCGATTATGAACGCGAGCATAATAAATCGTGAGACGCTCGTTACCCGTCCACGTGCATGCATACTGCCATTTAAATTGGTGCATGCCCAGAACGACGACGCTCTGTTCTGAACGTGTTGTACCGAAATTAATGTTCGCACCCAGAGCTCGAAAAAAGGGGAAACGCCAAAGCCCATAGGTTTATTATTGCCATGATTGACAGACCGGGGCAAGAAGCCGAGCCGAGGTACCGTATTTAGAGCTTTAGAGCCAAACTGCACAATGCACAGCCGTTTACGATGTACCCGGCCCAAGACGGCTGCCTCAGCGACACCCATATGGCAAGGGCGGTGTTCAATAAAACATTATGCCAATGGAGCTCATGTCTAGCCCCGTGCGCGCCATCCATCCGCGCACGGGTAAATGCAGATGTATTTATTCCACCTCCAGGGGGGGCCGCGTTTCGCGTCGGTCGGTCGGTCGGGGGGGGGGGGGGGGGGGTGTCTATGTCTTGACATAGTTTCTTTTTTTTCGTTCGTTCGTTCTCTTGTGGCCGGTTGTTTGAGTTTGAGTTCCTTTACGAGGCGTTTGAAATAGTGCTTGTTGCTTGGGGTATGTTGCCCACGATCCCAGCTTCTTCGCGGTTGGCCCTGTGTGCCGGCTGATGAGCGTACGCCGTTGTGTGTCTTTTCCTTCAGTGAGAATTTTTAATGAGAAAAGCTCCAAGAGGCTCCAATAATGAAATGCATTGTTGTAATAATAATATCGTTTGGGGCGGCCGGGAGGGCCCTGTTCTCGTTTGCTGACGCGAGTTTCGCATTCGTTACGCCGGCCCTGGAATACACGTGCGAAGGAGGAATATTATGTATTCCTTAGTTTCGGGAATAAAGTGCAGCGTCGGAGCGGACGGGCACGTTGCGATGGGAAGAAGCAGCATACATTATTACCTTCGGCTTCTTCTTGGCACCATCGCCGCGAACAAATAGTCCTGCTTGATACGCCACCGGAATTGTGCACGAGATTTTTGTATATCATTTTCCGTTTCCCCCTCTTTTCGAATGGTGTGTGCTGATGGGAATTAAAAATTATAAATATTGATTGGGTATGGTGAATATGTTAAAAATAATACACGCATTGGTATGTTTATTGTTGAGATGAGAAATTTGCTTATCGTTTCGGAAGGATCGATACGCGCGAATGAAGAAATCGAAACACTTGGCCGGCTTTTGACCGATCATGACTAGCTGTTTTTATGTTTTTAAATTCCCTTCTGCCAAAATAGAATTGCGCTAGATGGTTGATGAAACACCGAACAGATTGGATGGCGGGAGGAAATCAACGCTTTATTGTTGTGCTAGGTGTACAGTTATACACCTCACAGGGAAGATCGCCGGGTTTTGATCGACAAATCCACTTCATGCCCTCACGCCCATAATGAGTAGAACATAATATGCGGCGAGTGTAAGGAATGTTCTGCAAAAGACATACGTTTGATCGAACACCTTGTTCTTATCTCCTGTACTCCTTAACACTTGTACTGAGTGGTAAAATTAATTAATTTTGTTGTCGCAAGTTTATCATTTAACTTTTTATAAGAACCTACTTACAATATCATTACGATCTGTCAATTCATTCTTTGTTTGTAAGTCTTTTTAAGTTTAAGTCCGTGGTGATCCGGTGGTCCCCCGGCTTCAAACGACAGGACCGGGGGCTCAAATCCCATCAGGACTGTTCCCCCGTATTGAGTTCTGACCTATCCAAATACGTGATATCATTCAGTCTAGTAAGCCAGATTTGGCAGACATATGACCAATGGCCTAAGAGATCGTTAGGCCAAGAAGAGATATTTTTTTATATTCTGCAAAAAATCTGCAAACCGTGCTGCGGTTCAATTCTTTGTTTGGGAAGGTTTATCGTATTCTGCAAGGAGTTTGCTCCTACATATTCAGTCGTTTATCGATAGGTTTGGGAGCTTATAAGTGATCTTATAAGCTTTGAAGAAGTTTCTTTCTCAGAATGTCCATAAAAGTGCTACTATACTAGAACTTTGGAAGATCATCGATTGACTGAGGAATATTTCGTCTGAAGTTTTTTGTACAAACTGTGTGCTGATCGAGTGTCGCATTTGCTAAGAACTCAACTGTACAATGCGTTGGAATGCGACTTTCTTAGCATCATTAAGAGCAAAATTGTTCCAGCTTCCATCCTACTAATTGTCAGATGTAGCTCTCTCTGACTGTTGGCTTTTCTCACATTAATGTTGGAAGGTTGTTGGCACAGTGGCAATAATGTTGGAAGATTTTTGCATAAAGTGTATTGATCTTATTTGGTTCCTCTAATATCACCACTAGAGAGGCTTCAACTGTCATACCGGTCAGGGCCTCCAAAAATCTTGTACCCACCCTTGCTGAGCAATTAAAGTGATTGCCCAAAAAGTGCTCGTTGAATGCTACAAGTTTCGGATTGGGCAATTTTTGGTGTAATAGCGTTTTGGTGGTGCTGAATATTTACCGGTCAGTTGCAGAGCGCAGGAAAAAGGGAGTTTATTCGAAGTATTGGACCAGTATTGATAACCTTTTCAAGGAGCCGAAAGCTCCGTACTTTCGTCCAGTCCGATGAAGCGTTGGACCTTGGCCTTGCAGCTTGAACAAATAAGAATGTACTTATGTATCACTTCCACAAACTTAGTTCAAAACTGTTTGACTAATCCAGCAGAATGTAGTGTCGGCCTGCCATTTCTGGCTTTCTGTGACTTGATTTTACCCGTGGCAAGGTGGAACAATTGCGTTGAGGAAAATTATAAACATTTTCGAAATCACTCAGGTCTATATGGTTCGTTCGAACTTAATTATTCTATGTGTCCTCCGATTTTCAAATCGATAACATTCTCCAGAAGAATTCCAGGAAGCTGGAACACGTCGTTCGAATGTAGTCCTCCGATATTGATTGCCAAGTGTGCTGCACTAGGGTGATATCATTTGCACGCTTATGCTCCAACATTATGCCCAGATTAGACAATCAAACAGGTTTAATATATCCATTCGTTGGGTTAAAACTTCAAGTCTTCCGTGAGCTATCGTTGGATCGGATTGGACGTGTGTCGTCGAGGGATAAGGCTTTCGATGTTAATGTTGTTAAAAATCGCCCTTCACTGCTTACTGCAGACCATAAGAGCCTCAATGAAAACATTCTCAAACATTTTGATGCCATCAAGCCAAACATGATCATCGTGACACTAGTCGTATGCTGAGTTTTAGCTTCAAAATTTAAAGTTAATCGTATCGGGAATATCCTCTAGCTTGTCCGATGAAATGGAGCGTTCTGTACCGCTTTAGGAAACATCATGGATTGTGAATGATCTCTTCTTCTCGTTCGAGATCTTCTAACGTTTCACGTTGGTTCTAGAAGTTGCACGTAAATCTTCTTCGATAACTCTCTGCAAAGATTTTCAAAGATGCTGGTTTCGTTTTCTTTTAATTTTCTGGGGAATGGTTCTTGGACCTCCGTTTCCTGGCTTTAGGGACTTTTTCGATATGTTGTGAGCAAATGGCATTTAATTTTCTTGTTATTCTCTTTGGGTATGTTCTTTACGATTACATCTTATTATCTTGCTATAGAATAACATTGCTGATTATAAACTAATGATTTACTAATCGTGTTTAAATTTGTTTTGTTTTAGGACCGTTTCCCGCCAGCTTCGCCCCAAAAACCGTCCCGCATCGACTGGGGACGAATAGAGAAGGTGTGCGGCCCAGTACCGATCTACCTAAAGAATCTGCTCAAGATGTGCGGTTACGAGGCGGAAAGCAGCCTGCGCAACCTGAACGACGACGACTTCATCGACATGGAACGGTTCGCCCGGGAAGAGCTGATCCATCTCGTCCCGGCGACGCAGTTCTACTTTCACATCTTCTGCAGCGATCCGGCCCGCGAATTTCGACTCGTCCCAGGCCACCGCAAGCTGCTGCTGCAGATCAGTGCCTACCTGAACTACACCAAGGTGGCTAGTGAAATTCAACGTCCCGAACCGGCCCTCCGCATACCCGCCGAACTAACGATTCAGCGGGAACGCGAACACCGACTTCTTCTCGCTCAGCAACAGCAGCAACAACAGCAACAGAAGGAACACCACCACCAGCAGCAGCAGCAGAAAGCAGAGCAGCACAAAGAGCACCAGCAGCAGCAGCAGCTCCTGCAGCAACAGCAGCAACTGCTGCAAGAGGTGGTACGCATGCACCAGCAGCCGATGTCCGACATGCAGGAGCAGATGCTGACGGAGCTGAAAATTTCGCACAAAAACTCGCCGCTCGCGTTCGAGCAGGCGACCGTGTTCCCGCCGCTCAGCGACGAGGAGCGCATCAAGAAGATCCAGGGCTGCATCGTGAAGCTGATCGACATGTGGAGCGAAAAGCAACCGATCAAGCTGCAGATCGCGGAGGAAATGATCAACGTGACGTACGAGAGCAACGGCTACAACGCATTCATCAAGTGCCCGATGTGTGCGGTACAGATCAAGGTGTCGAAGCTGCCGACGAAGAAGGGCGATCGGTTTGTGATCTCCAACTTCTCGAAGCACATCATCAAGATGCATTTTTCTCAGCTTAGCGAGGGTGCGGGCGGTGGTGGTGGCGGTGGCGGTGTAGGCGGTGGTGGTATCGGTGGCGGTGGACACGGTGGGTCGGTCGGGTCCGAGCGACACCTGAGCATGGACAATGTGTCCTCGTACTATGGGGGGGAAAACTCGGACAGCAACACCTACCCGTACGATGACTATGGGTCGGGCAAGCGGGCCAAGCTGGAGGAGGACGAGGACGAGCTGGACCCATTACCGCCCCACCTGCTCCACCCGTACGTCAGCATTAAGGACGAAATCATCGATCTGGATGCGTAGCGGGTGAGGGCCGTTTGTGAGCCGCGCCCAAGCGTGTGCCGAAAGCAAACGAAACGTGCGGTGGTGGCGATGCCGATGCACGGATAACGATACGAAGAATAGCTAATAGAAGAAGAAACCAATCGCGCCAATTTTTCCATTCCTCAATCAAACCAAATAGCCTCTCTTAGCTTGTTGACTCTCATAGATTTACGACCGCCGGTCGCGTTAGGGTGTAAGGTTAGGCTGTTACATTTTAAACTGCGCGCCACTGCGGGAAGGATCCTGCGCGGAAAGGTGTTTTATTTACTAGCAATTATTTTTACGCAACACGCTGCGAACCGTGCGGATAGAACCACGTGGCATGAGAAAAGACTTAATTTTTTGGAACTGAACTTGCGGTCTGACTTCGCGCAGATACCCGTTTTTGACGGGAGCAACGTAGCAAACGTAGATAGGTTGATAGCGAAAAGAAAATGGTGTACATAAGGAGTATAAGTAAATGATGCTAGTAAATGGCAATGTTGCTGCAAATAAATGGCAAATGTGTACGTTCTGGGTATTTCGTCTCGTCTCACTATCGAGCTAGCTGTGCAGCCTACATGGATGATGGTTTCATCTAGCTGTGTGCGTGTGTGTGTGTGTAAAGCCACAGTATATTGGAGAACGAACCCTTCACACAAGGGACAGCATGCAAGTTGCATACGGGGCTGACGCTTGCGTGCAAGCAACCGACTGAGCTTTTCGATGTATCTTTACATTCTATTTACTCCCGTAGATGAATAAAAAAAGATCCTCAAAGGAAATGGTTTAGAATAATTTAAATTGTTTAAATAAGCTTAAAGTAGAACACAACTAGCAAATAAAACTCAAAGCTTTCGAAATAATCCAACGTGTTCCTGCTAACTTGCATCGAAGAGGAAGCTTTATTGTACGCAATCTTTAGATGCGTTGTGTGCAACTCTTTGTGCTTTGTATTTGAACAAATATTAAAAAAGATTAATGTATTCAAATTTAAAAGTTATTGCAAAGCTAAGTACAGGGCGTAAAGTACGCTTGATTGGTTTATAAATACATCGAGTACCTCTGTCTATCTTATCATCCAGCCAAAAGGGTTGGCTTAATAAATCAGGCTTTTTTGCTCAACTTTCCCCAACACTTTAAACTAGTAGTAAGACCTTCACCAGCAGCCTATAATTGCCCCTCGCAAGGTTTACGGCACATCCCTCGAGACATTTCAGCAAAGGGCTAGAGTTTGGAGTACCCCGGGAGGGCGTGGGAAAAAGCAGACAAGTGGAATTCCTGAAGACGGTTGGCTTATCAGCGCTACCGAACCAGCAATGCGACCGGTATAAAAAAACGGTCTAACCAGAGCCCGAGAGTCAAATCATTCGGCCGCTTACCACAAAGTACATCCATCAAGATGGTCCGCTGTGCGGTTGCTCTGGTGCTGCTGGTGGCGTTCGTCGCTACGGGATGGTCCGCCTCGGTCTGGAACCGCATCGTCGGTGGCCAGTATGCGGAAGACACCCAAATACCGTACCAGATTGCGCTCTTCTACCGTGGTGACTTCCGGTGCGGTGGTTCGATTATTAGCGAGCGGCTCGTCCTGACGGCGGCTCACTGCGTGGTGAACGGCGATACGGTGTAAGTGTCCATAGGGTGCCGGTTGAAGATGGGTTCGATTTAATTGTACACCAATTGTTTTTGCAGCCTCGATGCCAAACGGTTTGCCGTGCACGCCGGGTCAGCCCACCTTCTTTCGGGCGGCGCTCTGTTCGAGGTGGCAGCGATCCACGCGCACGAATGGTACGGTTCGCCCCAGAACGATATCGCCGTGCTGGAGATGAAAGAACCGTTCCAGTACAGCCAGTACATCCAACCGATCGAGCTGATGGAGGAGGAGGTACCGCTCGGTAGTGAGGTGGTGATTTCGGGATACGGACGCGTCGGCAGCACTGAACCACCATCGCCCGATCTGCTGTACACGTCGATGTTTGTGGTGGACGATGAGAACTGCCATGGCGTAAGTCCGGGTCTGCTGTGCATCGACAAGGAGGGTAGCTACGGTGCGTGCAACGGGGATTCTGGTGGTCCGGCCGTGTACAATGGGAAGCTGGCCGGTGTGGCCAACTTCATCATTGACTACTGCGGTGGGGACTATGCCGATGGGTACGCGAAGGTGTCCCACTATCTGGACTGGATTCGTAAATTCATGAAGTGAATGGTGTGTTGGGACTTGCAATTGCAGATTAAAAGTTTTTAAACGAAAATTTTAAACCAGCTTTTCATGAAAGAACTGCTCATGGGATATACGGAAGAAAACTCATTTTACTCGGCAACAGTAGCATCAAATTAGTACTTGTTTTACGCTACCAAGAAATTCACCTAGATCAAATGAGTTTGAATGTGAAGCATCTCTATCGATAGAGTATTGAAACATTCCTATAAACTTTGTTTTCCGTTGCTTCGATAAATGAACGCTCTCGTTTCGGAGAAGGTACATTGTAAATGAATCATCGTAACACACTTACAAGGGCAAAAAGAAAGAAAAGCATTGTTTTATTCCGAGAAGGTTGAGGATTTTTTTTGTATTTGTATTTGTACACGAGAACCAAACAGTGCCCAAAAAAATTGACTTTTTAACATCGAATACGAATCGCTTCAAAAGCATTGCTATGTAAATTTTCTATACTTTAAGTAAGTTTAAGATTGAGGTGGCGAAGAATGGCTGGTTAATATTTTATGATTAAATTAAATGCACTTACAGCACTGGGTTTATTCTTAGCTGAAGGTAAAAAGTTGACAACATTTACACAAAACACTCGTACCCTTGCAGGCCTGACCACTTCAAAGGCCTTGTATTGCCTTTGGCCGGTTGGCCGGTCTGTGCCTGTAAGCAAGGATGGTCGCACTATCAGTGAACTTCAAAGCTGCACAGCTTGGTTCCAGCTCTTGGTGGGATGCTGATCGACTGTGGGGGGACGCATCGTTATCGGGGCAGCCAATGCACCGAAATATTGTACCGGTACTTTCTTCCCAGAAACGAAAGCTTCTGGATGCAGACTGCAAATATTTGACCATTGTGTTTATTGTTTGCGCAAAGGGAAAATCGTTTGAAGATGGGATTATTTTCCAAAGTCGAAGTTTAAGATACAGGCAATTGAGCACGCTTTGTGGAATTGACAACAAAAAAAAAGTTTGTTAAATATCTCGTCTCGCTGTTGAGACAGAATTTCGTTGATTATATTACAGTTCATACAGTATTATGCGGATCGGGGCTTAATATACTGCACGGTATGGTATAAATCTTAGTGAAAATTTCCATGCTTATAGATCAGAATTACTGAAAAAATTGGAGGAATGCTACGTTGGCATCATGACCGATTGAACCGTTCTTCTTTCGAGAAACATATGGCACACACGAAACGTGGGTGCTTTTATGAGCTTTTATCACCGAATTCTTCCTCACATGATGCGTGTGTGGGAGCGTCATACAGACAGGACCTTCGTTTACTATTTTTTCTTGGCTAACGGACAGCCACCTTCCTGGTAGGACATAAGCCAGACACCCGCAACACGTGCCAGAACTGAGCATTTCCTTTCGCCGTTCACCGCCCAATATCTGTGTGGTTTAGGTAAAGAAGAAATAAGGAGAGAGACTGCTCTCTTCAAATATTGCGTAAAGGATTGCTCACAGAACATGCACTTGCTACTTAAAAGAGTAGAGCAATATTGTGGCCGAGATGACTGCGGCGCCGGTGGTCTTCACATGACAGGACCAGGGTTCAAATCCCATCCAGACCCGTACAGGGAGCTGTACAGAGGGCTGACTACTAAATCACGTCACAGAAAGCCAGAAATGGACAGGCCCGAGACCTCTCGAGGTTGCAGTGCCAAGGAAGAAGAGGAGAATATTGTCCTCCATCATGATCGAGACTCTCGCGACCGTATCGTCTCTTTAAACCAGATCTTAAATTTGATATCTAATTATAAAAATATTAAATAGACCAAGACTCACACTGATTTCCTAAAATTTCCTAAAAAAAAGCAGCCAACTTAGCAGAACTACTCTATCGTCACGAGATGGTCTTTTGTCGATTTAAAAGTCGTCTGTTCCAAATCTGCTTCCAATTCTGCTTCCAAGTCGGGCTTATGCAATATAAGGCGAACTCATCAGTCAACCAAAGACTTCGATATAAGTCCAGTGAATTACTCCATGGATACGTCCATGGATATCTTGCATATCACACAAGATCTGGTCTGATCGGTCTTAAAATTAGGCTGGCATGGCATAAATATCGCTGGTGGTGCCTCAAGATTGGATGTTTTTCTATCTAGAGCGAGTTATCGTGTCGGTACTCAATCCTAAAACAACATCCGTTCGAATGATAGCAGATAGACCGAAATTATCATCCTCCTACCCGAGCAGACCGATGCAACGGACGTAGATCATAAAGATATCGATTGCCTATGGTCCGAACGATCCTTTACATAACACCTCCCCCTTATATGCTTTCCATCCCTATCCTCCAACCAAACCGAAACATAATAGAAATAAAATCACCCTGACAGCCTGACCGTCGTAGAATATAGAAGCTTTCGGGCTTTCGTTCACTTATTCAAATCCGAAGTTACTGCAGTTCCACTAACTAGCGCCTGGAGTTTTTGCTGCAGGATTTTGCTTATTGGAACTTCTCGCTTCATCTAAAGTATTATAAGGACATCTCGAAGTTTGTTGACGATTTTCCATACATATCCTTTAAATATTTTGAGATCTTTAGGAGCTTTTTTGAAGGTTTCCCAGATAGTTTGTTTTGTTCACAGTTTATGATTATTACTCAATAACTTTTGAATGAATTTAATGAATGAATTTATACTAATAAAAAAAACTATAACATGATTTTTATCCGTCTCCCCAAGGTTTTTTTTAATAAACAAATTGGTGCTTTGAAAATATTTGAGGAACGGGTAAAAAATACAAAAATAGTGTAAACCGTCAAAAAACCTCGGGGTGAAGCGAATAAAAGTCCTTATTACCGTTTTCGCGAGTTTGTTTGCTTTGTTTGACAGCGCAGAGAGCTTGAATCTTTTTGGCGAAAGCTTTTGCTAGGTCAAACGGAGACTCAATGTTGAAAAAATTTCATCCGTCAGCCCGGAAGCGAAAAAGGCGAATGAGGTCCCAAACACCCAAAGCCTCTATAAATAAACGAAAAAAAGCCCGGAAGTTACGGAAAACATGACTTGTAGTGTTTGTTTTGTGGATTTTAGATCATTTTAGAATTAGAGCGGTTTCGAATGATGTATGTCAGCAATTGTGTATGAACTCATAAACAGCTTTATTGATTTATTTATGTATTTGTTAATTTTTAAATGAAAATTAATAGAATATGTAAGTTATAGATCTGCTCCCAAACCGGGTACGTCCTTTTGCGATGACGGTTGAAGAAGAAGAGAATACAGAAGTCGCATTCAACTGATAGCGGAACTAGCCGTTGCCAGTGAAACGTCGATGAAAATACTACGTCTTTGCTGTATATAATATTCTGCTAGTAATATAAGTAATATAAGGTCATGCCTGACATTTGTGGCTTACTAAACTTGATTATACCACGTATTTGGCTAGTCAGTCCTCGCTACAGGGGAACGGTCCGGATGGGATTTGAAGCTCGGTCCTCTCTGGATCCGCAATACTAATATCTGGGTAAGCATCAGCTAACTCTGGGGGACGGGTGATGAGTGAAAGTGGTTTCTATTTGTTTGAACTAGAATTGCTCGATAATAAGCACCTGCAACCTGTTTGGCGTTCAAAGTTCACTTCCAAACACCTATTTCCAACAATTTCTTCAATGCCATGTCTTTTGACATGTCTCTTACATGACGTGCCACGTGATTGCTGGGTTGTACCGCTGTTCCAACGGTCGGTAAACTGGCTTAATAACAAATAACTCCAGCAAGGAGTAGTAATTATAATTTAATTCCCCAAAATGCACGCAAACGCTGCCGAAATAAATCAAATGTTAATTTGATAATGGGCATGTTATAGAGAAAAACGATTAAACGAAGAAGGCGGCATGTGTGTGGTTTGCGTCATGACAAACTGAACAATTTCGCAGCCGAGTTTAATATCAACATGCGTGCAAATCAAACATGCGATGAATAGGGTTCCAGGCAAATAGAACAATAAATATTTGTGCCTCGTACGTCATACCAC
Source organism: Anopheles stephensi (assembly GCF_013141755.1). Classification (NCBI taxonomy): domain Eukaryota; kingdom Metazoa; phylum Arthropoda; class Insecta; order Diptera; family Culicidae; genus Anopheles; species Anopheles stephensi. Next base: position 35,845,763 of record NC_050203.1, on the reverse strand, counting down.
CGCCCGTGGTGGTTATGATGTGATGCAACCTAATATTTGTTCTTCAAACCCGTTCCCCTTTCAACAAACATAGCTCAGCCAGGCAGACCTGTCGTCACAAGGAGCAGAAACATACACACACTAAATTACTGGCAAAGAGCATCGAGCATCCATTCTCGTTCCAATTAACGCATCTAAAATGTTCACGTTTCACACATGTACTTCAGGTTGGGAGGAACCTACCGACGCACGGATACCGGATGCACGTGGATGCAAAAACCCGAACCTTTTGCCAGCAAGACATTTCCACGAAACATGGTTGAGAAACCTGAAGCAGTCGGACATTTATTAGCTACTTAAAACCCGCTTCCTGGCATCCTGAAGCACGGCCGATGAAGGAAACATCTTGACTGGGGTTGGTAGGACATTGGACATTGTGTTGTTGTGCTGTGTGGAACAGCGAACCGAACCGAAGAATAGGGAATATAGCTCTCACTAAACGCGGCCCGGTGTGAAGGAGCAAACAATAAAGTATTTGCATATAATATTCAAATGAATGTCCGAGTCCGAAGTCTGATGCCGGGCGACTTTCCGGGCTACCAGCAATGGGCAGAGCAACATTCGAATGCGATAGGTGAGTACGTGCGTCCCGAAAACACGTCTCCCGGTCTCTGTTGGTATGTTGATGAAAATGCACATTCTGCATTCGACCACGTGTGAACCTGGCCCTGTTTGCAGCTAGGTAACACGGTACACGGATTTTAATTTAGCACAACATTCACCATCGCTGCTTCCTTGGCCGGGCTTCCGTTCAGTTTGTTTGCGGCACGGTGGTACTTCCCATGTCCGGAAGTAGGCCATTGAATCTTGTCTTGGATTTTATCTCTATCTCGTGTGTCTTGGCGTCTTGTGGTAGGAAGCCCAGGAAGAAGTCTTGGTTGGAAAGTTTACAAATATAAAATCGTTCTAATGGAAGCTTCGAAATTAAATCATCTGTAAGCTACAAAACTTTTTATAGCACTGTTTTCCCTTTCGATTCTTTTTCTGAGAAGGCACCGGAGCGTGTCCGAGCGGCTCAAAAGCAAAAATTTGGAATTTATCGTTGTTCAGGAAAATATGACAATTTTTTCGCTCTGCTTGTCCGCTTCAGCTCGCTTTTGTTTTCCATTGATGCAACCAACCATTTAATCCGATAAACCATCGATATCCATTTGCATTCCGGTACGCTTCGGTTGGTGTGGCGTGTTTTGGTGTTTGGCCCTCCCCCTCGGTTTGGGCCCTGGACTCGGTCTAATCTTGTCATCGATGACGATTCAAACATGAGCCGGATTTGAGAACGGACTAAAAATTGTGTTAGCAGCCGAGCCTGAGGCTTGTGTGCTGGACCGTACTGAATGCCGTGCCTAAGAAAGGAGAGTCGAAGAAAATTCAATTTCCGAAAACAATCCTAAGCTGGTGCTCGGCTCCTTTTTTTTCTCCTTTGCTTGGCGAATAAGCAATAATGGGCAGACACGCAGTCACTGTCACACAGCACATGGCGTCGGCCAAGCTCCACGCTGTACTTTGCCAGTAAAACAATCCGAAGCAGCGATCCGAAGGCTTACAAGCTTAGATGCTGTGTGTGTGTCATAACGAACCAACGCGAACGAAACAGCTCCGGTGTGTGTCCTTTGCTGCAGACTAACAAGCGGCCACCACTCGCTGGGTCTTACCATCGCCACGGTACCAAGGAATCGAAATTTCCTCAGAAGCGAAAGGGGGTTCTGAGGTTGGCAATGAGGTGGAAAAAGCGAAGAACATGTTAATTAGATTACCTTCTCCTTGATTTGACACATGATGTTTTATATTCTCCAGCAACGCCAACAGCGGTGCAAACGGTTCCCCGGGATCCAGGGAAACGGCTCTCTGCAGGACGAGCCTGAGCTTGTATTGCGGGAGAGATTTTTTTAATTTATTCCACTCCGCTGATCGAAAAGTGTGTAGTAAGTGCACCGGGGCGCACCCGGCACACCATTTTCTCTGGAGATTGTTAAAAATACATTTGACGCGGAGGTGAGACCGGGCCGGGTGGGTGGAAAGGGTGCGGTTGTTTAGATATTCTGTTGAAAATTAGGCAACACGTGGCAAATTTGTGGGATTTGTGTAACGAATGTCGGGCCGCCGCTTCCGACCCTACATGACACGATGCTGTGTGTGTGTGCTCGAGAGACTGTTGATGTGTATGGTGACGACACAAAGGTTCGCCGATACCTTCATACATGTGTTATTAGCGTGGATTTGGTACGCGTGAGATCTACGTGCGCTCGTCTCAAGTGTACCTCAATTGTTGATGTAAATTGTGCGTGTGTGTTTTTGGATTTATTTATAACATAGAGTGTGCAAATTGCAGACGATCGTGTGTCCTTTAATGATCAACTCGATCTTTGATGGAGGCGCCTTGTTGACTGTTTGAATTCGAGAAAAAATATTTTAAAGGTTAAAATCAATTCTCTTACGAACCACGCCAATGAAAGTAGACAATTTAAACAAATATTTATGTTTTTATTACGTGACTATTGCCAACGTCAAAAACTTGCCTAACCGTGTCAAGGGCAACCAGAAAGTCAAGTCATGTTTTCATGTTATATTTGTTTGCCTTAAGCAATATGCCCAGGCCGTCCTTTATTAATAATAAAAAAAATGTTTGGCATGATTTTCGACATGCTTTTCTTTCAAAAAAAAAAAAATAAAAAGTTTAGAAGATAATTATTTAATATTTTATTTTAAATACTAAATGCTTCTGTTAGTGACTCGATCGTTCCCAAGGAGGACAAACCTGACATAAGGTTTACCAGGCTTTATGAGAGTAAAAGAATAGGAAGAATGTTAATCAACATTTAATAGTTGAAAATCAATACTCATTGAAGATATAACGTAGAAAGTTCACACAAGTACCACATTGTCTTCTAATATACCTTCCTTTAGAATTTCTGTTCACAAAAATAATCATCGATCATCGGGAATCGAGCGTGCTCGGTGGGTTCAAACGTGTGACTAGCTGCAACGAGATGGAACACGACGATCATCGATGGCTGTCATAGAGGGGCTGGCGAGGGTCTAATCCCATCTGCACCGTTCCCCCGTAGTGAGGACTGATTATCCACCTCCGTGGTATCATTATGTCTACATAGTCTATGAAGTCTATATCAAGACAGGGATATTGTGATTATCATTGAGTCAGAAATGGCATGAACTAAGAGGACGTTAGGCCAAAGAAGAAGAAAAACAAGATGGGCTGGCGTGAAGACCACTACGCAGACAAATGTATGTTTGTGCAATTCACATACGTATTCCTATATTTTTATAGCCCAGACGATAAACTACAAGATAGACAGGAACTAACTAACCTCCATCCATAGCCACACCAACATTTCCAAAAACAGAGACAGAGTTCCAACATAGTACAACCACAATATTCCTGGCCATTAACACCAATTCATCATCTACAACCGAACATAAGGCAAACAGCAGAGAGGAAATGCCTTGTGCTTATTGTACGGCATTAACTTAAGAGACGCTAGTAATGGCCCCACCATGTCAGTGGACGGCTGTCGATCCTACTCCTCTGAACTACTACACCTCTTCAACCACCATAGTATAGGCATCTGGCCGTCTACCCATTGAATAGTTTACCTGTTATCGTGCGTGTACGTACAATACGATCCTACTCGACTTTCCATCGATCCTCGGCTTTCCCGGCCTTCCAGTGATGGTTTTCCAATGGAGATATACAACTGCTCTCGTTGATGTCACTGCAACTACTAACTCCTCCTCAGCGCTCGTTCCTAATATTGCCTAATATCTATAAAGATTGCCTTAGTGCCCAATATTGAACGGCAATCTAGTAGCTCCGCAGCGGGCCGACTATGGCACTTGTGCATATCCTTAACACTGCTAATAAAATATAAAAAGTCTAAATAAAGTGTAAAACATTATAAAAGCAAAATAGTTAATTAAACCATTTGGTTTTGTGTATTTATAGAGGCTTTTGGTCTCATACAAATATTCCGGCTCTTGTCAATAAAACTAGCATTGGCATATTGCATCGATGTTGGATTGCGTAGTAAAAAGTTATAAGCCTCCAAAGCTGCTGAAAGCTCAGGTGGTTGAATATAGGATATTTGAAAAATCGATTATAATATTGGATCTGCGTAGCTACAGGGTTCCTAGAATTGGAGAAATTACAAATCAAAACTGATGCGGCAATCCTTGTAGCAGGTTTCCTGGAAAAGAGTTAAAAGACTTCAACACCATCAGCACTATCTAAATTTGGACCTACCATGCCTCTTCTGTCGGTGTGAACGGTCTTTATGGACTTTACAAGCACGATGGAGAGATCACCATAGAGCTCGTAGAGCTCGTCATTGCAACGGACCCTCCCCATTGCCCTTCCCTAACACAGTTTACCTTCATACACCCGATAACACTTTTCGCTTTTCGTCTAACACAGAAGATGAATAAATAGGAAATGGAAAGAAAAGTATTTCGATTCAAGGCTATTTTTCTTGGCCTAACGACCTCTTATAGGTCATGCTTGCTATTCTGGCTTACTAGAAAGGATAGTCAGTCCTCACTATGGGGGAACGTCTTAGATGGGAACCCCGGTCCTGCTGTGTGAAGACCATTGCCGGCGTCGTATCTATTACTGAGCCGCCCATCCAAGGGTCTATAAGGGTAATCTCATTCTTCTAAGATCTTCCAATAGGCGATACAAAAAAAAAAACAAGTCGAATCGTTTAATATATGCTCCGTAATATAGTTTATATAGCTTTACAATATAATGTGGTCTTATTCTATTTACCTACAACCTAGTTGATCATGCGTACGTTGTTATTGTGCAGTATCGAAAGCACACACGATCATTCCATCATGATATCATTTCGGATGTATAATCATATCGCAGATCATTTACGTCTTAGTGATCTTAGTGATCATTGGGGCGATCCGATGGAACGGGGTTCAAATCCCATCCAGACCACCTTCTCTGTACGCAGGGTTGACTTTTTTGCTAAGAATAAAATCAAGTCACGGAAAGCCAGAAATGGCAGGTCGCGAAACCTTGAGAGGTTGTAGGGCCAAGGAAAGAGAAGAAGATCATCTAGACGACCATTCGAGATAAGTCTGCTTAAGCTGGATATGTTTCAGCCATGAAGTCCTTTCCTTCGCTAGGGAGAGAATCGATGCTCGTCTTCTGCTTGTTGCTGCTTGTTGTGCGATGGAGAAATTGAGGCATATTCTTGACTAATAGAACTCTCAATGCTCTTGAAAAGAGTGATAGATAAGAATACTGGCGCACGAATTTTAAAACAATTGAGATTCGGACTTTGAAGGGCTTGGATTTGAAAGACAAACTATAGATAACCTCTCACAATGAAGCGTGGAACAGAACTTTACCTTCAAATGATGGAACAACTGTCAACGAAATGGTCAAGTTCTTCCGATGCATAGTACAGCTCATTGTTTTCTTATAAAATGAATAACAACCGATTTCTAACTTAAAGAAGTCTTAACAGAATTGGATACAAAGAATCATTTTACCAAGACCATTAAGTTTGAATGTAACCATTTCTCTCTTCAGATTCAAGTAGAATGATAGAAACTTATCCTTCAACCCACATAATTAACATGGGCTACTACTTTGCAGCATAAACTGTACGCATCAACATCAGGAATAAACTGAATAAATTCCCATCCCCTGCTCCGGAATGCTTTCAGTCAATTGAAATGTATTTTGCAGCTTGCGTACGCATCCATGCAGCAGCAGCATGCACGCGCTCGCTCGAAACCATTCGTCAAGTTTCACAAACAACGCCAACTTGCTTGCTGGCGGCGATTTTAATATATTCCTTCGCACAGTTCAATTCATAGGGGGCGAAACTTTGTTCAAACTCATGCCATTGCCACTCCAGCTGGTACAACAACCAACAGTTTACATGCGGTACGTCATGCCTCCTACTGCCTGCCTGCCCCGTGCCACAGACGGTGGTATTACCAGATGCAGTAATCACCATCGTGCAATGAACTGCATCACCAGAGGCTGATTGACTTTTAGCACGATGCAAGAATGGAAAGCTTGCCGCAAGAAGTCAACTGCAGTAAGATGCAGCCAGCCAAGATGTGCCAAGATGTCTCGGTTCACATGTCACAGCGAACTGCTCGCTGATAGGTTTGGCTAGCCAATATTGGGCGGTAAATGTATTAGAGGGAGAGAAATTTTGTTACAGTTTGTTCAACCGACGATCTTTGATGTTTGCCCTGTGTAATAGAATATGGAACAACCAGGATGAATGCATTTTGAAGAGAGCTTCATTTCGGGGGGGTTTTCTTTGTGCTGGAAGGCACTCGGGAAGGCTGGAACTCTATCCAGCGCTCTATTTTTAAACAACCCATCACTGCAAACAGGACGACGAGAAAGGTTCTATCGAATTAAAGTTCCACTCTGCTGTGCTGCTCGCGTGAAATTCGTTTCGTACGCCAATAATATCGCTGGTAGCTTAGGTCACTTTTGTTATTCATGTTGGCAAGGTTAACGTGTCTCCGACACATGCTGCGCCCGGACCCTCGGATCATCATTATCCTTCGTCCTCGTCAATGTCTAGCGCACAAAACGGTAAACATCGTCGCTGGAAGTACATTGACAGCGAGAACCGCTGGTGGTGTTGGCGTTGGGCTGGGTCGGTCTGATCGTCCCGTACCTTTTTACGGCCGGACGGATTTGGATTTGGGTTCGAACGGCTCCCGACGACACGCTCATTTGTTTGCACGAGCTGTCAACGTCTCTAAAGATGAAGCACCGCCTCGTTGTCACTCCGAGGTTTCCCTTACACGCCGCTTTCCGATCAAAATCCAGGCCACATAAAATATGTATAGACGGCTCAAGTGTTTTCCTTCCGTCGCGCACGCTTCCCACACCCGGACGCATGGTTTCGATATTCATCATACACGGAAATGCGATGAAAGACGCTTTGTCTGCTTCATTTACCATGGCTCAGCGTACCGGCACGTGACAGCCGGGAACGTGAGGTATCAAAAGTCTTGGGGCTTCGCATTTTAATCTGCATGACCGATCGAAAGCAACAAGATTTTAGGGAGGGAGCCGTTTGGAGCGAACTCCGTCTGGTGGGAGTATTTAAGGCAATGATGATGACATGGACACACAGCCACCTCCTTGGGGATGATCCGTTATACGCACTAACAGTTTGAAGATGAAGTGTTGTTGAGTCTTGTGTAGACGCTGCTGCCGCTTGATTAACGTCAGTTTTTATTCATGAATATTGGCATTGACCCCCTTAGGGGAGGTGGAATTACATTTGGGCAGATTTGACAAAAACTGTATGCACTATTCAATTCTGTGGTAAATTAGATTAAGCTCAAGGTTGTTTTGGGATAAACTGTGGACTTGCTGCTTTGTTCGTGTTGCGTTTGGCACAGTTTGTTCGAAAGTGGAATTCATGAGCTCAACGATGGTGGGTTCAGTTTTGGAAGCGAAAATTGTGAGTTTGAACACATGTGAAACTGGAGGTTTTATTTCAAAATTCGGTTAAACAATAGAATAGGCGATGGTTGAAGTAGAACTGTCGAGTAAAATAGTCCGAAAAAGTTGATCAAAGGATCTTCAAAATAAAGACCGTTGATGGGAGATGTATCATCAGCAACTATTCTGCTATCGGGTATTTAATGCTCACGGCGCATTTCTATGATTCTGACTGGGTTGAAGGGTTAAAAGGCATTTACCAGAATTTACAAATTAGGCTCTATCATTCTATCATTGTGTCATTGCACATTCTCGAGGCCTAATGGTGAAATTATTATAGACATGGCATCATGGCAAATATGTGTCCTTGCAAGACATTTTTCGTGGGAGGTCCAGTACATAATTGAGTTAGTTAGGCAGCGATGGGCTGGTAGTCAAACTATGTAAGATGGGGCCAGCGAGGCTTGCGGTTATCATGCATCGGCTGACTGTATGGATTTTGACCAGGAATACCTAATAGACGTGTGGAATCTGAGTATCATTCATCCAGTGTACAAAAAGTGCGACTGGAAGAACCAACTTCCGAGCCATTACAGTCCTGAATACTGTCTAAAAAATCCTAAAGGGTTTGATCGTGGTAGAACATGACCCGGAAGCAGAATATTAACGGCGACGATCTAGGACGACGAGGTAGTAGAGAAGTTTTACTACCTTGGTACGATCATTACTTTGAAGAACAACGTAAACAGCGATATCCGACGGCGCTTTGTTCAGGGGAATTGTGCCTGTTATGGGCTACACAATCTCCTGCAGTCTTTATCAACACACCAAACTTACGATACATAGCACACTGATACCTCTAATAGTCCTTTACGGGTACGAGTCCCACCAATGCGCTAAGGTGGAAGAATTCGATAGCTGGGGCCCATGTTGAGGATATCGGACTCATGTTCTACCACAAAGGCGTAGGCGAGCCCAGCGAGCTTCTTGGCTGTATCAAGTGAAGTCGGTGATCGGATGCAGATGTGAGCACAAAGTGGCCGCCCAGGGCCATGTTTGCTGGAAATGAATTGGCAACTAGGCCATGTCTTTCAGATGTGCTCAACTCTCCAAGCAGACTAAAAAGAAGAAGATTGTTAAAGAAAAAATTGTGCTTTGAACCTACCTTCAAAATAGTCAGTATAGATACAGGAATTATCGACTGATGAGCTCGAAAATTGCTGGACCGCTAACCAGACGAAAGTACCGGCGATTAAATTCCATCCAGACTGCCTCCCCGTACACAGGTCTGACTATCCAGGTACTTACTGGCAGCTGACAAAATATAAAACTATTAGTTGTATAAAATGTAGTAGCAATGCAAATTTAATTTAAGAGAACTACCCCTGCCTAGTACAGCAGAATCAAACGTTCAGTAAAGGTTGCTGCGGACAGTCACACCTTTTCTTTGTACTTGGTCCCAACAGTATTCTATATCAGTCCAAAAAGAGTAAATAAAATATTGCATTTCCCCGGTAATAAGCTACTTCAGTTACTCTAATGAAATAGATTGGAATCTTTCAGTTCCATGAACGTGACACAAATGTGTAAGGTGTCATAACGTACTGTATATGTGAAGGGCGTTCCTCTCAAAAAGTGTAATCTTGGCAGCAAATTGATTGATGTGGAAGCGAATATATTGGGTCTCGGGAAAGAACGGGATATGCGCCACTGACTATGAGGAGAGCAGACATCGTTAAGCTGCGTCGACGAGGCGAACGATTCCAACCTTCTTCAAATCGAAGCCAGGACAACACCTGACCGAAGGAGCACAATGAATTATCGGAAAATCCTCGGAAGGTTCTGTGGAGCAGCGGCGGATCTGCTGTCAGGTAGCTTTATAAACGTTAATAATGCAGCACATCAAGCAGTGTAGCAAATAAAATAAAAAGATTTGATCCAGCTCATACTTCAAATTTTATTTTGGATAAATATACGACGTCGTGCCGTCATTCTCAATTATAAATAAAATTTTAATTCGAGCGCATGGCCAAAAATATGACCTGAAGTAAAGAATAATAAAAAAAATCGCTTAATAGTAACATTATTATTGCTCAGTTCTGACTCAAATGCTATAATAATCACTGATGTGTACTGATCGTGCCAGACAACCATTGTGACAACTCATCAACAATAACCATATCATTTACAAGCAAAACAACCACCAATCGGTGTCAGTTCACACCCGGCCGCACTCAAATCAGTATCACGCCACTATATTTTACATATAAACGATGGTGGCGGCGCCCATTGCTGCAGTACGCATGCAATCCGCCAGCTGTAAATGGATTACTGTATCGAGTGGCTTGTGACGATCGGAGCAATGCTTTACCGGAGGTGTTCTACATCTAAATCTAGTGTTAGCCAATCCACTGATCCAAGTTAAAACCGATCATTCCTTCTAGCTTCATCGTGGTGAGCTTGCTTTCAATTTCGAGTGATGCCTTTTCCTTTCAGTGCAATACACAGCTGCACAGCTGTACGCTCAGCCATTGGAACCCGGACGTGGAGGGCTACTTTGTGCTGCAGCACGTGCCAGTGAGTAACAGTGTGCTGAAGGTGGTAGACTTTCTGTCCTCCACTGTCGATGCGCGTCTTTTCGATGAGCTTCAGAGCTTTAGCAGTGTGGAGATCAGCAACTCGGTTAACGTGAAACGGTTGCTGCTGCCGGCAAACAGTACCATCACCGGGCTGACACTGCACAAGACCCGGCTGGCGTGGGCTTACTTTGAGGAAAACTCCTTTCTACAACGCCTTTCAATCACCGACAGTCCGTTGAAGGTTGTGTTTTCGTCTGTCAGAAACTTGAAGCAACTGAAAGAGCTTACGCTGCGTAGAACCGGCATTAAAAGCATTAACATCGGTTGGCTGTGTAACGAACTGAAACAGCTTGAAGTGTTGGATGTTGATCAAAACCAGATCTCTTTCATCGTAAGCTCCGGTGATGTGCCGTCCTGTGGGTCCAGTTTGATCATGTTTTTGATGCGCAATAATAGAGTGCGAAGCATCAATTTGCAAGACTTTGATCCGTTAAGCAAGCTGATAGATTTCAACATTGCCTACAACCAGCTCGAATCGATCACCGGTCGGTTGATGACGGTTGAGCTCAGTCACTTAGGGTTGGCAGGCAATCGGTTGACAAGCGTTGACTTTTGCCATTGGAACCAGTTGAGCAACGTGTCGGAGATTAGTATCGCGTTTAATAGGCTGGTCCGGATGCCAACCTGTGTCGCGTCAGCCTTTCCCAATGTGGTGATGCTCTACCTGCAGGCGAATCAAATTACGAGCGTCGATGTGGACCAGCTGGTTACGCTCGAAAAGTTGCGGGTGTTAAATTTAGCGGCAAACAAAATATACTCCAGCACGTTTCGTGCCCCGGCGTTTCCGCCCAAGCTGATGCAACTATTTTTGTACGATAATTGCATGTGTAGCTTAATGGTTACGGGCAAACATTTGGTACCGTTCACGAACTTAACCATCTACCTGCTGAAGCTGCACGGGAACGTGTTGAACATTAGTGAGTTTCAATGTAAAGCATGTTAACGATTGTATGATGCTAGAGTAGACATGAAGTGTTTAATATTTATTGTCAAAGCACGAGTGATATTATACGCAATATGGCTGTTAGTAATGAATAAAGTATGCTCCATAATTATAATTATAACATTTACTAGTCTTATGCCGTCTAGAAGAAGTGACGTTAGATAGAGCTATCTTACACGATTACACGAGTCAGCGCTCCCTGGTGTCAAAAATACGAAACAGAGCGGTTATAGTATACTAAGACGTAAAATATTGAAATTGCTTGTTCTTTGCTTTATATCTTATTATTATAAAAAATAGTTCATGTTGCTAAGGCACTGAGCTGTTGATCGTCGTGCTGCCAATTACTGAAGCCTTAGTAGCAGATATTGAATAGTATAATAGCGATGTGAGTCATTGGACATCCATGAAAGGTGTCTGATTGCAAATCATTTATTCTTTCGCTGAATTTATATATATTGTCAGAAAATTAAACTAAAGGGCCTTTAGGCACCATCCATGGTGAGTTTGATTGACTTGAAAATGAAAACTTCGGGTACTAGCTTCGGGTACTAGTAAAAAATTACCTCAAGCCGTTCGATTGATCTTCGCAGGAGTGATATACAGCTAGCTGACTGCAGATTCGAAGCATCGAAAATCGTATCGTAAGTCTTCTTAAAAAACTCCTGTATATCTCTGGTCTAGTAAGTTTCTGAAAATAAACTTTGGCCTATCCGCTCGGTATTTTGAAACCTCAGCATTCACGTATAGTCTGCGTCTCCATGCTCTGAGCCAAGTCCATGCTCTGAATCAAACGACAGTAAAAAGCAACTACTAGCGCCCTCTTGCGGAAATGCGCATGTGAAGTGTTCCGTTACCAGGAATTTAACAAATAAGCACCGATAACAGAATTGAAGTTGAGGTTAGGGGAGGTTCGTTTAAAAAAAGCGTTTCTTCGTTTAACCTGGTTGTGGGATCCTGCAAGCCTCGATTATTTAGAGTGCCCAAATTCCCTAAGGGACCACGTTTAATGTCTGCACTTGATTTCTGATTCTGATTCAGTCAGTAGATTCGATGTGTGTAGAGGTCTCCAGCTTTCATTTTTCGTAGGATCTCTAAGGCGCCTGATCTGCCAATGGTTGAGGTACGTGTAAGAGTGCTAACTGCCAATCGGTCATAGCAGAGCATAATGAAGCATCTTTATTAAAAATGTCTATTCCGTATGATGAAGCTAGGACGTCTAGAGGAAGACACCCAGCAGGTTGTTTGATGTATGATGATCTCAATATTGTACAGTGAATAAGACTAGTCAGGCTCAGTTATATAAGACCTAGATTATGTAGAGTGATGCCGTAGATGAGTGCTCAGAAAGGAGTCGGATAAAGGATTAGCTGGTTATGGCGCCACGTGACGTGAGCGTCGTCAGGTCTCCTCCTCCTGAAGGACTCCTGAAGTAGCCCAATACTGAGAAGTATTTAAAATAGTAAATAAAATATCATGTTAAATTTAAAGGAGCGACGGTTATTGACGGTACTTCTGAAACAAATTAGCGTTGGTTTTATTTTTCTTGTTTCGTGGTTTACAATTTTTGGACGCATGTTGCTATAGCGATTGCTAAGCCGGCTATCGTGTACTATTTTCTATAAACGCCTAAAGTTATACAATATGGTGCAATACTTTCCCCGTTATTCCGTGGTGAAATTTGAAAAATATTATTGATATATTCTTGGACAATTTTTCTTAAACTATTGTTCTGTTAAATGTTGTAACCCTCATTAAAATCCAATGCAATGTTTTGCTCTCCAGTGACTTACAGTTTTGCCCTTGTGCGAAAATGAATCATTGACATAATTAAACGTCCCTCAAACATATTCAAATTAAAATAATCAATTGTAAACAGGCAGCACGGAAAACAACGCAAGAACTCTTTCTCATCCAATTATCTCGTACGTGCGACATCACTGTTCTACGTGCCGGAAGCGAAATCAGTGTGCATTTGCATGCCGCACCGAATTACGAATTACATCAATATACCATTACCGTTGGACGGGGGAAATACCGTACCGATGCCGTGATGATGCCAGTCTGGGATGCAGAAGCCGATGTACGACCATACGCGTACAAGGGAAAAAGGAGAGTGAAAGAGAGCTAAAAAGGGTGAAAAGAATAAATAAAAGACCATACAAATAGATTACGTGATTAATATGCTCATAAAAAAATGATGACATTTCAATAACTGCAGTGCTGCAGATCGGGGATCAGTTCGAACTAATCAGCAATTATCATGCATCACTTCTCCGTTTTGACACGAGTGCCTTGCGCTGATGTGTAATGTGCGATGCGTTTGGCGTATACAATTTTACACCAACGTGATAGTAAAAAATGACTCCTGAGGGCAAACTGCTTGTATTTAAAATGAAAAAAAAAGAAAAGCTAGCCAATTTTTATTCCCCATTTTGTTTTAAATGTTTCGTACTGCTGCATCAACGTCTCTCCCGTCTCGATACGTGGCGCGCTTGGCATATGTGTGCATCGGGACGTAATGAAAATATTGCACAACCCCTGGCCAAAAACCCGCTGCCGGACCATCAATTGATGGGTCGAAGGTCTCGGTTATAAATTCTCGTCATTCTCGGTCGAGGCTGACGCGGCTTGGTCATAAATTTGTGTCTAGTTCCAACAAACTGGTCTGCTCGTCGCATGATTTGTCAAGCGTGTGAATTAGTTTATCGGCGGACACTTTATGGTTTGACATTGACCCATGGATGCAGACCGTCAAAAAATGTAATTTTCTTGTAGTCGGGGTTTGTTCTTGTTTTTTTGTATGGTTAGGCAAAGGACACACACAAACACATGGGTTGAGCGGCTGCTGGAAGTGCTTTAATGTTTTATGTGTCCCATTAACGGAGTGTCTAGGGTTTATTATTGGTTGTGATATGTTTATTGCTACATATTCAGATCAAAAGGGTTTTCAAGGTTTGGAATTTACAATCAAACAACATTAGTTTATGGGGAGAGACCTGCATAATGTAAATTTAATAATATTTAATTGTACTACTTTGTGAGGTAAAGGAAAATAATAGCTTTTATCCTGACACAGTTGAAGGCAGTGGTGTCAAACTCATTTTGACACGCGGGACCCGATTAAGCGCAAAAAAGGTTTCCCGAGCTGTATGAAAATATATTAATAGACTTTGCTCGGTGGCGTTCGTTACCAGAGGTCAACTTTTTATGACTGATCACGCATAAGTCGAGTTAAAGTTCTGTTAAATTTAACAAACTTCGGATTGGGCAATTTAAGGTGTAACAGCCTTCTGCTGGTTCTACATATTTACCAGTCAGTTGTAGAGCGCAGAAAAAAAGGAGTTTATTCTAAGTATTGGACCAGTATTTATAACAGTTTCAAGGAGCCGAATGCTCCGCACTTAACGAATGGCTCTTCGGCTTTCGTCCAGTCCGAACAAGCTTTGGTCCGAGCTTGGTCTACGTTGAAGAATAAGTTGACTTCATCGTCTAAGGCTGTGTTAATAGGTCTAATCTCAAAATGTTTTTTTTTTCTAATTTAAAACCTACGGAGTGATTAGCTCTCTCGTTAATGCCTTCATCTTCTTCCTTGGAGCTACAACCTTGATGGGTCTCGGCGTGCCATTACTGGCTTTCTGTTACTTGAGTTTTACCCGTAGCCAGCTTTGTGTACTGTCAGCGATAGGAAAGTTTCAATGTTTTAAAGTACAATTTAACGCACAACAGATAGGTTTTGCAACCAAAGCGTCCTGCGAGCGAGTTCCGGAAATCCATGACTGAGAGCATTGTCCGAGAATGGAGTGATCTGGTTGGCAGCTGTAGGCCCACCGATCAGAGAAGCGCTGGACAATTGATGGTACCGTTGAGTATTCACTTGGTCCTATAAACCATGCTACAAAATGGACTCGAACCGTGCCATAGATCGGGTCGAGGAAGACCACCACACTGTGCTTGTATACTCCATCAGCGATCGAGCCAGTGAGCAGCATAATGACTTGGTGCAGAGGGCAAGACGGAACTCCCGGGTCTTGTCACGTCTACTGAACTGTGTCTCGAAAGACAGCCTCGTATCAACAAACATACCTACATCTTCAACACAGTCTTTTCTCACGACGAGACTCCTTATCGGCTAGAGGAGATGGTGCCCTGAGGAATGCCAAGCCTTCCTGCGTAATAACGATCAACTAGATACGATCCCAGCAATGTCACCAAGAGTGTTGGTAGACCTAGCCTTTCGAGTTTGACAAGTAGAACGGCATTTGGTACACTATCAAAGACTGTCATGGTGCCCGCACTAGGTTGGGACATTGTGGATCTTCTAGGCCTGTATCCTGTATTGATTAATATTGGTGTAGTGGCGTATTAAGCCTAGTGGATGGTAGTGTTAAGTTAAATAATTAAACTATGTCACGAACGAAGCCAGGTACCTACTGAACCGTATACGGCTTGGTTTTGTTCTAATATCGATCAAGTAAAGCTGATAGCTCACCTTTTTAATCCAGAAAGAAGCCGCTGGGAGCCGATTGCATTGCTGAAGTTGAAGAAAATTTAGAGGACAGTTTTCAACCTGCCGACTGTTTCTCTAGCACGTCTCCAATCCAATGTCCAATATCCAGGTACAGGTATGATGATACAAGGAATCTAGTAATGGCAGGCCAAGACGTCTTGAATGTTTTGAAGTTGAACAACTAGAGAAGAAGGAGGAGAAGAAGATGTTGAGGAAGACTGTTTAAGCAAAATTTCGTAGTTGATGTGCTAAAATCGTACTGAAAAGATCCCAGTAGTCGATTATTTCAAGAGTTCTTAGCCGGGCAAGAATGGAAAGACTTGAGAAACACATTGGACCTGCGAGCCGTATGTTTAACTGTTCTGATCTTAGATAAAAACAATTGAACAATTCCTACCAGTGGTGGATCAAGATCGTTGGAGGCCTCTAACGCGCCTAATCTACTGACTGGACCAAAGTCAGAGATCAAATGGAAACGTTTTACGAGTCTCCTTAAGGAATTCGGGGGATTTCCTCTAAATAATCGAGGCTTCCAGGATCCCATACCCCGTTTTATAGAGAGATATGCTTCTGTCGATAGAAACGAGGTCCCTTGAAAGCCCCAGATTCCCATCCTGTTTTTAGATAAGACTATCCCAACAAACTTGTTTTGAGTATTTACTCAAAATTAAGCTATATACTAGGAACAAAGTTAGATTGTTTCATATGGAGTCCTGCTTCTAGTAATCATTGTACGTCATAGATCGGTTTCCCCCCTCCGCCAACCAAAGCTAGCCAAATCTATATAAACAAATGTCACATTTGAACACCCGTTTTCCGGTGCGAACATCATTAATCCTTGATATTGTTTCGACACGTTAAACGTAGGGCAAAGACTAGCAAAGAATCGATTGCCGCTGAACCGTACGGTTGACGCTTTTGCAAATCAATTAGAGCGTAAGTCACCCATAAAACGACACACGTTGTACTCCCAGTCTCCACCCCGCAAGCCTTGCAACCCACCTCCCCGTTTACACCTTAAACTATTTGAACTCATCGACCCTTTTCGTGCGTCACATTGCCCTGTCAACACCCATGTCACGGTGCACGATGAAACCTGGTGGCGGCGGCGGGCGTAGGTTTAACACAGTTGTCGAAAGCGACACGTGCATTATTTCTCAGCCCCATCACAGGAGATCGCACGTTACGGATCGGATCTCGGGTGACATAAGGTGCGTAGGGACAAAGAAAATCGTGCTCTGCAGATGATGAGGAAGGCATTGGGGGGAAGAAAAAAAAAACAAGGGCGTGGTAGGACATCCTACCATTTAACGTGATGTGTCGGATTTAGAATGAAAAATTGATCTTTTTGTTTAATCAATTATTTCAAACTTGTCAAACGAGTCTTCAAGGAGCTGCATAGTTCAAGTTATATATGAAGGGAAATTCAATTTGAAGTTTGTAACATGAAGACATCAAAAACCAGATTTTCCCTCTCAAATTTTTGCATGACCGGTCGAGGCAAATGTCATCTCCGGCATTATAACTTAACCGATACTTTACGATCTCAGCTCAACAAGCGAAGAAAAGTAAGTTCTACTTTAACAACACCAAAGCTGCTAATGTTTCTGCCACTATCTGGCGCGCAAAGAGCAATCCAGCTCGGGCGAAATAAATTTACGTCAGCTGACGAGCACCACCGCACCCGGAGCATCAAACGCAACAGCACCAAAGACAAATGTGCTTCAATCTCCGAGAAGCGAGAACTTTCCGAACTTTGGCGTACTTTGGCAGCAGCAGCAGCGACGGAAACAATGAGTAAAAATCTCCCTTTTTTTTGTTGCTTGAAACCACTTGTGTAACAGGCCCAGATGAGTTCTCATTTACAAACGGGCGTTTCGCAAATTTTCATCTTCACGCCCCGGCCCGCCCAGGTCTGAGACTGGGCTAGGTTAGTTTTTTAACCAAGACATCTTCTTGGCAGACGGTGCGTCTTTCGTAACACAGTAGCAGTTAGATACGGCGGGCGTCAGTCGGTGTCGGGGCCAGCGTTTAGTTTGTTTCGGTGTACAGTGAGTTATTGAAAGGTAGAAGCAAACCAGAGCGATACATTATTCAACACAACTAGTGGCACTTTCACTGACGCAGCTCGAAATCAGCCCACCCAGCTCAGGTAGCCCTGTGCCGTTTCTTTCCCCAAAACAAATCTTTGATGGATTTTTCGGTGGAAGGCTCCGAGGATATTGCCCGAAAACCGGCACTCCGTCTCGCGTTGCACTTGAACGAAACGATTTATTTCAATTTCTTCCCAAAACACCGAGTCACCGAGCCGGGGATTCCGTGCCGGGGAAAGGCTCCGGATGTAAATAATGCAACCCTCACTGGACGAGTGAGTTTCTGGGTGGAAGTTGATACAGTTGACAGTCGGTGCGTAATGTGCCAATAATTCATGCGTTCCTATTTTTAATCCTACACATATCAACCCGACACGGGGTCTCATAATTTTAAGAACCTTGCTAGAAAAGAACCCGCCATTAGAAGCTGGACGCCATTAATTTTATCTCCATTGGTACACCTTCTTTTGTGCCCCGCACACTAACCTCATGATGACTGCACAATTCAAAGTTCAAAGATAAAGGAAGCAAAAAAGTCATTTGTTGCTGCCTCGGGAGGACACCTACGCAGAGGACCCCGAGAGGTTGATTAATATTTATGATGTGCTAGCATTTCAATTTGTCACTGGTTCATTTTATGCCCGCAAAATGTGACCGATACCGTCACCCCCAGCCGCACGGTACTCTACGTGGCGCCACGCCACGCCACTCCGCCCCACTGGCAATGGCTAGTAATCGGATCATAAATTCCAGCCAATACACCCGAATAATGCCCAACGGCAGTGTTTTGATGTTGTTGATGCTAAAGTCTTTCCAGGGGACCCGCAAGCACGGGCAAGTCCGTTTATCTTTTGAATGCATGCTTTATAGCGCCACTGAAAAGCGGATCATTTTAGACAAAAAGCGAGCGTTCTGAGCTTCCTCCTCATTCAGCCTCCCTGTCGCTCAGATTATCCTGCAGCAAAAAAAAAGCGGAACAACACAAACACGAATAAAAGCAAGAAGCAAAGAAAAACAACGGCACGCAAGTATTAACTTTTTATAAAAACTCCAGCTAGATCGATTACAGTCGACTGCACCGATGACAAAATATTCTCGTCACACGCGCTTCGAAACGTTAATGTTTTGCGCGACGGCACGGGTCACGCAAATTGAATTTGGATTGAATTGTACCCGAGTGCTTATTAACCACGTACCAATTTCAATTAAAATGTTTGCATTTGAAGCGTCGATTAACATTCACAGCCCGGCACCGGCCGCTTTCCGATGGCTTCCGTTCGTCAACCGGTAGCGCCGCAGCTATTCAGGCTAAATCATTTTAATGCAGCAATGATTGTGTGGGGGATTGAACGAACGATATCGTCGATTGATTGTAAAATGGGGGGTTTATATTCAAATTCAAACGTTAGACCACATAGAACGGAACGAGTTTCATCTGGTTGACGTCAGAGGGCGCTAGCGTGCGTTCCATGAAAATATCTACTCAAAAGTATTATGTCCGCATCAGTAACGGCCCAGGCTGCCTCTCAGTACACCAGAAGTCTGAGGTACGGTTATTAATTAACTCCATTGAATTTATAACAGCATTATCAAACCATCAGCGTATGCACAGAGATTTTACCGACATGTTCTTGATTCTCCAGAAACACACACACACACACGGAAGTGCTTCTGCCCGCATAACCACAATCCATCGTCCAACCATGTACTTAGCCACGGTAATAACTGCTTGAGACGAGGCTACGGTCGGTCCGTGTATTGGCTACCCCGATTGTGTAATGAAAGCGTATCTGAAAACTCTGATCTCCTCTTCAGCCGATATAACATACCCACTAAGCTGAACTTAGCAGAAAACTGCTCCGCTTAGCTTCTGTTAATGTTACGTCGAACATCATCAATGGTCATCTTGGTTGCGGAGGGGTACCGTAATGGTGCAGTAAACCGTAACCGACGAGTAACAACCCCGGGTGTAGCCCCGGTTAGGATCGTTGAAAGGATTATCTAGCCCATTCGTGATTATAGCCGGGGAGAAAGGGGAGAGATCTTGAGATACAGCCAGCACGGTACTACTGCCGGACCATCTTTACATCGCAGTTTGAGCAAACAGCACAGCTACTTTCGTTAATCAATTCACAGTCATTTATTTTACCGCACACGGCGTGGGAAGCGGTTAACGGGTTTTTGGGTGGTGAAAGTTGTGGTTAAAATTTATGTAAATAATATTCAATTCGTATGTAGATTGTGCGGATAGAATGTGGTTCATAACCAGGTTCTTGTAGTGTAAGTAAGAGGGAGAGAGCGTTGAGAGATGTTCTAAAACCTGGTTAGAACACTTGGAAACGTGCTGCTACTATCGTGTATTGTATATAATATCTTTTTAATTTAATTATGATTATGATTTTTAGTCATCCGAGTTTTCGTCTCTCCTCTTGGCCTAACAACCGCTCTTAGGTTATGCCTGCCATTTTGGCTTACTAAGCTTATTGATACCACTTAGTAGGATAGTCAGTTCTCACTATGGGGCAACGGTCCGGATGGGATTTGAACTCCGGTTCAGTCGTATGAAGATCGGCGCCATTATCGCCTCAACCACCGGGCCGGCCCCAATGGTCTTCTTATATGTTGTAAATTCTTCCCTAATACGGATGGTTCATAGTTGTTCTTGAGACTAGCGCCATCTACGAAACAAACTCTATAGATGTTGCTGCTTAGTGGTGTTGATGAATTTACTGCCATCAGTAGGTTAGGACAAGTATATCAGAATAACAAGAACTACGAAGTACATACGGACCACTTCAATGTACCTTCTTGTTCTTATTTGGCCTTACCATCTCGAGAGGTCTAGTCCTGTTTTTTTAAATAAAAGACTGCTATTTTTTTACCAAATTTTTATGGGGTAGCTCAGGAATTTTAAATTATGGTAAGTGGTAAGCATTTTAAATTATTTAAATTTTAGATCCTAAAAATGAAAATTAGAAAAATTTGATTGAAAATTCATTGGGATTTAAAATAAGTGTTTTTAGAGAAGAAGCCGAGAGGACTTCCTTTTGGTGCATTGAAGCAGGAAGAAGACCGTTGACCATATGCCGTTTAATTGACTTAACTGCTGCAACATGTTTATCCAGTGCTTTTAATTTATAAAGTTAAATTAAAGTTAAAGTTGTCAAACTTTACAAATACCTAATATAGAATAATATTACTGACGCGTCACAAACTCGCAACAATTTGAGCTTACCTTGGTAAGGAAGCTCGAAGTACCAACATAAATAAAACTGCTGCAATATATTATTGGGATTTTTTATGTGTTTCGTGGAGTCTTATTTTGCCTGTCAGTTTGAAGGAAGAACTAGCAGAACATCAGCTGAAGAAGAAGAATAAGGTTGAGACACATACAAAAACCCGACTTTTGTCATCTCATATCATGTCCTTTTTCCATTTATTTGAGACGGTTTAGCTTTATTGCTTTATTTATTTATTCATTTGAGCCTTATTTCTTCAAAATTGAAGGTTTTAATACCTTTGATTTTTGAAAAGTAATTCTTTTTTATTTATTTATTTTCGATTATGACGGCTTGACACCGTATGGTCCGCACCGCATGTGCTGACGAAGTACAAAATCCAAAGATACAAAAAATAACCAAGGCATTTCTTCCTTGATATTTCGCCTTATCACGGGCGTGCTCGGTTGTAGATGTGTGAAGGTTGTGGTGGTTTTGTCCAGTACAATTGTTGGTCCGGGTCTATTGCTGTGTTGAGTATGTTGGTGGTTAAGATGTGTAATCACGGAAGTCATCCTTCCGTGTAACGGATCTGGACTGTAACAAAACAGAAAGAAAAAACAATTGTGACAGCACAAACATTTGCCTGCGAACTGTGGTAATTTTATTGACTTCATTTTTGTCAAGATACTAATAACATGCAGCTGCGCCATCTGTATGTCAAACGCCACAATCTTAGTGTTACTTGACCCATGTGTCAGCTTTTCAGTTTAGAGTAGACAAGGCTCGTGCGGAAACTGTACTCTCTTTTCCCATGTCGGAGCAATTGTCTTCTCATGATTTATATTTCATATCGCTAAACTATAAAGTAGCTCAGAGTTACTCGCTTTTTCAAAACAACTGAATATAGAAAAAGAAATGTTAACCGCTTGCTCGAGTAAACAGCCTTACTCAGCTGATGTCAGCTTTTGGCTGCCGCTCGCAATCATACACCATCGAACGAAAATTTAATAAAAGCTGACTCTTCATTTTCAAACAGTAAAGTACATCGAGCGAATTGGGGTCCTACGCACCATTTATAGTCGTACATAATTAAAGTAGTTTGAAATAAAGTTTTCCTTAGTTGAAAGGAGCTTTGCTTGTGTATTTACTCAAAAGTGTCTAGTACTTTCATTATAGTTTTTGCTAAAGATATTTTAAGCTCTATTCACTTCTTAAGACTTCCCGCGCGCATCAACTTTTCAAGTAAACGTGTGCGACCATCTGGCGGCCAAACATACATCATGGCAGCCCAGTGTATCTCACGGATATCGCGGCATAAACTCCAATTCCGCCCCACTAGCACGCTACGCTTTAAAATTGCTCTACGCTGCTGTTCACCAAGCACTGTCGAAAAGTTTGTTTTTTTCCCCTGTTCCTGCACCAATCTCGAGTCCAAAACTGCTGCTGTCTGTCTTGCGGCGGATGTGCCAGTTTTAAAACTTCTCCGGCGTCCCATAGACGGCAAGCGAACGAAACCTTTCGCCAAAATTGGTGCTGCTCAAGCACACAAACTAGCGCACGGTTGTTGAACGTAATCGGTGATAACGATGCAGTAAAATAAAAATTGTAACTTTTTCGACCATCTTGACTGGGGTGGCAAGGAATCGGACGATTATCCCTGCTGTTTGGCTCCACCGAGGAATCCACCGAGCTCGAGCGCGATAAACATGTCGTAAAGAAAGCAGACCCAAACCTCCTAGCCCGAAGGCGGAACCGGCCAAGGACTGTGTCCGAATTGAAAATCACTTCGCTTTATTCACTCGCTATGATCGTCCCCGGCATCATGGTAAGGGCTCAAACTATTCCACCGGGCGGGAACGGCAGGTACGATAATAAACTGAGCAATTTATTGTGCAGTCCCCACACTTGCCACGGTGTGTCCATGGTTGGTCACACAGCATAAGCGAAGAAAGCATCTGTTTTAGCGATTTAAAGGCTTAAAAGCTAGCCCAGCTCTGGCGGTCTTTTCTGCCTGTTCCGGGTTTGATCTTTACCATTGTGTCTTGGTGAGCAAAAGAGAAAATGGAAGAATTTTTCGTTAAACCGGAGCGTAAAACCTTAGACCATTATTAGACCACGCTGTGGTATGTTTGCAGATAATAAAGATCTTCTCCGGTGGTAACACATTTGCTCATTTTTCAAACAAAAATGCTCAGAGTTTGGTAGTCGTTTAGGTAAATTTAAAATATTGAAAACGAAATTTCCTCTCCAAAATAGTATCATGTCGGCTTTAACCTGTGTCCCTGTTTTTTTTGCCTATTCCTTTGCCCTCTACAAAACCCTACTCATATGCTCTCATAGTTTTGCAACACTATCGTGCTTCAGCATCGAAATATATAATTGTTTACCATGGGTCAAGATGTCGTTAATAGATAATATAGCAATTTCCGGTTGGCGCAGTAAAAGCTGTGCTTGAGTCCTGTGTTGTGTGGTGTGTGTATGCGGTCCAACCGCTCGGCTCACATGATCGACATGAGTTCATGTCGGGAAGCGGGTTGCAGTCGTATTCGCAAGGGAACGAGGGGTTGCCGTTTTAAACAGCTTTTGCTGTCTTCTGCTTTTCAAATATTTGATTCGATTTATGAGTGTGTTCGCTGTCGCATCCTTTCAATGCATGATTGATTTTTAAACCTACAAAGTTGTTGAATACACCGAAGAATTTGTTTAAAACATCATATACTTTAAAAATAATATTTCTTTTGGCACTAGAAACCTTGAGAGCTTTTGACGTAAGGAGGAACGGTTTTGGGGGGGATTCGATTTTAAGAGCACATTAAGAGAACGGACCCTTCCCCCTAGTGAGGACTGACAATTCAACTACGTGGTATATTCAAGTCTAGTAAGCCACAAATGTTGGGAATTATGCGAGATGAAAACTAAACAAATTAAATTGAGATAAATTTATAAAACAACTGCCAATTTAGATACAAAACTTTAGGAATAAAAATGTTTGCATTCTTACGAAAACGAAACGAACTGAAAACTGTATAATAAATTTGACATCAACTTTCTCAAGAGACTCTAGGGACGACATAAAACTACATTTAAGTGTAATGTTCTCTTTCTTCTTTCCTGGGCTAACGACCTCTTAAGGTCATGGCTGCCTTTTATGGCTTACTAGACCTAATGATACCACGTGAGGACTGAATATCCTCACTATGGGGGAACGCCCCAGATGAGAATTGAACTCCGGTCCTGCCGTGGTAAGATCGGTGCCGATGTCGCCTAAATTACCAAAACCAAAAGTTTATTTCATTATGGTCAAATGAAGATAAAATGTTTCAAATATACATTTATTATGCTTAAATTCAAATTCTCGCATTCCAAAACGAATTTAAAAACTAACACATACAGTGACGAAAAATAGAATAAGTCAATCTAATTTTTAAAAAATTACAAAAATATGTGTGTGATGTTGATTTGCAGCGAATGAAATATCGTTTTAGTTGTAAAATATAGTTCAGCAGTGACTATATTTGGCAAAACTGGTTTTGCCTATGGTTATGTTGATTTATGATCTGCCATTTTATGAACAAAAACGATAAAGACAGTTGAGATGTTAATGTTGCCGCTTATAAAATTTTATACGATGAAACCAAGCAGAAATATCGAAAGCAGTAGTTTAAAGATTGGATATAAAAAATGTTTTTTTTTTAAATGGAGGAAAGGTAGGTAGGTTAACTCACTCTGGGGGAACAGTTCAGATGAGGTTCGATCACCTGTCCAGCCGTTCGGTGACCTGTGCTGTTACTACGTTCTACCACCGGATAGTCTGTAGCTGTACCTTGAAAAAAGGTGAAGCATCCACATAGTAACTATTTATAAAATTAAGATTAAGCTTTTGCTTGATAAAATAGATAAAAAGTAATAAAAGACATGTATTCCTATTCTATTAAGCTTACTGAAACGGTTCGGGACGGCCCTGTGGTGGAGGTGACATCGACGCCGATTTTCCATCTTTTCAATTTTTTTATATTGTTCCTTAAAACCCTTGGTGTTGTACAATTGTGTTGCGCACTGCATTGTTTAAAATGACCACTAAAGTAAACGCGCATTAAAGGGAATTTCAATAAAAAAAATTTAGTATAAATGGAAAAATTCTCCTATTTTACTACAATTCTACTACTTTGACATTAAATCGTTGAAAGTTCTCAGCCTGCGTTTTGTGGCTTTCCATGGCTTGATTTTACTCGTAGCTGGATTATGGGAAATTATCGGTTAAATAGTACAAAAAGCAATTTCATCCAGATAAAAGCAAAACTACAAAAAACTTCATAAAACTAGGATAAAGGAGACAGAGAATGCTTTAAAGAGGTTGAGTTGCAGATTATACATCCGCATACATCACAGCGTACAGGACTTACAATTTAAGCAGTTGTAAAATTTATCCAAACTCAGCTGACTTTAAACCTGTACTAATACCGTTTGCTACATTTCCTAATGCAAATTGCTACACATGTGCACCACCAAACGCACTGGCTAAATCAAATAGAAAGCAGAAGCTTACGACAGTTTTTTGCCCGCTCATCCCTATCCCTGTCGTTGGGACACATTTTTCCCTGTGTGAAAAGTGACTGCTGGCTTGTAAACCAGAAAATATCACTTCAGTGAAAGCGCCCGCTGCTCGTAAAAAAGTCGAGCAAAACAAAAATGTACGACCAGAGTGCCATCCTGCTCCATTCCACCCGGTACGTGTGTACAAGTATACATTTGTAATCGTAAAAATCACTTCCTTCGTGCACAAGACGATGGCGACCAGGGTACCAGGGCGACACCAAACCGTGCCGTGCGGGACTTCCCTGTTAGCCCACCTGGCAGTATCGCAGCAGCCATTACTTTGTTAAGCGGAAAGGTAAAGTTAAGGCCGAGCGTGTGTCTGCGGTTGTGGTGGCAGGAGTCGACGGTAGGAGTAATTTTCTGCCCAACTAAACATGCCACCATCCAGCCAGCCTGTGCGTAATGTTCTTGTGGGTTTTAGATTCCGGCAGCTTGAAAGTGATTTCGTCGCATTCAGTCAGCCCAGGTCGGATGGAGAAATAATGGAACGGGATCGTGTTAATTATTGACATTGGTTGCATCGTAAACATGTTTGCACTTCAACGTTTTCGCTATGGCACGTTGACAGGATACCCAGCGTTCCAGTACGTCGGGAGGCGCATCGGTAAATGATTATTGGACAGCAGTTCCTTTTATTTCACAGCCGATGCGTGCAGGGGCTGCGTGCCACAAACGAGGACGAAGTATCCAATTCCAGGCCAACAGCAAATATTGCCAACGACTGCAATGCTGCGCAAACATCTGCAATCATTGCTGTGCTGATTGCGACAATTCCGCTTTGTCACCGTGTAAGCAAACAAACCGACATCGGCGTTTGACTTACAAGATACGGTACGGTAATGAATGCTAATGACGCTGGTTTCCAGTCAATGCACTGTTATGCGACCGATCCGGACCAATATGCTCTTACAATTGCAGTAATGCATCCGGTGAGTGATGCGAATGGCGAAGCTAAGGAAGCTAAGGACGACATGACATTATTATTGCTTTAAGATCCAATTTGAAACTTGATTTAACATCACGCTTCATAGTAAGCTCAACGAATACATCATTTTGATGTTTGTGTTCTTTCTTTTATGTATGAATCAATATTCCTTGGTCACTTCTTATAAGTATTAACGTTTAGCAGTCCTTGGTTTATTCGCAGTACAGCATGAGGTGTGCCTAATCACCGACAAACATATTTGGCGATCTTGTACTTGAGCGTGGAACATGCAACGTTTACTTTACGTAAAATGTGGGACGAATCTATATCATCTTAATGGAGTTTAAAGGTGTTTTAATAGCGTTGGCCTTAATGCGACGCTCTTGGGACTCTCAAGGTTCTCTAGACCTAACAATAAACATCTGGTGATGTATAGGTGTGACTCTCAGTTTTATTTGAACACTTACGCCGATACGTTTTATACAACGGTCAGTAATATGATACCAAGTGCACCATGCTATAAGCAATCTAGGCAGATGATAGAGGACCCGAGCTTTTAAGGAGTCCCCTGATATTGACAGTGATATATCATGCTTTAAACTGGTTGTGGGGTTCTGGAAGTCTTGATCTCTTAGAGGCCTCCGGGTTCCCAATGCGAGATGCGTATAATGTCTCTGCTAGACCTCTGGTTCTAGCCCAGTAAGTAGATTCACCGTGTTGAAGGCCCTTTCATACTGGTTAGGGGCCTTGATCCGCTATTGATGAAGACACAACTCTTTAGTCCTCCTATATACTAAACCTATTTCTTGAGCTAGTAAGTCCTATTATCTTTGTTTAGTATGTGCTCAATAGGATTGTTAATTTTTGATCTAGCACGACACCAAGATCGCGGATCCTTTCTGTACGGATAATCACTAGTCTATAATGGTGGTTTTTGCTCCTTGAAAGAGCTAAGCGGAATTGAATTTGAGGTTATATCAAATCGATGGCGAGGTCTTTGTGCGTTTGAGACTCCTTGCGAGCTGGAGGCCCACCTTACTGGAAGATCCTCATGATAAATCATGTTTTGTTGGGGGAATCAAACCTTCGATAGGAGGACTCTCATTGCTCACTCTCGGTGGAACAAGTCGACCAGGAGACTTTGGATATTCGGAAGGAATATCCTTCAAAGGCATGATGGAGTTCTGATGCCTTACCTTGGTTAGGGGGGCACTTAAAACTCTTGTAAAGAATTGAACGCCAGGTTTAGCCTATTACATGTCTATTTCGGTCCGTCGATTCTCTTCAAGAGCTTTGAATATCCTCCTTCCCAAGATGAGGCTTCAAAATCGCCTTCGAGCTAGTAAAGGATGTCAAGTTGTCATAGCATTTAGATTGCAAGGTCCTCCATCATAATATCTGCCGTTACAAAAGAGGGTGTCCGAGAGTAAAATGAGTGATCAACGAGAATCGTGAAGAGATTATTACCCTGCAGAACTCCAAATGAGTTTATAAACGTTTACGTCCTGTTGACTAGATAAGATCAAAACCACAACAATATAGGAACAACTGGAGAGCTCAATCTGTCTAGCTTTGTTCCTGGTATATCCTTCGATACACTGTCGAAGGTAGCTTAGAAGCCGCCGTATAAATGCAATCGATTTATGTTTCCTTATACATGCTGGTTATGGATTTCGAATTTTATTAAATTAGTGGACGATAATATTTTTCTGAATATGAATATCGAGATTCTATTTTAAGAAAACACTTTAACTTGTAAAGGACTAAGCTAACACTAACGAATATCAAACCCAGCACACTGACATCCGCCCGACAATCTTTCAAAGCATCCGGCACCTCACCCGCTAGAAAGGCGAGGAACAAATCTGTAACGTGCATTTACAATAGCTTCACACCTTTCCCGGCTGCCCTAACCGGGGCGCTTAGCTATTCATAACGCGGTGAAAACTGCCACGAGATTTAAGCCCGCTTCACCAGCTTCGGCAGCGTTGCGGTGTGATGTGCGAGTCCAAACACGTTCAGCGGCGTGGAGTTTTACATCAAATGCTGGCTCAACAGCGATTGGGAAAGCAGGAGGCAAAAGGTTCGCCGTAACTATGAAGCGAAATTCTCTTGTGTCGATTATGTTCAGCAGGGAATCCGACGCTACCGGCACCACCAACAATGATATGGTTCGATAGAACGTGACGTGATTTTATACTCTGTATTACTCTTTCCACCAATGGTCCACCGATCAGGGAACAACATAGTTCATTCTCTACTGGTGCCACGAATGGCACTCGGCTAATAAAGATTTAAATCATGCCTTTGTGTGGTGATGCTGAAGCGTTTACAGTACGTGTATCTAGTTCGAATGTCTTAAGTTCCTTTTAGATGTCCAATAAGATGAAATTCTTCGCGAGAACTTCTTAAACAAAAATTATTATCTTCTGAGCTGAAATACAAGTAACAAGCACTAAATCAACCCAAGTGCCGCCTTTGATGTATCCACATCTCGAAGGGTTGGAAATAGCTTTCCGAGCTCCCAAACGTGACAACATCCATTCCGATGCAAATGAGTGCTGACCTAGTTGCTTCATCGACCTTTAACCGAGCGTTGCATGCGAGTAAGCGAGCAACGAACGCTTTAATGTAGCTGAACAGCACATTGACCGCTTCCAACCGCTCATGGTCGGCAATGCCATCCCGTCTTCTTGGACCAACCGTTGGTGTGTCTTCGTTCGTTCCACTCCACGTTCGGGAATTCGTTTTTTTTTGTCGCTCTTGCTGGCCGGCCCTGACAGCTTCGCCCGACCTTTTCATAGGTTTAATCTCTGCTGGGCATCACTAATAATCCTTGGTCACACTAGACAGCACCAGACTAATTACTCGCCTATTTTTTAGCTCCCCATTTCGTGGACGATTTTCACTGGCCTGAAACGGCAGCCAGTGGATCGCCTAATGTGCTGGCTGGTTCTTGCCGAGTGAGACGGGGAGACATTTCTCGTTCTAACTTCTGGGGAATTGAAGCAAGAAGCAAGATGGAAGGTAGATTAAATATGGACTGCATTCGATGAAAGTCCTCCCGACCGTGCTTACGTACGACCCAGTTTAAACAATACTCCGCTTCACTTTTATCCTATGAGTTATTTCTTCGCCACGGATCGCTCTCGCGTGGACGTAAGTTCGCCTTCCCTCATTAACCAGCACCGATCGTGTGCCATCAGAGTTGTGTGTGTGTGTGTGTGCTTTTTCGCTGTCCAAGAGTTTACTTTATTAGCTTAAACTTTTTCTCCACACTGCTCCGTGTGGACCGGTCTTTAGTTTGGTCTCACCGGAAAACACGCGATGGATGTGAGTAATTGATTCAATTACGGATAATTAGACTCGTTTCAATTTTTTCACCCCTTCGCGACGTTTTCTTTAAATTTTATCATTCTCAGGGCAGCTGTTGCATTAACTTGGCCCGGGATTAAAATAATATTAGAAGAAATGGGTTCAGCGTCTGATGGGATTGCTCTGACTAACGGGAATCGTTATTAGATTTCATACCGCTTAGTCGTTTCATTACCGCAGTTCATGCGAATAACCAAGTGCTGTTTGCTGTACCGAAAAGTATGATGATGTTAAATGTTTTAGTGTTAAATATTGAAAGGTTTTTGCTGATGATTCATTCTGTTTCGGGGTGTTTAAGTTCTGAATAACAATAAACAGATGAGTACATTTTTGTTCCTTTTTTATATTTAAATAGCTCGAAAGTTTTTGTAATACCGTTATTGGCTTATTTGACCTTGATTGAACCTATACTGTAACTGGATAACCATTTCTGTGCATGGAGGAAGAATTCGATTTCACCTCAAAATGTAGATCAACTCTCTGTAGAAGTCATGACTAACTGGTTAAGGTGTTCTAACAATGTCGCTGACCTGGCATGTCGTTAAGATTAATCGATAAGGCAGACATTAAAAAAGCAAGGGAGAAAGGATGAGAGACAAAGTACGAGAGAAGAAGAGTTATTGATGCTATTACATTTCGATCAGTTTGGATGAGTTTGTTAGCTTTGTTTGCGAATCTCACTTACTGATTTTCACCAGAATTTGTTCAATCTACTGCTGTAAATCACATTCGTAGTATAATTTCACTTTCGTACTTATCCAGAAGTAAGGGATTGGTTCTAACGAGAGCATGGAGGAGCTATAAAGTCTGAAAATATTGAGAGAGACCTTTTTTCAACATTTTTTTCTGCTTAGTGCTTAAAATTTTACATATCTTGTCATATACTAAATGAGAGACATAAAAAGCAAACTATTTGTTAATCTAAGTATAAAATTGTACTTCTTGATAAGGCATGTCGAAACCAATCAAAAGGTCCATAAGTACTAGCCACATAGTATTTTACGCAAATTTATTTTCAAGATAGTCTGTAAAATAAAAGCCGAATCCTTAACTACATTACTTAATTCTCCTTAATTCTATGCTGCAGAAGGCAAATAAAGAAGAGAATGAATTGTCATTTAACGCTTAGAGAATGGAGACGCCTGGTACTTCAACTGGTTGGCGCCTGGTCGTTCATTTAAGACATGTTTAATTAGTTAGAAATTTAATTAAAAAAATGTGAATGTGTAATTAAAATTTATATGAAACATTTATCTTAATATTTTGAGGTAACCTGCAGACCATATTGGATCATCTTCACACAGGACTTGATTACGCAAATATGGGCAGTTGAAGTCAGACACGTTCGCGGATTGAGTGCTTAACAACGAGCAAGCTTTAAAACTGTTGAAAGTTTTACCCAAAATTAGTAACATTATGGTGTAACTAGTGAGAAAAATTCAACTTTTTTGTGCTTATAATTAAAGCGTTTTTCCATGAAGCATTTAATATACCGACACAAGCGGCTTTTAATTAGAGCTCCAAAGCCAGAAAAATATCTATCCAAATTCTCAAGACACATTGTTGCGATAAAGAAAAAAAAATCTTACATTGAGAAGCACTGAACCTTCCGAGCATCTTTCCATTGACACACATCTTCGAAATGTGTTTCCTTGTTGCTGAGCAAAATTGTCGTCCATCGTTCCGTTCTAGATCGAGACAGCTCGTGAAACGGCGCTTGGGTAATACCGTACCGAGACAGTTTGGCGCCGGGGCATTTGTTTTTATTTATGTTACAGGCTTATCGTGATAATAGTGTTGACTTTCATCTCGCTGCGTATCAGCACCGTACGAGCTATAAAACGGGCGAAAGTCAAAGCCAGAACAGCCGAAGCCGGTTAGCCCTGAGAGACGGTTCGGAATTGTTGTGTCTGATAATTAACGAACGCTACACGTTGACAAGCCAATTTTATTGTATTGCTTTTGCACATTTGTTTTGTTTCCTGTTGTATCGGCATATCTAGGGTACAGAAAGAGGGGCCTTCTAGGAAATCTAACTACATTGAAGCTGAAACTAACTAAACTGAAGCTTGAACCCATTGACCATTAGAGTAGTTTTCTTTATTCAATCACTTTATATTCTGTTTCATGTTTCTTTGAAATGATTTAACAAGGCCAGTTGTATAAAGCTTCCTATTTAATAAGAAATTCTTTAAAAACCCCCAAGCTTCACAAAAGAACCGAAGCTAAAGATCACCTGCTGCTTAGGGAAAATGAATTCATTCCTGCCGCATTCAACCGCCACTCCGACAGCACATTGCGGCCAAATGGCTGCTGGCGCTAGTCGCTAGGCAAACCGACAACGTGGTCTTGAGCATTTCCTCTTTGAATGTCATCGCTAGCCATCCACTAGGAGCACTTCAAACTAAGACAGCTAACACGAGATTCTAGTTTGTTCTGCCGCCGACTCCCCATCCTCCCGTGGGCTTGAACTTGAACAGGGCTTGACCCACGATCGGCACGGAGCAAGATAAGAAAGCAGGGGAAAACAGGACCAGCTCTAGTGTGAGGTCAGCGACGCAATGAAGCAAATAAATTTCAATGCCTGTCACGTTGCCATGACTCATTTTCTTATTTCATCATTTCCCACAAGACTCAACCATTGCGGCTGCACTGCTCGTGTCGCTCGTGCCCTCCGCTGTATAGGTAGTGTGAACAACAATGGACAGCGCCGATGAACTTTTCTCGTTCGAACAAACCATCAAGCTGAGCTGAAGTGTCTGTGCCGAGGTTGTATAGCACTAAATCCGCTTTCGGTGCCGACATTCAATGAGCTTCATCAGAAGCTCTGTTGAACTTGAGTTTTGTGTGTGGGTCGTGCAATAAACTGTTCTTGTGCGTTACAAGCTTATAAGTTAGAAGCTGAGTTAGGTTTGAAATGCATTTTAATATTAAATTTATTGTAGCCAATTGAAAGAGTTGTAGTTAACTTTATTTAAAATTATTCCTTACAAAACTAAGCTCTTAAGTTTAATATTAATTACAATCTTCTGGTTGATTAGCATAATGCCAACGGATTCAATTAATACTCCAAAACAGAACTACCCCGGCAAAAATAGAACGATCAACCTTTACACCCTGGAATGTCTAAACAATTTATCTTCAAAAATTAAGACGACCATCAACAGTTGGTTCACTGCCGTACGCACCGTCCGACCTGCTGCGACTTTTTGACGATGACTTGAATTTAAATGGGAAAAGTTTCAATGCGATAACTTCGTCCCAGAGCTGTTCTGTTGCTGGGGCGCTGTAGCATCGCTGTTTTTCTTTAATGTTTCCCTGGAACATGCCATTAATGACATTAATGATCATAAATTTTGTACATCGATTCGACCTGACCGCTCGAAGTGTTGAGATGTAGCGCGCAGGTTGGAAATAGTTTGGCCAGCAACAACAGTTAATTACAATTATTTTACCGCGTGCCGTGAGGCATCCATTATGAAATGAATGATTGGGCGTAGAGTTGTGGCCGCGTAGTTTACTTAGAATAGTTTGAATATGTTGAGCGATGACCGTTTGCCAATTGGCTCGTTCATTCTTAGAAACACTTTCAGCAAGCGGTTATTGCTCCCTCATTTGCATGATTCATTGAGGGCTGCTTTGAGGAGCCTTCCGAGAACTTCGGATCTTGGCCTATTGCAGGTAACGAGATGATGAATTTATTGCCTATTGTCGATCCAGGTATTCAAAGTAAAGTGCAAAATCGTTATGATTTATGCGATGACAACAATTGTTTTTCTATCTCTATGCAGTTTTGATTTTCCTCTTCTAATTTTCTATTCTCACTAGTTGCTCCCGCATAATAGAGCTGTATTGTGGTATTCTAGCTAAACAATAAAGGAAAATTGTTTTGCTTTTGCTAGTCATGCTTTTCATCTTTTGTATGGCGAGCCATGTTTAAATCATGTTAACGCTAAAAGAAACTCAATTAGTCATTGTCCATTTAGTGGCCCAGTAACAATGGCCAATTTGTTTCTCAGATTTATTTCTTTTCCATCGCTTATTAACGATGAGTAAATAGGACATGATTAATGGATCCTTTCAAATGCCTAATAGCAATCAGATAGACTCATGGAGGGTTTTAGATCATCATTTTTGTGACCGAGGTAGAATTAGCTTTTCTAAATATTAAATCAACAATCCCGGTTGTTTTTACAAAAAACATCGAAAACAAATCATTTAAAATCATATCCTTTTTGTTGTTTTTTCATAGTTTTACACACCCTTTGATTTTTATTAAGGATCACAATTTCTTCTTCTTCCTTGGCACCACAACCTCTAAAGGGGTCTCGGCCTGCCATTTCTAGCTCTGCGTACGGGACGACGGTCTGGATGAGATTCGAGTCTCGGTCCTGCCGTGTGAAGACCGGCGTCGCTTAGTTACCTTGGTTAAGCCGGTAAGGTTTCGTCTGGAGTGCGTGAGGGCCACTAATACGGCGGTCGTTATAGAGAGGCGGCTGAGAGTTCAATGCTATCGAGCCTTAGCTGGTGATGAACTTCGTGTGTGGATTGAGGGAGCTTGTGTACAATATGTTCGACTGAAGATTCTGACTTCTTTTTCATCTTTGTCGAGGTAAAACCACGCTATCACAAAAGAATCCAGCTTCCAGGGACTTCTTCCACCCCAGTTACTCCGTGGTTGTGGGTTTATACCATTACCCCTAGTGGCTTACAGACCGCCTACTAAGGCCATATGTCCTTTTGCACTAACACTGAAGTTCCTGACAGAGTGTCGACATACTGACATACGAGATCGCGTAGTGTTATGCGTCTCGGGCTCGGGAATAAACTGATAAATCCGTTATACAAATGATGTTCAGTTTGTCTGACTAACTGGAAAGATTTGCGCCTGGGGGGTATGCAAACAGAAGCACGGAGGATAGACCAGAATAGTAAAAAATACTGTACATTGCTACAGAAACACATCGTGTGTTTGCCTGTATCCCCACGATGGAGACCAATAAAAAAGAGAAAGGTTTAGAGCTGTAACGGAAATTGAAGAGCGATTTATTTCAACCTTCCTAGACTACTCAGCTACAGAATCGGTTTGGAGTCCTTGACGGGTAGCGACATTCCGACACTCTGCAGTGTTCTCTAGTGATTCTAGCCTTCCGTTGCCTTCCTTTCTTACTCTCTCTAGCCTTCCCCCTTACCTTCCCATCTGGTATACGATCAGTTGACACTGCCCGACGATCTGCACCATTCCCTTCAATCCCTGGGACGTGGCTTGTTCGGTGTGACCAACAGCCCGGACCAATCCCTCCCTCCGATAGTCGACCAGTTCGGCATAGTCCAACGGTCGCTATTGTCCTCTTCCCGGTATTAGCTCACTACCATCACCCTGAGTTTTTAACATCTTCCTCTTCCTATTCCAACCAACACCCAGGAGTAGACCGTACCCCTACAAAAGGACTAGGATCGGTTCCAGAACAGCTTGACTAAGGAGAACCGTTTTAATCGCAAGCTAAGAAGCATTACCGTGTGAACTACAAACGAACTTTGCCGAGAGAATATACGACATTCACCTTTCCAAACCGTGAAAGGGCCATACATTATTCCGGGTATGCTCTGACTTGAAAAGTATGTTAAGATAGACAAAACGTTGGCATTACTGGGTGTCTTCTTCTTCTTCTTCTCTCTAGGCCTGCTCCTATGGAGCACGTCTAAACGACAAGGCCTGGTGTTCAATCCGTTCCCAGGAGACTCGGTTCATAGCTGCACTCCTCGAACCCCGGCTGCAGCCGATCTCCCTGAGGGTTGACTCCATTAGATCCAGTCAACATGCTCGCTGTGCACCTTTACACCTCGTGCCGAACGGGTCGCTGACGAACAAATTCCTGGTAAGGCATGAGTCCGGCATCCTCATCACGTACCCTAACCAGCGTATCCTTCCGGCTTTGGCAACCGTCAGGATGTCTGCATCGCCAAACCGCTCAGCAAGCTCGTGGTTCATCCTTGTTCTCCCCACGCCCTGCTCGCAAACACCACCAAATATAGTCCGTAGTACTCGCCGCTACTACCGGACTAAAAAGGTAAAGGACTACCGGCCGTATCTGTGTGCGATATATGGCGCATTTCGTGCGCTGTAGGAGTCTTCTGGATCTCAGGAGCTTGTGGAGCCCGTAGTAGATACGATTCCCTTGAACAATACGCTTTCGGATTTCGCTGCTTACGTTGTTGTCCGAAGGTACGATCGAGCCAAGGTAGCAGAACGCCTCTACTACCTCAAAATCGTCGCCGTCAACTAATACTCTGCTTCCGAGGCGTGCTCTAGCATGGTCAGAGCATCCGGCAAACAGGTACTTTGTCTTAGTCGCATTGATTCTTAAACCAATAGTATCGGCCTCGCGTTTATATTGGGTGTACGCCTCGCACACCGCCGCAAATGTCCGTCAGATGATGTCAATATCATCCGCGAAGCCAAGGAATTGGAGAGACCTGGTGAAAATCGTGCCCCTGATGTGACACCTTCAAGAGCGATGTTGAACAACAGACAGGAGAGTTCGTCTCCTTGCCTCAGTCCCCGATGAGATTCGAACGATTCCGACATCATGTTCGACACTCTCGCCCTGCACTGCACACCGTCCATAGTAGCCCTCAACTGCCGTACAAGTTTCGCAGGGAAACCGTACTGCCGCATGATGTTCCATAGCTCGGACAGGTGGTGCTCTCGGCATTTCTGGAGGATCTGCCTTAGAGTAAAGATTTGGTCGGAGGTGGATTTACCTCCAACAAATTCAGCTTAGTAGCTTCCAACGAAGTTACTGGTTAGCCAGGACTAACAATTTCTTATAAAATCGTTGAATTTTTTTAAACATAGTGCTACTTGATGTATAATACTTGGTTGTACTTTTAGATTTTAAAACTATGTTCAATTTTTCCCCTAGATTAGAGCGTTTAAGCTTCATCATGCCAAATTCCCAACGTGCAATACCAAACTATCTTGATTCCTTCCTTGTCCATTCAGGAACTTTGCTGTGTTTTGTTGTTGAGGACCTCAATTTAAAGTAAAACTGATAAGAAATGGGTGAAGCCTAAAAGGTATGTTTTATTAACACTTCTTTGATACGTAAAACCCAACATAAGAGTTCCGTCTAGGCGCTAAATCGTAGTGGTCAAAGTCGCTCACCTTCTGTTGTTATAGCACCAGCAACTTGCAACTTCAAACGTATCTCCACGTATATGCATACTATTAATGTTATTTATTCTCTGAACTGTCTCTTTATAGCTATTTGGGGACAGTCCCTATGACCTATGAATAATAAAACTTGCACCATTATTGTCGTCTTTTTATTTGTTTCCTTCAACATGTCAAGGGTCGAACATGTGATAACCTTTTGTCTCGCACTGTCTTTCATCAATCATTTCATAAGCATTCGCTTAATATTTTCTGGGTATCTTTGCCGGCCTTCAAACTCGAATGCTCAACCTCAATCTTGTTAGGGCCTCCTCTGTCAGTACAAAAAGAGACCCTGTTGTACGCTCTATTCTTATGAGTTTCTTTTACAGTATTTGAAACCCTTCTAACAATCAATAAAATGCAATAAAAGCATCATATTGACTTGCCAATATTTATTATACTTTTTACATCAAATCCAACTCAACGGCAGCACCACCATCATCATCCTCGTCGAGGTATTCGAACAACCACTATCGAAAAGTTGTTTAACAGCCTGTTGAATAAACGCATATCGCAATAATAATAGTATCCTTTCGAACCTTCTGAGAAGCATAAAAATAGTTACCAATAGTCAGCTCTATAAACCGGCTATTTAGATGGATATGGGTGTGTGTCCGTGTGTAATCCCTGGCAACAGAACCGATTGCATAGTTCATCGCATGTTCAATGTTACTTTCACCTCTTTCCCACAACCATCGGCAGTTGTTTTATGGCCGTGCATCATCCCCTGGTGATCCCCTTTCGTTAGGGGAAGTTTTATTTGAAAAGTCTTACGGAGGTTGTTGTTCTTTTTCTGAGCCTCGTGTTGTAGCTCCCTTGTGTGTGTGTGTGCAACATGTACCCTGAAAGTTGTACATTGCTTAAACAACAAAACCTTCCGGAATGGAGGGGGTGGTTTCATGCTGTGTAGCTAACCAAACGATACATGCGTGTGCTCGAACAGGATTCATTTACATTTTGATTTTAAATTTTGAAATACAGCGACTAGATACTGTTTTGGGGAAAGGGGTTGAGGCTGCTAAAGAGACAGTTCGTTTGGGAAAGTTTAATTCACTCAGGAATAAATTCAGCAAAATATAGAAAATCTAGACAATTTTCTTCTCCTTACTCCCTCATTTGCATTGCTTTAACTCATAATTTTTTATTTTACAGATAATTTACCACCGAGGGCTAGCCATTCTTTCATGTCTAAACCCAGCGCATCTCCCATCTTAGACACCCAGATCTCCCAGAGGCATTCCTTTGCTCGTCTTTCTTTCCTAGCCACCCAGAGCGCACGGCACAGCACTGACTATATTTATGATCGCTTTTATTGCGCTCGTTCTTATGATGCTCGCTACGAAGTTAAAAAATGAACAGAAACGCCAACTAAAACCATTTACCAAAATCTACGATCGAGGGCTTCACAAATCTTTTACAGCACACTAGAACCAGTAGTTTTGTTTTATCCCTTTCATAATCGGTACGACTCTTGATTTAGCAAACCTAAAAAGCGTTTGGTTGATTTTTTTTTCTAAACTCTAGCGTTTTCTCTCCTTCCCTCGAGCCGTTCGTAAATAAAAAGGAGGGAAACTTTATTTTCTATTACGATACACGAAACAGGCAAAAAATGGCAGCATTGAGCATGGGTAAGCGTTTTCAACGACGTCTCTCTATTTTATTCTCCCCCATCAAAGACGGTTTCTTGACATTTTGTTTTTGCCCGATTTTCCCGCTCGATGTTCGTTCGTCTAAAACTTTAAACTAGGCTGAACAATTTACCGAGCCGCAAGAATCTACATTTCGACTTTTGGCGCGCATAAATGAATAGCAATGGATGGAATGCTCGGGACAGTTTTCACGAACTCAATTTGAATCTGTTTCGTTCTGAAGAAGTAGTTTTGTTCTGATTTTGAAACAGTTCTAATGGTGCAAATTTTTTGACTGTAGTACTGGCGACACTGATAATTGCAAAGGAAGCAACATTTTTTCGAAAGTTTTGCTTAGTCCTAGGTTTTGTTTTTTGGCATACATTATGGATGCAATTGAAGCTATCCTAATCTTGAAGTTTGATCAAAGTTGATCGCCATGATTTTTGGTAATGGTAAGATTATATATATTATTATTATTTGGGCGGTCTGTTTGGGGGCCTATTATCGTGAAGTCCGGGTATCGCATAATTATTACTGCTTTCTGTAGTTACCATAGGTTACTTGTGGCAGGGTGACTGGCCCTGCGCTCAAGCCCCCAGGTACCTCTGGAGGGCTTCGTGGCAGTTCGGTTTAACGTATGGTTATCCCCCCGACGTACCGACAGACCAGTTGCCTGGTCTGCCTACCCCCCTCCTATTTAGACTTGCTCCACCGTCCGCCCAAGGGGTTGGGACAGGCCCGCGCACCCAAGTTTGGATATGTGGCAAGTTACCACTCTGTACGACGAGGACTTGACGGAATAGGAGTTCGGTAGGAGAGCCTGTGTAACCCCGAAAGGAGTCTCGGACGATGGTGAGATCACCACACAGCTCGTAGAGCTCGTCAGTGTTGGACAGAGTCCATGTCTCAAGGGCTCCAGCTTCATCTTTTGCTACAGGGTAAGACGGGGGGCGGTCGCGTGGCCGAGGCGATAACGGCGCCGGTCTTCACACGGCGGGACCGGGGTCCAAATCCCATCCATACCGCCTCCCCGTACGTAGGGCTGACTACTTTGCTACGGGTAAAATCAAGTCATAGAAAGCCAGAAATTGGCAGGCCGAGATCTCTCGAGGTTGTAGTGCCAATGAAGAAGAAGAAGAAGACGTCACAGATAGTTAGAGTCGTCCACTTTATTACTTATTAATAAAAGCAATGGAGAAGCATGAATATCAGGTTTTGTAATGGATATAGACTCGTAGAACATTCTGACCAAACAAAATCCTTCGAAATTTTAAGTTAAAATCATGTTTTAATAGTTCAGAACAATAAAATCGCTAATTTTCCTGCTGCTAAACAACATTTGGCCCTCACAAGACTTACAATGGATGAGGATGCTGGTTTCTAACATTAAGATACCATTCAGCTTCTATCTCGTTCCGAATCATGTCAATGGAAGCTTTCCTTGAGATGCAAAAGCTCCCCAAATTATCAGTTTACCAGCATCAAAGCTCCAACTCATTTGAGGATCTTGAAAAAAGTGTTGCCAATTATCTAAAC
Organism: Anopheles stephensi; assembly: GCF_013141755.1. Taxonomy (NCBI): domain Eukaryota; kingdom Metazoa; phylum Arthropoda; class Insecta; order Diptera; family Culicidae; genus Anopheles; species Anopheles stephensi. The sequence continues at coordinate 35,805,583 of NC_050203.1, read as the reverse complement.
CATCTATAATACGTGATTACATTCATCCATTTTTTCGCCGATATTGAAATATTTACAGTTAGGAGGTACTGTGACGTTGGGCGGAGCGTGACTCTGAGGTCGCTCCAAGTGTTGGTTGCTTTACAGAATATGCTCAACATGTCTGGGGGTCAATTGAAATTGAAACTCTACACGAATTACGAATGCTGTTCTGTTCTGGTTTACTAATGGTTTTCTACAAATATTTGCTTATAGTGCACCATAACTAAGCTTTTCCTCGCTGTGTTATGCAATTGTGACATACTTCCGAGTGCAATTAAATTGTGCGATATCTTGGTGGGTGGTGGAGGTTCATCTTGAGATTTTTTTTCTGAATACGCTGTACAACAAGTATACTTCTGCGGGAGCATGACCTCCAGATGTTGGATCAATACAAGATTGCAGGATAACCTACTTGTACAGGATTAGTGCGGACCTTCGCATGGTGAGTGGATATATTCTAAGTGAAAGGCCGTAAGATTTAGATTAAAGATTTTCAATGTGAGTCTTAAACGTTAGGTGAAAACCTAATGTAACGCCAAGATACCGTACAGTAGACGGCCAAGCTATAGGATTTTGGTTGATTTGAATAGGGTTCACTTTCCTCAGAATTGTGTTCATAATGCGCTTTCGGCATGGTGGTACAGCAGCTTGAGTTTGACTGCTGCTTACCAGTACTTTCCAGTCGTTTAGGTATTTAATATAACAATTAACTCAATGTTTGGAGTCCTTAATGCAGCTGTGATAAACATGAGTATCTTTTTATAATTTTAACTATGTACATTGGAAAGTCTTGAGTTTTTAGTTAATGTAACAGCCCATGGTGCCACACATTGTCAAAAGCTACGATGATGTCTAGTACCAGTCTGTAGAGTGTCCTTTCCTGAATGAGAATTGAACCTCGGTAAGAGTGTTGTTTTCTTCAATGGTCAATGGTCTTCTATTCGGATATAAATAATGCGCTCCAGGATTTTGCTGAGGACGCGTCTTCTAGTAGAAAACTTAATCTCCAACAGGAACTTACTAAGAAAACCGAGCGAAATATTTGTCAAAAATTTAGCAGTAAGCTCCACTCCAATTAAACAGTAAGTAAAATTAAGCACCGAAAAACTCAAAATAGATGAATCGGTTTGTATATTTTGAAAATATTGCCAAAAAACATAGAGTGAATCTCCTGCATTTCATCCAGACCGCCCTCCCCGTTCGAATGGCCGAACACTATGCTTTGGGTAAAATCAAGTCACAGAAAACCAGAAATGGCAGGAGCTTGGTTGTAGTGCCAAGGAAGAAGAGAAAGCTTTTCTGAATTTGCTCAGAGTGCAGCTAGAACCAAAGTCCTCAGACGTATCAAAAATACTTCAACTTTCACTTTGAAGCCTTCGTCGTAAGGCTTAAGTTTTTAAACATAAAAACAGAAACAATTCTCTGTATACAAGTTCGAACGATTTCAATATTCACAATGCTGAAAACATTATCTTTTCTTGGAATAATTTTAATTTTTACGTATCTCTTCCCATCCTTCGAATCGAATTTCGCGAAAGGGCGATCCTCCGTCACGATTAATCTGTCACCTGATTAAGCGCAAGCGGTGTGCGTAACGAACATTCCACAACGTGGATCTCATCACTCAATTCTCTTCCTCGCACCAAGTTAATCGGTGGTTTCGGTGGCGGGTGAGAGTGATGCTGATGAAACGGTCACTCGGGTGCTTTTGTTGTTTTTGGAGCTTTCATTTCTTTGAGTGTGTGTGGCTACTTGTTCCTCTGCAAAAACTTAATTGTGTTCGCTGGCTCGATATTCCACATTTTCGAGTTCCATTTTTTTGCTCGTATGGTAAATCGCTACTCAAACGCCAGTGGCCGTTAAGTGGGAACCATGGAGTGAGAGAAAAGAAAAGAGGAAAAAATAAACCTCCCGGGCACCTTACCGTGAGAAAACGAAATAACATGGCACACCGGTGGCGAAAAGGATGGCTAACAATTACGTCCTACGGCCGGTAGGAGCCGGGTTTTCGGGCAAAACGATGGAACGATTTGTTATGCAAATTGAAGTGTGTTTGCTTTCAATAGAATAAAAGTCTTGAATTGATTGAATTCACGAAATTGTGAAAGCATGAATGTGTGCGTGTTTGGCCATCCTAATTGCAATATCCAGAGCGGGGCGGAAGGTGTCTTGCGGTCCTAACGTTCAAAAATTCATTATCGTAACAGGTTTCGGAACGGTTTGATTTATTGAATGACTTTCAATCCTGCGAATCTCGTTAGCCAACCGTAGACTATTTGATTGATAGAAGTTATTTTAATAACCGCTTGAAATCGTTGGAATCCAAAGATTAGGATACTCACTCCGCTCCCGACAGCACAAGCTCTAAGGTTGGACGAGATAAGGCAAACATCCATATTTACTTTAAAGCCGCCTGCCTGCTAAAGACTGTTAAAATCAAGCATCCAGTTCGTGAGAGGTTTCATATTTAATCCATCAATTTCGAATCCATCCGAATGGTTCCGCCGTTCGCTAGAAACTGCGAGCCGTAATCTCGAGCTTTCACTCCGGCTTGCGCCGGTATCAATTTTACCCGAGCATGATTGAAAAGATTATGTTTGATTAAATGCGAATTTCTTAATAAATGAGAAAAGGTAGCGCCGGTTTAACAGGAAGGACATAAAGGATGGGGAAACACGAGAAAGGTTGGTCAAAAGTTTACGGGAACCTTGGCAGAGTGGAATTGACAAGGACCGGGACTGGTTTCCTCACGGTCAAACCAACTGCAGACAATGATTGAGGGATTAAAGTATTGACTTTACCGTGCTTGACTTGATTTGGCCGATTGCTTTGTTTTGTCAGGTAACGAATAAACGAACCGAATTTTTTCAGCTGGTGAACCTATCTCAGCAGCTTGCAGTCGTTGAAAATCTAGTTACAAATCTCTTGTATCAACATCAGGACCCTGGGCAAGCCGGGCCTGCCGAGCGAATGCAAATATGTACCCGTCCTAAACGAGTGTTTTCGTTTGATAATGGTCGGAAACGTTGATTCTGGGTGCAGGATGTATTTTTTTTTCTCCCCGGGAGGTTGATCTTGTTTCTCTTCCTGTGATTTTAACTATTAGTTTAACATGATTCTATTAGAACGGGATTATGGTCGGATGTATTCTATATACATTGGAAGCTTTGAATGAGTAAGGCACTTAGCTATTACCAGGATTCTACCATGAAAGTTCAGGAAAACCCAAAAGCAATTTTTTTTGTCCTGTCGATCTGGTAAAGTACTTCCCTGCCATGCACGTTGCTATATTTATTGCCAACTCCCCCCCTTTCAATACGTGACTGTGAAACTGTGTTGCTTTTATTGCAAACCACTTCGAAACAGCTTGAAGCTTATTGGGGAACAATATTTACACTTGATCAATATTTTCCCTTCATTTTTCGTGATTTTTTTTTCCAGAATAGTTTTCTATTTTCTTACGGTGTACAGCACAGAAAACGTCTGGAGCGTGCTCCAGATCGGGACAGTATTCATAGTGTCGCTCAATATAAATAATAAAACATGCAAACGGTGGTACCTTATGCGAATGGGAGTAATATTTCTTGCATTTAATGCACTTAAAGGGGTGGTGCTGGGGACAAAGTGAGCTGAGGATGCGATACATTCGTCTACATTTACGTTTGAGCGGTAAGCAGGTGCAATCGGTAGGAAAAGAAGCGTAAAGCATATTGAATAGAACAGTGGTGTGAATAGGGCAAAATTTCTAGAATTAGTGGGAAAACCATCAGCTTCCAATCAAAATAAAATTATGCATCGTAGGTAGAAAAACCTTGGCATGTTAGTATAATTTTATTCGAAAATTCTGCTGAACTAGAGAAGTATCTGTTGTTAATAATTTGAAAGATAATGTTCCATGTACTTGGTAGCTATTAGAAGATTGCAATAGATTTGTTAGGATGCCACTTGTATAAATGTTCGATGGATGAGATCGAGAGTTCTAAGTCGTACTTATTGCTTAGTTTACTATTAAAAAAGAGCAGCACCACTGTTAAAATAATTTGACCCAACTGGCTTTACAGTACTGTCGGCAAAAGGCCGAAACGATCAGTAAGAAAAATCTCGGGAACGATTACAAATCGGCATAAAATATGGCCCCTTTTGTCATGTACACAGGTGTTAAAATTATGCTTCCGGGAGTTGAATCGTCCGGACTCGGCTGAAATTGGACAATCACCATCTTTGTTTGGCAGTCTTTTTAAAATTGACTTACCGATTTCAACAGCTCGATGAGTTCTTAGTATTCGCAAGAACGACTTTACCGTTTCTTATGAGATGAAGATTGGTAGACTAAAAGTTCTGTAATGAATAAAGATTCGTTCAACGTACTGAAATGAAAGCTCCAAGGCGTTTTTATAGCTCAGATTTCTAATGCGTTGAGCTGCACATTGTTTTAAACATGTGGACGATTGTTTAATGATCGCAATACTCGGCATGGCTGACATGACTAGGCAGGAGTGGAAAACTATGTAGTGATAGTGGCGCCATCTGTGTGTCAGACAACGAAACACTCGCCACTCGTCGGTTGGCCAACTACCATTGCAACTGCGAGAGACGATCGGATGTGCCGATCTAGTAGGATAGAAAATCGATTGCACCAATCCAGTGAGGATACGATTGCATCGTCGATAGTTAGAGAAGATTGGATGCGCCGATCTAGCTAGGTGGAGCGATACTTCTGGCACGCACCCGAGCCAGGACGCATGATAAGAGATAATTTCTACAACCCCAATAAATGCTGTAGCGTAACTATCTACCACCTAGCGATCTACAACTTCAACGACGGACAATGTTAAAAGGCCACTTTTATATCCGATTATATTTCTAGCTCGCTTCTCTTTCTTTTCGAGGCCTTATAGGTCATCCCTGCCTGGCTTATTAGACTTAATGATAAAACTCTGTTGAATAGTGAGTCCTCACTATGAAGGAACGGTCCATATGGGATTTTGATCCCCGCCTTACACCATATGAAGACCGGTGTCGTTATCGCCTCTGCCATCGAGCCACCCCTTTTTTCTAACTATTTAAGTCGATGCTTCTACAAAGCATAATCTTACAAAAAATTAGTAAGATAATCGTCAACATCTTAAAACATTTTTTGGTTCCAAAACTGCAAAATATATGAGCAATATGAGGCCTTGATGAATGAAAAAAGGGAAAATAATTGAGTAAGAATAAAAAAGGCAATGTCAACAAAAAAAAAATGTGTTGTAAAAAAGATCGATCACTTGTATCATAAAGTTGTTGTTCAAATTGGAAATTTGAAAGGGGAAAAAATTGGATGAATAATGTTATTCAATTGCATAAAATGTGTTTTGCATTAGGCAACCTCTGCGTCATAACCACTTTCTTATGAGGCACTACAGCCGCTTCCCGGTCTTGGCCTGTTGCAACAATCCTCGATACCGCTCACGGTTGCTGGCAATCCGTTATCATGGCCGTTCTGGCAGACGCATTAATGCCATCACTCCATCTCAGTTTGGGCCCGCTGAAGGAGGTGTGCTCCTTTGTCCTTGTGGACGGCCTAAAAGGGCTTTACGGGCTGGTTCGTCCGGTGTCATTCTCATGACGTGACCAGCCCACCGGAGCCTGGCGAGTCTAATTCGCTGCACGATAGTGAGATCATCGTACAGCTGGTAGAGCTCATCATTGTAACGGCTCCTCCATTGTCCTTCCACACATACGGGCTCAATAATCGTTCTGAGCATCTTCCTCTCGAATGCGGCTAAGAGGGCTTCGTCAGTTTTGAACCGAGTCCATGTCTCAGAGGCGTTAGTGAGTACTGGGACTATAAAAGTTCTGTACAGTCCCAGCTTCGTCCGTCGCGACAGGTATTTAGAGTGGAGAAGTTTCCTCAGGCTGTAGTATGACCGGTTGGCAGCCAGCACCCGTGCGCGTAACTCAACATCAATGTTGTTGTCGGTGCTGACTTTTGACCCCAGATAGGTGAAGTTTTGGACGACTTCGAAGGTGCGGTCACCTATCTGTACATCACTCCTGCGTAAATCAGTGTTTGTTAGCAGGGCCGCTGGTGGTGCCACCATCATTTTGGTTTTCGCCTCGTTAATCTCCAACCCGGGGCTCTGTGCCGCTTGCTCGATCCTTTGATAATCTTCTGCTACATAGAAGAGCCTCAAATCAATTATGTCTATATCACCAGCGTATGCCAGGATCTGGATTGACTTATAGAAGATGGTCCCCGAAGTTTCAACCTCCGAGTCACGGATGGCTCTCCCTAGCGCTAGATTGAAAAGAAAACAGGCAAGCCCATCTCCCTGGCGCAGGCCTTTGGCGTCATAACCACTCCACATTTAAAAACAAATTTAAAACATTTCTAGATTAGTGTCATAATAAGCATCAATTAAGAATTTTTAAAAGGGTACTTCTACCCTTGACGCAATTGACCGATAAATTTCGCTTGCATAAAATATCACCCTTATTTGCTATTTACGGGTGTGTGATATAAATCAAGCAAGGACCTTTCCACATTATGCCACTCGATGTCTGCTATTGGGACTCTCGTCGCTGCAATCCTGACAATCGATATGACAGTGCTTGTTTGTAGCTTCTCATCACCGTGAATTTTGTGTTGTACCGTCCAGAAGTTTAAAGCCATGATAAATAGTAAAATTACTATAATGAATCAATTAAATGTGATACGTAAAACACTTAACGAAAACTACTCCAAGTAGGACTTTGATATGTCTTATTGTCCGTGTTTCGCGTGCGTTAAGGTACGCGTCCATCATTGTAAAATTTGTCCCGAAAGCGAAGAGTACTTATGTATAAAATTGTCTAATAAATTCAAAACTCATTACACGTAATTATCTAAACATTTTGAAAGCAAATAAAATGTTCAAGCACTCATAGATTCACTACGGCGCGAAAATGAGACGAGCAGCATTTATCTGGTGACATGGTATCTTTGAACTTACTGCCGGATTCACGACTCCATAATGATGTGAGAGTACAAACTCACCTAAAAACCGTCGCACTTCGGTAGACTGCAGTAACGAAGATATCACGCACCAGGCTGTTAAAGTATCCATTCATTTCGTGCGCTATCGATACAGGAAGATGCTTCCACACCATATCGTACGCGCTGTGATGCTGGGCGCTAAATCCTTACAGCACGGATCGAAAGTCAAAGAATGGAGCGCTGTAGCTCGCTGCCTTTTAGCTTGCGATCGTGACATTTTGACGCAGAATTCTGCCTCACACGCGATGCCTCAGGCAGCAAGCAAATATGCAGATGAATTTTAAAAGGCAGCGCACATTTGGCGCCCGCGCTGGCAAGACGGGCTAAACGGGCGCAAAACATAATGAGTCCATCAATTCGTCTATCACCGACCGAAATCGTTCGTCGGAAAACGACTTATTCGCTACGATCGTACCGGCAGGCAGTATCGTTTTGCGTCTGTCGTCGTACGTCTGTCAAACGGAGGCGAAGAAACACTCGCAGCCGGTAATGTGCTCCGTCCGAACGCATCAACGGCGCTGAATGTGCCTGATGTGCGTCGTTATCTGCGCAAACGACACGCGGGCTACGGTGCGGCAACGTTTCAGTCCGATAGCATCTTAATTATCTATCAGCCTGTCGTTAGCCGGTCGGCAGGCAGGCAGAAGCTGCTTTTGTCGCTTTCAAGTTCCGTGCTGTGTTCCTGGGGCAGGATGTTTCATCTTCCTGCTGACAACGGTTTGGCCCCTCCCAAGGTACGACGGGTTGGAAAGGATAAAGTCTTCCGATTTGCAGGTGGTGTACGCTGCATGCACTGCTCCGTCTCGACGGACAGAAACTTTTACCCGTAAGTAAACTGTGGGGATACATCGCTCAGATGCTGCTGGCTGTGCCGTCGCCGCACTAGGGCAGCGTCTCGTAATGATAGTATCGTTTTCTAATTGGCCACAACGATTTTATTTAAGTGTCCCTGCCGGTAAACCACTAATTGTGCCAATTTCCCCTTTAAATCTCTTGCCGCAGGTTTCGGAAGGGCCAAAGCGAACCAAGCCCATTCTGCCAACGGAAATTGCTTATTTTCAATAGCAAAACTATTGAAAACAGAAATTAAAATGTAATTTGCTTGTCCTTTGCGAGATGCCTTGGGATGGAGATCTTTCCGGTTATTGTCATACCGGTACTGATTCGCGGTTTTGAAGAATATGGAAGCAATGGATAATGCTGTATCAAACAGGACAAATTAATGGTTTGTTTGGGTTATACATTGCTACCACTTTCTATGGTGGCACTTATAGTTCGTAGCAAAATCTGGATAGAACAGCTTATTACTAAATGTTGAAAAAGACATTTAACCAAGATAATTTCTGGCGTCGGTCTTCACATGGCAGGACCGGGGTTCAAATCCCATCCAGATTTCCTCTCCGTACATAAAACTGACAACGTACAAAACTGAGCTACGGGTAAAGTCAAGTCAAAGAATGTTATAAATGTTAGGCCGAGATCTCTGGAGGTTGTAATGCCAAAGAAGATGACGAAATAGGGTATTTGTACTTTGAACTTTCTTAGTCCAATACAAAAAATAATTTATAGTTATGAGCCCAAACAGTTTCTATAACATTTTAAAATATCGTTAAAAAGGGTTTTGCAGTTCTTGCCAAAAAAAAAAGCTCTAGTTTTTAATGCAGAATCAGGCCAATATTCAGCAAAGTTTTTTCTACCCATTCATAAAAGGGTGCAACATACAACATTGCCTGAAGTTGAAAAGGAAGCATTCAAATAGTAAACATATGTTACTAAGCTGATCAGTTCCCACATGCCAAAAAGATATGTTACATAAGGTGTCCTACTTGCAATAAGGGCCTGGCCTGGTCCTTTAAGAGTTAAAAAAATGTACCTCACTTCCGTGAGATTGGTTCGACCACTCGATACGCTTTGAATAATGGTTCACATCCAAACTTTTCGAAACTATTCTTAAGCAAACAAACGATTTTTTCTACTTTAAATTGTTTCTAACAATTTGCTCATGAAGTTGAAGTTTCATACTTCTACTTTGGCTTAATGGCCTCTTAAGGTTATGCCAGTCATTTATAGCCTACTAGTCTTATTGATGTCACGTAATTGGATAGTCTGTCCGCACTACGGGAACACGGTTCGGACATGATTCAAATCCCGGTTCTGTCGTGTGGAGACGGGTGCCGCTATCACCTCTGCGACTCGTGAGTTATTGTAGGCCTTATAAAGGATTTGAAAATAAGAAATTATATTTAATGTCTTAATTAAATGTTTCTATTCAAGCATCAGTAGAAACTACAGCACTTCTTGCACATAAGCCAGATATTAGGATTTTGGAGGGAGTTAAGGGTGGTTTGAAGGTGAGAGACTTATCAAGAATCAAGCATGTTTGACATTGGAGCAGCATGGTATAGTTATTCCCTTCAATTTCAGATTCCCCTGGTGTATTTTACTTGTATCAAATTAATGGTTCCTTCTAGGTTCCAAATCATATAAAAGAAATTTTGAATCCCTCAAAGGAATGCTTCATCATGATGTTGGGAACGGGTTTGTAATACCGTTGTGGAAAGTTGCAATCATACAATGGAATGATGTATTCGTTTAGGGGAAATTTTGCAGCTCGGCTGACTTACTTTACTGTTGAATTTCTGTCGAGAGTTTGATAGAAATTCTGACATGATTAGGTTCGGACGTTCGGTGTAGGTTTCGTTCGAGGTCGGAAATGGGTGGGAAATGAGAAATCGGTTTTAATTACTACTTCATTACCAGCTGTTTACAAAATTCCTCAGTTGGGTTGTGTCTATGGTTAAGCCTCATCTACATGCTGGTATTGCCTACAGACTATCATTTTAGGTACTTCTTCTTCTGTGGCACTACAACCTCGAGAGGTCTCGGCCAGCCATTTCTGGCTTTCTGTGACTTAATTTTACCCGTAGAAAAGTAGTCAGCCTTTCGTACGGGGAGGCGGTCTGGATGGGATTTGAACCCCGGCCCTGCCGTGTGAAGACCGGCGCCGCTGTCGCCTCGGCCACCGGACCGCCCCATCATCATCATTTTAGGTACATCAGCCGTAAAATGCAGTTTAATATCAATAGTAAGAGTATCAGATCTATTCGAAAGGAAGCTTTAAGCTAGATGGATTAAATTATTGCGAGTAGCCATGTTGAAACTGAATTGCAAATATGATATAAAAAAATCCTAAAACATCTAATACAACTACATTCAAAAATTGTAACACTGCTCCACTTCAAGTTCAACTAAGCACACGCAAAGCGTCATACGTTGTAATTCCACTGCCGCACGCCCGGTACAAACACCAAACGTATAAATTTTAATTCAAGCGAACAAGGATTTGGCCGAAACGAAAAACCCCGTCCGTGCCAACTAGTTTTCCCACTCATAGCTGTGCTCGTAAATTGTGCTCCCTTAATCCCACGCTCAGATGAAGCATGATATTTGTCGGTATAAATGAAATGATTACTCCATGTTCTCCATAAATTGTACGTTGTTTATTTGCGCTCTTTTCATCTGTGGCATCCGAGACTGCCGGGCTGTCCTACGGCTCACGGGCACCACCGCCGTTGGAAGGCTTGGTGCCCCGGTGTAACGTTGGTGGTGGCCAGGATTTTGAATAAATTATATCCGCTCTCCGCTGCACAAAAGCATATGCAGATGGACGGACGGAAGCGTGCCGGGTTGCACGGTGGCGTGTTTTGTCTGCATCGGCTTCACGTTTGCGGTTCGTTTGCAATCATTGCAAACGGTGCTTGCACCTGCACGGTACGATAAAGTTTCTTCGTTTCATAATCTGCCTGTGATGTATATTGCCGCAAAACTCTCTACAAGGAAAAACTAAATTAAACAGAAATACCTGCCTGTCCCGGTGCCTATCAGTTGGCGCGTGTAAGAAAAAGTTTGGCAGCGAAGGAAAACTTTGTTCCCTCCATTCTGTTTGTTTACAAACTGACAAAAACTAACGTTACGTATTGACGGAGTAGAACGCAGAACAGCGCAAATGGTGTACGTGTAACCGAGCACATTCACTCACATTCGGTAAATGTTACTAAGCGGTACAAAACAAGAGTTTGCAGCACATTGATAAGCGATTTTGAAGTTCCTTTTTGGTCGTTGAAGCGCTTTTAAATGTTATTGCAACAACATTTGTTGAAAAAGTAGCGAGAAACTGTGGAGTAAAAATTGCAACTCGCAGCATTTTAGGCCCTTTTACTTGTAAAACTAGCTTATTTTTAGCGTTAGCATTGGATGAAATAGTTCGTTAGACTACAATATACTAACAGAATAAACTGACTGAGCCAACTGTTTTCACTAAAATTCTAGCAATTTAGTTGAGACCAAGGCAATCAAATAGGCGGAAGAGAACGATTGCTAAATCAGAATTCTAAATCAAATTGATGGGCCAGTGCCATTCATATGATACGAGTGAATGCATTATCAAATCGATGATGTCGTTAATTATCCAATTGAATACCTTGATTCATTGAACCAGCCGCAATGTACTAGGAATGTACCTACATTGTGTGAGTGTCTGTCACTGCAAGCAGGCATTATAAGAGTAACATGAAAAAACATCAATCAACAGCTTTGTATTACGGCAGAGTGGTTAGGTTCGGTTTGGTTGGAAGCAATCATTATTGAATTGTAATGTGTGGACACATCTGAGGAATTCGTAATTATATACCCTAACATGGTCATTTTCCTGGCTGCTCGGTAATATACGGAATGTTGGTCGATTTTCGTCGCAAGGATAATGACACAGAGGGACTATTCGGGACTACAAACTGAACGAGTCTACCGATTAGGGTTTAGGTAACAAGCACAAGTATCAGCCAGGCATGAAAGGTACCTCAACCAAAGTAAGGAGGTCTTACCTCTCAGCTTTAGATCACTTAACGTCACGTCTTTTTTCTTAGATCACTTGTGATCAGAGAAAATGAGCTTATGAGATTCCTCCAGTGATATACTGCCTCGGACACTTCAAGAGAACCTGTTTACTGATATCTGCTCATTCTAGCCACTGCGTCTAATGTATAAGTCTCCACCGGGTTCAGACTAGACTTTTTCAAAGCGGCATGACATTCAAGTTTTCCAGCAACCTGCTGTTTATCAGGAACTTTACTAATTGCCAAAGTATTACTACTGCTCCATGCGCATGCTGCTAGCTTTTTTGTTAATGGAGCCATCTTTACATGCACTAATTGCAACTTAATACTTTGCTTTTACTCGTTGATGATAGTTTTGCTAATAGGTTATTGTGTATGAGAACAGGGCGATACACATAATCAAAGACTCACTCGAAAGCAGGACATTCGTTTGAAATACATTTTAGGAAGAAGATAGTTGCTTATAGTGCTTGGAACGATCAAGTGCTCATCAAGAAGTGTGTGCGCCTAAAAAGTGGCGGACGAGGATATCAAGGACCCCGTGGGAAAGAGACTAAAGCTTCTATAAATAAACTATTAAAAAAATCAAAGAGCATTCTAATTCTAAACGCTAATGATGTCAAAATGTGTGGTAAGTATCTTGAAACAAAGGAAACATTTAGACATGATTTCTGGTGCAACCGCCATGCCTTAACGCTTTTCCTGAAGAAATATTTGATAGCCACAATCAGCCGGTCGCGGCGTCAGTCAACCTATGATTTGTTCTTGCCGGACAATTCTTGCAGAGGAAGAAGTGGGTTAAGGCTCTGGGTGACAATCATGTCGAAGCCAGCAGCAGTAGGTTACAGGGATAGAAATGTAACATGACTTGAGATCTCTTACTGTAGGCTCAGGTGTTTGCTGCTTGTCGGTCTTCATTCCTAAGGAAAGCAAATACATCAAACTAGACTTCCTTAGGCTGTAGAGGCAATAACGGTACCAGTCTTCAAGCATCTTGTCTGCCTCCTCGCACGGGACTATCCGGCTAATGGTAAAATCAAGTCAAGAAAAGCCACTCAGAGCAGGTGAGACTTTTCGAGGTTATAATGCTAAAGAAGAAGAAGAAGGCTGACATTCGTCACAGGATTACTACCAGGGCCGTAATGACTCTCCGCAATCAACTTGTATGTGCCTGTCAAGTCGCTTCAGGTCTGGCAATTCTAGCCGCACCCGAACACTATCATCACATGCGTCAGGTCTTCAACGTCATCAGCAGTGTCTTTGAGCCAGGGGTTTCGCCAGCAGAATTTAGAGATCGTGTTTCACGTGTTTAATTCTGTCACCTAGCGTGCTTTCATCTATTTGAATCGGCCCGTTTCATCTGTATCATGTCCAAGTATTTGTCAAACATGGGATCTAGAAGACTTACTTGTCCATCGATTGTACTAGCAGCATCTCCTATTCTTTTCGATAAGCCAGATGAACTTTAAGAGAGTCATAGAGCAGCTAGCTTACTACTAATTGGGGTTGTTAAGATAGTTAATATTGTGTAGATGATCAGCAGAATGATATTGGACTCAACCATCTTAAACCGGTGAATAGTTCAGATCAAGTCTGATACTAGTTTGTCTCAGTATTAGGTACTCTGAAGCTCTAGTACTCTGAAGCTCTCTTTTCGAAATGTGGCAAACAAACACAATAAGACCCAGCATTCCTAGTGTTTGGTTTGTCTAAATAATAATCAATACGTCCTAATCCTAAGCTGTCGATGATGACTAAATCTTTAAATATTGACCTAAACATCCCAATATTTGATATTTGTTTTGCCGTTGAGGCTTTCAGTCTTAGCTTCTACTTTATTTATAACCTTTCCAATTGAGTAACAGTTCCGATTGCGGACGCTGAACGTTGAACAAAACGCTAGACCTACCTTCCTTATCTAAACACTCGGTTGGCAAAAATCTATGCTTCGTGTATTTTGTCAACTCGCCCTGTTCGCTTACCTTCCAAAGGCGTCAAGTTTGGGCCGGTGCAACCGATCAAATGACTTCTTCAAAAGCGCTCGCCGAGCCGAGCTCACTTCACGAAGGTTTAATTAAAGGTCTTTGGCGTTTCTTTCGCCTTTTTGCCGCCCCAAGCGCACGACCTCAACCTCATTTCCGGCCGGCCAGAGCTCGGAGCATTTTCACGGTAGCGTTATTTTCTGCAACATGAAAACACACTTTACAATTCCTTATCATTTTCCCACGGCTACAGCTGCTCGCCCATTCTTGATCCGATTGTGCGAAGCGTTGTGGGGTTTGGGGTTTTCCAGCCTGCATCGCTCGATCCATGGTTCGTTCATGCCCGCTTCCGGTTCCGGTGTCCGCAGAGGGAATGTTCAGGTTTTTGTAAGATGAGATTAAAAGTGGCACAAAAAAGAGGCAAAACGCCGTCCATTGAAACGCTCTGCTGTCTCTCTCGTCGGTGGTAACGCAACCTTTTGATTTCCATTAGTTTACCTGATCTTTGTGCGCCTTACTGCCTTTACGTTCGGTGCCGGAGCCTTTTAGACTTTTGTACACATTTATCTATTGTTGCAGCGTATTTTTTTCTAGCGAGTTTGGTTTTCGTTTTCCGTTTCAGAGCACACTTGCCCCATCTCACATCAACCAGATTAAACCGGGGAGGAAAACGGATAACTCGTCCATTGACTGGGACTCTCGTCTGCGCGAGTAAATGAGCACATCTTAAAGCGGATAGCGAGAGAAATTCTAGTAATAATTGTAAATTAAAGCTACCACAACTCAGCTACCGTCCGCGAGCTTCCCGGGACTTCCGGAGACTCGGAGCCGGGCTCGCGCCAAAAACTCTGCCTACGGTAAGTAATGGTTTTCCAATCCTCTCCTAAATCGTCTTAAAAGTTTTGGGGCGGCCGGTGCTTTGATAAGACCACATGTCACCCGCGAGCTTTGGCAGCTTTGTACAAAATCTCAATCTCCAAATGGACCGCCCGCGCTTGTCGGTGTGTAATTCCTGCTTCGTGGCACTTCTTGTGCATTCGTATTCTGGTCGCGCGGGCGTACATGCACGATGTAAGTTTTGGCCAAAGTTTTCTAATCGGCTTTAATCTGCGGTGTCAAAAAGTTTTGCTATGCCCGCTACACCTGCCTGCAGGTGTGCAGATATGAGCAGGCCAGTTCCAAAGGGGAAAGTTAGGTTCAAAGAAGGAAGAAGTGGAAAAAAAACGATCCTCCCACCGTTATGTGCCGCGATGGCACAAGGAGCCATTTCAATTTATGTCCCAGGAGATAGTTGAACGTGTGCACGCGTTGGAATATATTCAAGCAAGTACAAATTTTCGCAACAGAATTAGAGCTGGATGAAGTTTAAATTATTCAAAAGGTGCTAAACAATCATTACCATCTTAATCAAAGAACCGACCGGTTGCCATTTAAGCCTACTTAAACGAATAGCTTTATTGCATCTGTTAGCATTAGGCTTTTTGTAACAGGCAATTTTTGCCTCTCCCAAAACGCTACAAAACGCCCTCATTATTAAAACATACTTATTCAAACAATTCGATCTGATCCTCCGCATTGAAACCGGGCTCCGATGAAGCGTATCACGCTGACAACGGTGCTCGTACGATCAAACACCATTTATGTCACTGTTTGACGACCACCATTGTCCAGGCTTTGGTCCGGTTACTGCTGTTCACCGGGCCACCAGGGGAGAACATGTACCGGACGATGAGCGCTCAAGCGCTATGCAAAAGCATGCAACAAACCGTGCCGCAGCAAGTATCGAGTGTGTGCATCGGGCTGAAGCATTCGACCGCCTTAGCCGGGGCCGATGGTCGATTGAGCACCAACATGCTCAATTACACCGCTGCCACCGAGCTTTCATCTCAATGTCCGGCAAAATGTCACCGGTCCGGCATCACTGCGGGAACCTGGCTCACCGGATTGCTCACGTTGACAGGGAAATGGACCGTAGCAGATCTGGGCGGTCTGCGGTGGTCCCGGTAGCATCAGTTTGGAAATATAAACTGTCCCGGCACAATCCACCGGGGACGGGTAAATAATGGGCTTTTCTGTATAAACACTAATAAGGATCGGCTGCTGATGCTGCTGGCCAGAACTGGCTGGCTGGCTGCAACTGGTACTGCATCCCGGACAGGTATGTCCATTCGCTCCCCCCCCTTACCGGATGATACCTGTTTGCATAAAGCAATCATACAAGATTGGCATCAATATGCATGAGATAGTATGCTCGGTGGAGATACTTGCACGCTGGTGGTGCGGGCGAGCTCTCTTAGGGCAATCTTCACGCAACATGCAAATAACGTAGGATTAAAATTGCCCGAAATGCAACACCTGCCTCTAAAATGGTGAGTAAAAGCGAACGAAAACTACCATTTAACATCAAGATGTTAGATTTAATTGCAAATCCATTGGACAAGGAGGACGACGGTACTGTGGTCGTGTGGTCGTGCCAGGGCCGGTAGCATAAATGCCAACACGTTCAATCGTGGATTACAAATTGCCTGAAGAAGTGTGCCGGTGCCGTTGTAAACAATTATCTGCCCCTTTTTCTGGATAGTTTTACACGAGCTTTAATGACTTGTGTTTTGATTTAACATTTACATATATGAGAAACAACTTGGGCTAAGGTTCTTATCTTGGAGTCTTAAAAAAGCCATTTTTTTATTTGTAAGGGACGGCCTGGCCGTGTTGCTTCTTAACAACACCATCTTCAGCATTCAGAAATGTCTGTAAATTTTTACTGTTATAATACGGATCGCAATACATCAATATGTGTTTCGTATCGAATATTCACGCAATATTCACAATTGATCAAGGGCCCTAATAGTCCTTAACAGTATTAAAGCCAGCATGACATGTAACACACTAGTTTCTTTTGATGGTATAAGTTCATTGTAATTTAGGACTAACAATTTTGCATTGGGCATGCATCTATATCGAATTGGATGTGTTGACTCCTAATCACGACTCCAAGCGCCTTCGGATACCACGACATACAACATCTTTATAGTCTTGTCTGAAGTATGAGGCTGCTCGATCTGTCTTTTGAACTGCCTGAGCGTTGATGATATGTATGATGATGAATGACTAGATGAATGAACGAATGAATGAATGAGTGTGATCGTTGCGAAGAACAAGCTAAAGTGTAAGAAGAACACTGGTTCTCCAACCAATGGAATGTCTCAAGAAGAACACCCGTGCCGTGAAGAATGAGCCCGTTCAGGGTTTTGGGGGATGAAAATATCTTCAAACTAATGTGAATTGTACGCTACTTGTAGCTTAGTTTCGGGATATAGTCAGGCTGTTCCTACATGAATAAAAGAATTCGGATGTAGTCACTAAATGTAAGCCTGCTTTCTGATTGTTACGTAACTAAACTATGAACTACATCTGCATGAGGCACAAAGGAACAATTCCTAAGTATCTATAATGCTCTAGTTAATTGTCAAATTCAACAAACCAAATCTTGTTTCAGTAAACGTTCGGTTATGCATTTGTTGCTGTTGACATGCATCAAAATACTATGAAATCCGAATACTCTAGTCCGTTCAACGCAGAGCTACGCACTTCGTCCTATGCTGCTGGGATCGTAGCCTGGATCGTGGTTGTCTAGCGCTACTCTCGTCGGTGGGTCTTTACGTGCCAGCTAGGTCGCTCCAGTCTCGGTCTATGCTATCAATGGCGGAGCCCTTGACCTCGTATGGCTCGCGTGGCCTATTCGTCTCTATGTCTCCTCCTCAACATGGTCAGTGAGGCGTTTGGATCGGGAATGTCTGGGACAGAAATACGTTTTGTATCAAATCCTTTTTGTTGTCCGTTAAAAAAATGTATCTTAACTTTCTTACATGGGTAATGATTATCATATCTTGATATGATGATGAGATTCTTACACAAAAAGCTGCCTAAACATTGTAGAAATGCTCCAATAACGCCATATTTCGTCAACTGTGAGGTCAACTGGAATAAGTTCACGATAAGTATTCAACAGTTGTTTTCAGGTACATTGAGATGCAGGAACAATATTGGAATTGATATATTGCTTGTGTATTGATCGATTCGATTTTATTAAGATAATGCAGATAAAGTATTTTTTATCATATGGCAAGCATATCTTCTACTTTGGCCAAACGACCTCTTGGATCATAGGACATTTCTGGCTAACTGGATTTAATGATACCACGCTGTTGGATATTCAGTACTCATTGCGCCGGAAACGGTCCGGATCGGATTTAAACCCTGGTCCTACCGTATGAAGACCGGTGCCATTGCCACTTCTAACACTGGTTCGCCCACAACATATTTCGAAATGTTCCATTTATTTGTGAAAAGAAATCCTTTATTAACTATGCTCCATTTCTTGGTTTTAACTGATTGATATCCACCTTCTGCCATCACGTCCCCGGGCTTCATACGGCAGGATCAGGGTTCAAATCTCATCCGGACCGTTTGCCCGTAGTAAGGACTAGCTATCCAACTACGTGGTATCATTAAGTCTTATAAGCAAAAGACGGCAAGCATGGCCCAACAGGTCGTAAGGCCCAGAAGAGAGAGAGAGAGAGAGAGAGAGAGACAAAGAGAGAGAGAGAGAGAGAGAGAGCGAGATCTGCCTCCTGGACCGGCCTTATCTCTCTGTATAATCCTCAATAATTGTCTTCCCCATTTCTTATTAGTACCTAAGACTAGTTTTTATGATTACATTTGTTAAGCCAAACTGATGCACTTCTTTTCCAACAAACATACATATATTGTAGAACAATAATCGCGATTTTGAAATAAGTATACAAAGAGGGTTAAAATGATTTTGATGTTCTCTCTGTCTGGTTATATAGAGAGCTTGGAATAGTCATTTTAATAATGAATCATTTCAATAGATTAGTCCAACATTTTGATAGCCTGTTGGTATTACAAAAAATTACATTATAACAAAAATAACTTCAAATGTCTGATATTGAATTGCACCATTTGGAGCATATTCTACCTTAAGTAGATAAATCAAAATATAAAAGAACTCCAATTTAATCAATAACAAAACTTGTATTTTTTTTCATTTGAACTTTTATTCAATTTCGATAGTACGAAGTAATCAACAGTACCGTAAAAACTCAATATTTTTCCACACACAAATTCCTTATCCACAACAAAAACGATTCCTACAGTTTCGCAAGCACCACGGGATGATTGTTTCGCACAAAAACTACCTCCGGCACCTGCTCGGGCACCTGCACCGGCCGGAAGTTGTTGACGATTTTTTTGCTACTATCCTTTGGGCAAGCCTGCAGCTGCCGGAATGCTTCCAGCTGCGCACTGGACACGTAGATCGGCGTTTTGTACACCAGCCAAGTGACGCTCTCGAAGTACGGCGGTGTGGTGAGGGAACCTTTGTACGTGTAGTAGTGTCGGTTGAGCTCCTGCATGCCCATCCAGGCGAGACAATCGGCATCGATTTCGGTCTGTGCGTTCGGGTTGCGAATATACTGCAATCCGGCCACGATCTTATCGAACGCTGGACAATCGTCATTGCCGTACGCCTGCACGAAAAAGCCGAGCACGGCTAAACCGTCCGGCTTGTCGACCGCTTCCGCGAAACTTCCGTATTTGGCGTTGTAATGGACGGCGTGTGCCTCCATCGAGTAGGTGCTACCCTCGAGCGTATGTTCACAGCCGGACCCGTCCCCGATGCCCCAGTGGAAGTGGAGCTGCTCGAAAACGTACTTGTTGCCCAGGA
Organism: Anopheles stephensi; assembly: GCF_013141755.1. NCBI lineage: Eukaryota > Metazoa > Arthropoda > Insecta > Diptera > Culicidae > Anopheles > Anopheles stephensi. Next base: position 35,785,921 of record NC_050203.1, on the reverse strand, counting down.
CGCCACCAACAATGAACGGTCGAAAGGGGCGATCGCTGAAGGTAATCTGCGGCGGACGGATTGTGTTGGTGATAGAAAACAAACAAATGGCGTTCGGCGACCGATACCGGGGTTTCCGGGTGGTCGAGCGTCGTACTTACCATTACCGACGATCCAGTGTTTACCATCTTCGCCTCGCCCAAACCATCCCAATGTCCAAAGTAGTCCAACGGTTGTATCCCGTCCCTGATCACAGTCGACCGCTGATTTAGTGCAATCGGACTCTGCACGTTCTTGGAAGTCGTCCCAGCCATTCTGCACCCAAAAAATCTGCAAAACCGAAAAGCACGCAAGTACGGCCGTGAGTTATTGTCTCGTTGAAATTCGACGTTCGACTCACATCTGATAGGCAGGTCAGCTGTCAAATTTAGCGACACTAATTTAACGATTGCTGTCCAACCACAAACCTGTCTATTATCAGTCCAAATCCAAAGCCGCTCCATCTTATCGTCAGTTATCGTAAAGGGAAGCAAGGTATCTTTAATTAAATGACAGATAAACTGTGCGGCGGATATTTTGTCCACGGAATGTCCAACTTCAGTGGCCTCAACGCACTGGACAGCTACCTCTTATCAGCCGTAACCGGAATTCTGGCGGGCTTAGGAACAAATGCACAGCAAAGGCTTCTTAACTGTGACAGTGGCCAAACATCTTGGGAGTAGATTAGCAACAGCACGTTTTACGTATGTTTTATCGTGCGTTCTTATCAATGGAACGTGAATTTGAAACAGTAAACAGCGGTTTAATGCATTTTGAAGTTTGTAATCGAAATAAGGTTCGGCAATAGGCATCTTTCAGGGTTGTGCCTTTGTCTATTCGACTAACGCAATTAAAATTAAGCTTCCGTAGCCATTTATTGTGAGGTGTTTAGTGGTTTATGATAAGAGTCATGAAGGTTAAAAGGAGATACGGAAATGATTGTTTATAAATATTTTAAAATTATCTTCGAACCGCATGTGTCAAGGTCTCTACGTCCCAAAAGTTGTCATAGCTAGTCAACAAATCAGACATTTGTGATATCCGAATCATTGAAGAAGATTTTACATGTTTTGGCGGACAGCCGAGTAGTCAGTTATGCTTGTTCTTCTTTGGCATCACTTTGGTCTTCAAGCCGTTCACGTCATTTTACACGTATCCAGATAGTCAGTGTACAGTGCTATGGAAGGGTTCAGCTGTAGATGGGCACCTGTTGGGTGAAAGATCCTCACTTTTACCGCTGGAACATTATCTAAGCTAAACAACTGAGATGATTTATACACATACACGATCTGATGACATAATCTGTTGACCCTCCCGCGTTTTCTCCTCTCTGTGGTAGTCAGTCTGGCTGTTCCTGTGTTCAAGAAAGGTTTCCGATCCCTGATATCGAATTACCGAGGCATTGCGCCGCTCTGCGCCAGTAGCAAAGTGTTCGAATAAGCTATCCGCCAGTGCTTACTGTTCGCCATAAACTCCTAAGTTAACCGACAGCTGCACGGATTCATGCTGGGCCGCTCTACCTTGATAACCGCCAACAAGTGGACGCTGTCTACAAAGACTTTAAAGCTGCGTTCGACATGCTTTCCCATTCCCTACTCCTAGCCAAGTTCCTCAAACTGGGGTTTTTTCCTAACATGCTGCAATGGATTAAGTCCTATCTCGTTAACCGCTCGTACCGCGTCAAAATAGGCTCTTGTGTTTCATATGAGCTTCCTTGCACGTCTGGCGTCCCACAAGGCAGCAATCTCATCTTCCTGCTTTTTATCCTCTTTATAAATGATCTAAGCTACCTTCTTCCCTCAAACTCGCATCTAATGTACGAGGGCGATGTGAAAATTTTCCTAGCCATGAAGTACCCTCGTGACTCCAAATCCCTACAAAAATTGCTGGAGGCCTTTTCTCTCTGGTGCTGTTCCAACTGGCTCTCCCTTAGCCTAGAAAAGTGCTCCGTCATCCATCCATCTTACTCCAGATCCCCCAATCCAATCCTGGCGCTGTACTCCATAAATTCACAAATCCTCGCACGGTCACGCTATTGAGGTCATTCATGTCCTTCCACGAGCACTACGGCCACATCCTTAAAAAAGCGTACAAAACCCAGGGTCTTATTAGCAATTTCTCCGTTGGAATCATTGACCCATTATGTCTGAAGTCGCTTTACTGTTGCTTGGTTCGATCGACTCTCGAGTACAGGAGCATCATCTGGTGTCCCTCGGCTTCTATTTGGATCGCCAAGCCAGAACAAGTGCAGCGCTATTTTACCAGACTAGCTACCTGTTCCTAGGTTCCTCCAATCAGTCCCTTCCTTCCTATGAAACCCGATGCCAACTCCTGGGGTTGGCGTCCTTAGGGAAACGGCGGTCTGTGGCTAGTGCCGTGTTCATCGCTGGTATGCTCCTCCACGTCACCGACGCTCCTGATCTCCTGTACCGGATAGGCCAATATGTCCCCACCCGATCACTCCATTCCCGTGCTACGCTAGTTATCGTCTAGCAGTGTGCGTGCTTCGGCCATAATGACCCCTTCCTTATGTGTCTGCGCGGTTTTAATAGTGTCTCCGATCTCTTCGACTACAGCTCATCCATCTTCGCCTTCCGAACATCCCTCCTTACAGCCCCGAACCTAACTTTCCAGTGAGTCAAAACCAGCTACTCTACTCTTATGTTGTCTAATTTTAAGTCTTTGCTCAGCCTAGGTGGCAAACAAGTGTTAGTGTAAATTAATAAAATAAAATAAATAAATATATAAAATAAAAATGATACTGTTTTCGACTGCAATCAATCTGAGGTTAAATTTAGACATGCTTATATAAGGATGAACTCAAGGGCAGGTACGATGAGCTCTACGATTAGGGATCGCTGGATAGCTAGATTAGATAGCCCTGCTCAGTAATTAAATCAGGAAGGAAAACATCAAGTCAATCTAAATATACATGGAAAATTTAACACGGTGCAGATGTAACATCCTCGAAGGAGCCGGGGTTCAAATCCCATCTAGATCGCCCCTCGTAAAGCTTTGCTACGGATAGAATCGAGTCACAGAAAGCCAGATTTTAGCAGGCAGAGACTTTTTGAAGTTGTACTGCCAAGGATCAAGAAGAAGAATGGCACTGAAGACACACTGTTCAATATTTTACTGAAAAGCATTGGAAAATTTGCTAAGCTTATCGTTTGATTATCAAACCTGTTTACAAACAAGCCTCCAGAAATTTAAGAAAATTAGAATACGCTGTTGAATATTTAAAGCAAAACAAACAGAAATTATTTGGTTTAGATGTTGGACTGGGGCAGCATAGCATTAAGAAGTCATAATTCCTTATGAGAGCAAGCATCTTCGTGAGTGCTTATAGCCTTGGCACTGGTAGGGCCTGGTAGGGCGAGGCGAGCCTAGAACTTGTCGGTGGTTCTGGGAAGTAGAAGAATCCCGTACTTGCAACATGCGAAACGCCTCATTCATCTGAAGTCTCGAAATTGTTCTTACATCTTTTTCATATATAGTGGTCTAGACGTAAGGCAGACTTCACAGGCAGGAACACAAAAACTGGCTGAGAAAGTATAGTCTAGGATCGTTTGAAATACTTGATAAATTTAAACCATTATGAAGCTTTTGCCTAGGTCAAGAAAACAATTTAATTAAAGATTATCTACAAAGAGCTATTTATTATAAGAGGCATAATCCCAATTCCGATCAGATAAACGCTTGCAAAAAGCTCCTCTTCAAACCTACAAGTGTAATGAATGGTTGCTCCCATATTATAACAGTTTTCCTCTATCTTCTTTTGAATGTGGGCTGAGACTGGTGTTGGACAAGCGATTTCTCTAATCACCGTGTGAGTATCTCTTGTAAATGTTTGTAAGCTCATTACCACCTGGTCCTACACTCTTAAAAACATTGAGTACCATGACAAGCGAGAATGCCTTACCACTCTCCTTATCTCTTGAGCCCCTGGATCTAATACCTTGTATGAAAAGAAAATTTTCTTCATGGTGGTAAATGCTTATCTGCATGAATGATGAAAATAAAAAACTATTGCATTGAACTCACTACAGATAAAATAACCTGAAAAAAAAATATGTAGGTTCTTATCGTGATGTGACTCTAGCAGTATATTTTTGTGTCACTCATTAGCTATAGCTTCCTGGCGTTTTGCTGTTCTCGCAAAAAAATACTGCTTGACATAATTAATATAATTACAAAACAGCTAGCACGCAGTTTCCCAAGCAGTGAGCTATTCGCTTTGTTCTTTCGTCCGACCGTCGCCATGCACAACGCACGCTAAACAATGCACTTCAAAGTAGCTGGAAAACTATCATGAGCGTGTAATCGAGAAAGTTTAACACAATTAAACTTCATTAAATCACGTCTAGCAGCCCACTTACCGGCCTGCTCCAGTGGCCTGCTCACAGCCTGATGATCGTACTTAAACGTCGTAATAAATTCTTTCCTCTAACTTACATGCATTTTTACACTTCATTCGAACAGAGCGCACAGAGCTCAGCAGCAGTTCCAGCGGGCGGGCGAAGCACATTCTTTGACCCCAGAACAATAGATCACAGCGGTTGTGTAGCCGTGTTTGCCGCAGTGCCCAGGTCAGAACCAGGTCGTGATGAAGGTGGTGCAAGGCGTTGAGGCTCGAGGACATATTCCAACCGAAAGCTTTCGTCTGCCGCTGGCAGGAGATGCGCATAGTTTGTCCTGCTCCGTGATTGTCGCATGCTCCGTGCATAATTAACGATAAAGATAATGTTGTTAAAAAGTTATAATTGCACTTCTCACTGTGTTCCTTCCTTTTTCTTGTAGTAGCACATGCAGCGCCGGTGAAGCTTCGCCAGTGCCAGCGCTCATCTGGCGAAACCAACACCAACACGGCCCAGGGCTGGTGAAAGGAATGTGCTGAAACCCGTTACGAGCGCTGCGGGTGGATTTTGCAGGTGAAGGCGCTGGGTGCTGGCGGAAGAAGCAACCTTACCCCGTTTTGTCACGTTCTCATAAGAGGATACAAACGGCTAGACAAATCACAGGAAATTGCAAGGAACGGCACTGGCGTACAGTGTTGCAAGGCGCCGTCTTTTGCACTGCATCTGCAGTACGGGCGTGCAATGCAGTGGCAATCGAATTTATCTTCACGGAAGCTTTTAACGTGAATTTTAAAACCGTGTCCGTGGTGCTTTATAAATCCATGAGTGCTATAGAAATTGTATCGGCGAGCGTGTAGAAGGTGTCAATTATTAACAATGGAAGGATGATTCGGACGAAAACATTTATTTCGATCCGCCAAGCCAACAGCATCGCTATGAATTTATGATTTCGCTATATACGGTTTAAGGTAGTAAAAGTAGAAACATTCTTTTCAAGTTCAAGACATTTCAAGTAGTTTAAATGCCTTTAAAACATCTTAAAAACTTAAACGTACTCATGATTATCGTTTTTTTTAATACACATGCAACCACAGTGTAACAAGCGATACATTTTTCAAAATTTCAGACAGAAGTTTCATTGAACTCAAGCAATCCACATTGCATCAAGAATGCAAAGAAAAGAGCTATTAGGGTCTCTCTACCTAAATCAAACGCCTCAAAGTTCCAGTATGCCTGTAAGGGATATTCTTGAAAAATATCCAAAATTGGCTGAACGACTTGCACTACCGAACTACATCGATTTTGTTTCTCAATTGCCAGGACAGTCGATGTATGGAAGAGCCTGTGCTGTTTTGTTCCGAATTCGTCGCGAAAGAAGTTCGACATCCAAGTACATGATGTACATTGTGAAGTGTTTCGTCACGGGTGACGTCAAATTTGATTCCTTATTACACTGCAATATCAAGGAGGCACATGTAGGTAGACATGCTTCTGTTAGTAGCTAAGCTCTTGAAGTTCTGCTTATCCTTCAAATTGCAAGAACATGTATTCAAGAATCTTGAAATATAAAGATTATCCAGGAATATAACGCTCTAGCAAGACGAGTGTTTGAAGATGGAGCATCTATTTTGGCACCCCTAAACAAAAGTGACTCGAATATTGCAGAATTAGTAAATCCAAGAGGTGGGTTTGTCGGTGGGATGTCCCCAGGATATCTATAACCCTTGAGGACTCCCGACACCCGAAAGACCTTGTTAATCGGCGTAGGTGTAGAAAAAGCTTAGTCATCTGGGCGGACTATTCGTGGTCTTGATGTCAAGTTAAATTCGACGTTCTGCTTAATATTGAATTCGACAATCATCGTCCATGCATTAGATTTATGGTTCGAAATACTGTATTTTAAGTACATAAATTTGAAAAATCACTTCGAAAACTTGATAATTTTATTTTCATGTCATTTTTAGAAAAAATCTGCCTCAACTAAGCTTGAAATTCCCTGCAGGATTGTTTTACTGTCTTCTCGATATTACCTGCTCTCTTTGGGATAATTTTATTAGTATTTAGCTCGATACTAAGGACAGTTGTTCAAATCTGTTTTGATTTTTCAAAGTTCAAATTTTGAGATTGTTTTTCACGTCTCAATGAAGTGTTCACATGTTCAAAACAATGCTAGATTCAAGATAGAAAGATAATTACAGTGTAGTTGGTTGTTTATTTTGAGACACTGTCACGCCTGTATCTATGCAATGCAGGACTTCCACTCTGTTACGGAGTCACGATGTGTCTGATGAATGCCGACAAATGCAGTTTGCGGACTGTGGGAAAATTCTAAGTTGAAACATAACCGTTTCTTCTTGACCAGACTTTCCAGTTCAAAGGCAAATTTAAGGCGATTGCAAAAGATTCATTTTTGTTTTTTATTTATACCATAAACATTTTTCTGCATCCACGATCTACATCGCACGATCCTTCGTTTGGTGCTTGTAAATTGGTTTTAACCTTGTTTACCCGAATAAAAACCCGGTTGCTTGTGTCGGGGTCTTTTGTGGCGACTTTACTTGGTTTGGAAGTAGAAGGCTGAACAGAACTCATTACTTTCTTAGAATCGAGTACGAAGTCAGGAAGATCCTCCGCAGTGTTATGTTGCGGATGGTGTGAAAACTTCGGACGGCAGTCTTAGACTTACCATGAAACTGGTAGATAAAAAAATTGTTTAAAGCATCGATTTGGGTGGCTGCTAGTATGAAGGCGCTACTTAATGATTTGTTTTATTCAGCCTTATTTCGTTAATTACTTCTCATACATTACTAGCGTACGGCTACCCTCACTAATGCTAATACGCTATTGTCACACTTGTTTTATGACTTAAAAATGGCTATGATGTACGATCAAACTTGGTGATGTGAACAGTTTGAACTCATCAATTTGAAAGTGCTTTTTGTCCTTCCAATCCAATCGACTAAGGGACATTGCTAACAAAGTCATAATTCGACCAATCATCTACGGCAAAACTCACTTCCCCTTCACCCACTCTCTCGTTAGGCTCACAGATTATCATTCTTATTAACCTGATTGCGGCCCCCGTCGTTGCGAAGGCAGAAAATTCGGCACTAATTTCCACCGCCCGCTTAACCACACAATATGGTTAAGGGAGCGTGAAACGCTTTACATGGGATTAAAAGTGCTTACGACATTTTTATTTCCTGCGTGTCTGACACCGTGCTCAAGGCTCGAGGCAGGAAAACAAAAAGTAAACCAGAAACGGCGACCGAGAGTGAAGAATCCCAAAATCTACTCCCGGGAGCCCCGGCAAACGATGGAAACGTTAATATTGACACAGGATTATCCCGCTATTCAAGCGCCACCATTATTTGACACCGAATTTTGCCACGGTGAACGGGGCAGTGAAGTGTGCGCCGCTGTGACGGTGGTCCAGGATCAACTTAATTTCTTAATCATTTGATGGCAGCTGCTTCGGCTCACCACTGCCGTGATTAGCGCTGTGTTTGCGTTTTTATACAATTACGCAAACACTGATACACCTGATGCACGGGAAAAACGGGGGCAACCAGAACCAGATTGAAGGGCCAGCAGTGGGGCAGGAGGAAAGGAAGGCCAGTCCATCCACCCACCGAACCCGTTCGCATCACTCGCCGTCCGAAACACACGGACACGAGATCTCTTTTGATTGCATAATCCTGTCTCGGTGACCAGTGGCCGGTGGTGCTTCCTACGAGCCGCATATAGCTATTTGAACAAGCTAACCAAATATGCCACACGTACACGGGTTGTGGCATCCGGCATTGGTTATTTGGACAGTGGGAAAGAACCACGCCGGGGCAAAAAAAAAACAGAGAGTGGAAGCGAACTAAAATGGGGAGAACATTTCTAATCTTTTCTGTAGGCGACGATTATGCAAACAGGCTGCTGCTGCCCTGGGTGATGCCCTGGCGATGCGATTATGAATTAGTTAAGGGGTTATAATACTGCTGACACACATAAACGCAAACGGTCACCATCGGGAGGGGCTGGATCGCGTGAAGCTATAATTTTCGGGAATGCACTCTCGGCTCATTAACATATCACCATACGCGCCACACAATTGGACAACGATTAGTGGGCAGCGATCCCGGGGCCTTCTTGTGCCTTCCTGTGACGGGGTTGAAACGAAAAGTAGTTCCCCGGGACGGTGAACCGCAGAACAGCGAACCATATGCACCTAGATAAGGATAATTAAATTTCAAGCTTTTTGAGACTTTTCTTGCTGTCTCTCAATTTGTTTGGGGAGTTTAAACTGTTTATCTATATTTAATTTGGGTCGGCTTCTTAATTGGTACTAAATCCTCGATATTCCTCGAGAAGTCTCGCCTCTTTGACTACATTTTAACTCTTTTGGCCGTTTTTTGTGTTAAGTGACTGAGAGTACGTAAACTGATTCCTGGTTGTCCAGCCTTGTGAGACCCGCATTTGCTAATGCCTCAATCTGTATTAAAATGTGTTTTCTGGTGATGTCTATCTCGTCCTCGGTGACCTTGCTCCAAAAGCTCTTGACTACTTTCCAAAACTATCGATGCTGTTTTCCTTCATTACTCTTTTTCTCTTAATATATCTTTGCGTATTAGTTTTCATCTGTATATTAGGACTTTTTTAATATCCGAGGAAGAGATCTTCTCGAGGAAAAACTTCTCAGGAATTTCGTTAAACATTTCCAAATGACCAACGAGATCTCCTTTGGATTGGAGATCTCTACATTGGAAATTAGTGGAAGAGGCGATTTTTACCGAAGGCAACTCATCAAGGCCTCGCACTCTGACGACTGGGTAAGGATTTTCGAGCGCATTTGCTTAACGACTGGCCCGGTGGAAGATGCAACAGCGGCGCCGGTCTTCACTCGGCAGGACTGGGGTTCGAATGTCATCTGGGCCGTTCCCCCATAGTGAGGACTGATTATCCGGTACTATGCGGTATCAATAAGTCTAGTAAGCCAGAAATGGCAGGCATGACCTAAGAGGTCGTTAGACCAAGAAAGAAGAAGATAAAGCTACACGATCACCGTAGGTCACCTGAAAGTTAACGACACACTTCGAGCTTTCATCGGTGATCTACTGTTTGTTGCGCCAGCATATTCTTCCACAGAGGATATAGCCACCGATACAGTATATAGCAAGGATCACCATTAGAGAGATGATCTTACCTTATGACATCTGGCTGAGCCCCAGAATCACTCTGATGGTCTCGGTAAAAGCTCATCAGATGTTTCGATCCCAGCTAGGCTTATACATTATGGTAAGCATGACCCGCTCTTTAGAAAGCTATTGGCTTTTAATAACTCTTAGCATCTATTTGGCTGTCATGTCCCTTTGTCGCTTTTTTTGTTTCAGCCCTCTTGCTCCCTATTCCTTATATTTCCATTCTTATTTGCTTTAGAAAGCCTTTGAGACAGCTTTCGTTAAATTCGCTGGGAACCGTCTGGCCGTATCACTTAAAACTATGTTACAAATAGGGTATATATTACTTCATACTGCTTTGAAGCCATATCCTTATCAAAACAGGCAGCCGTTAATATTGATTAAATTTAAAAAAACCACATTTTTTACAAATAAGTATAGTTAACTCGTTATAATATCCCTCTCAATGAAAGCATTCTACTTGCTTACATTTCCAAGAATTAATCCTACAAAATATTTGCGTACGGAACTTTCGGGCCAACCATTTCCCGATTCGGCTCCCTATCTAAGCGCAAAACATGACACCCTTTTTCGGGTAAATGGTGGTCAAAGAGCGCGGGTGTAAATTTAAAACAAATTGCTTCAAGACAATTGTAATCTGCTAACCAACATGGCTGCAATGCCTGTTATTTAGGGGTTTTTGTGTTGCTATCGTACACCCACTGACACACACACACACACACTCGCACACACACGCAGGCAAAATAAATCATCTACAACCTAATCAAATTTTCCACTGGTTTGGAGAAGTAAGTAAGTAGCTGGATGGCAGGATGGAGTAGCGGTTGCCTAATTTATCCTAACACTTGCAGCAGCAGCAGCAGTAGCAGTTGCAGTGCAGACCATGTTTCATGGCTCTTCATAATGCGCTCGCAGGAAAATACATTGTACCAGCTAGTTCAATAGCGCGGTGCATTATAACCGGGCCGCAATAAACATTAAAAAACCTAACATGTTGATTATGGGCAGGGGGAGTTTTGGGTGGCGCTAAACCCCATACCCGAAATTAAATTGCCACATCGGACCTTTATAAATGTATTAATGGCACTCAATTTCGGCTGCTGGGCTGCAGCAAAGCGATACCACACTCGATTGTTTTGCTGCGGCCGTCTGTGCTGTAAATTACTGATGATGGAATATGGCATGTAACCTCCCCCTCTCCACTCCTCTTCCCTTACCTATTGTTTTTGATTCGCTTTCTGTTAATTTGAATATTAATTAAGTTACCTCAAAAAACCTGGGTTTCTGTTTTGCCTGACGTTATGACAATGAGTATGAGCTCTAAACTAAAATTTATTTACATGACTTTTTCACTACACTTACCTCGTTTACATCGGCTACAGAATATGTATATGTCGCTGCAAACCAAAACACCCGCTAACAATGCCCAACTTCACGATATTTTCGCACCGTAGAGTCTTGCCGACGACAACTGATTAGATATTTACAACACACGCACCACGCCGATTGTGTGTCTTCGGGACTATCTTATCATTCGAAATTAGTCGGAACATTGTACGCCCCACAAAAAAAAAAACACTTACACAAATTATTAGCCCTCCTTGTGTCACATTACTCACCACGGATTACTGGGGGATGAAATTGTGGGGGTTTTCTTTCTTATTTTTATCGTACCGTTGTCGTTCGATTCGCTCGCACACACGCTAAGATTAGATTTTACGCTTTTCATATCTTAATCTATCATGCCAAACGATTTGGCCTACTTGTTCTTTTTTTTCTTATGTGAAACCGTCACGTGACACCGAAAAAAAATTAACCATAGCAACAGAACCGTTCCGTCAGATGTTTTGTGTGTTGAATTCGTGGAAACCATTTCATTTTTCAACCTCAAAAAGACCGTTGGGTTTTGAGGTTTCATTGTGAGCATTAGTGTAATTGATGTTTAGCCCAGCTTGGCACACCGTGCCACAAACAAACTAAATTGATTTTTGTACCAATCACGCTAACCACGGACGAATTTTTGTTTGCGCTTATTTATAGAGGCTTTGGTTCGTTGAGACCTCATTCGCCACTTTCCTGTCTATTGATACATAGCTGTGGTAAAAACTATTGCTTAACTATTGTGCTTCGTGTAAATCGGATGACGCTGGGGTAAATCGTGTAAATCGGAGGATGTTGTTTGTCGGGTGATAGTATGATGGGTAGGTCGGTATCAAGTTGGCAGGTGGCTCGGTGTGTGTCCATGGCAATCGGTAAGGATGTGGTGGACGGTTATGTCGATGCCACAGAAGCTGTGAAGTGGAGGACTGGATTTGTCGAGAAGGTAGGAGTGTGACCAACCACGGATCGGCGCATCAAGACCGAACGTTTCGGGAAAACGCTACGCACACTGAATGCAATGTGCGTGTATGTGTGAGTGCGTAAAAGATTAGTTAAATACAATTTGAAATGCAAATCAGCTCGTGTGGTTTTGGCAGTTTGGGGTGATGGTTTGATTCTTGAATTGAACGGATGGGTTTTCCTCCGAGCAGAAGCGAGAGTTTCAGTAGACGATAAGAAAATTACTGTTCTTGGAACAGTTCGGTCTACACGCTGGATGGGGTAATATAATCTTTACTACTCCATTTATCACTTGTTTGTTTGAGTATCTACCTCGACGTGTGCGCCAACTCCTCGATGTATGCAAAATGGGTCACTTTCCATTTAAGTAAAGGAGCGGAGAGGTAGGCGTGTGCTGTTGAAGGAATCATGTGTCACGCGTGGTAAATGTTTCCGTGAAGAGATGGCTGTCATGCCGAACCGTTCACGGAAAAAGTGTCAGTCTGTAGTGCTCCTTAAGCTTCACGAATTTCCTCAAATTTTTATAAAATGTTTTTGTTTCTCGGAATACACGTTGGCGCAGTAAGTACAATTGCGCAAATTGTGGTACCGAGATCAAATTAGATCAAGGGCATCAGAAATTGCAAGTCAAAATCTCCGGAGGTTGAAATTTCACCGGAGAAGGATAAGAAGGTTCTAAGAATCAGCTGATAATCCTGACATATCTTGCACGTCCAACACATTAAAAATCTCTAAAGATCTGCGTACATTTTTTTTAATACGGAAAAATGGGAAAAAAGCGTTCATATCCCGCAGTTCTCTTAATTAGTGCTTTTTCGAATGATTGACGGCACAGATAAAGGTTAAAGGTAGGATTGAAGTAGAAATTGGATTCGTGCAAACATTAGCTGGAACGTAGTGTTAAAGCTCAGCGGTTGATTCGCGTATTCACACCACGTTTACATTTCCCGGACCTATGATAGCATTCAGTTTCACTCCAAATGCTGGTCAATCCAACTTTGCCGGTCATTGTCTTATGTTCGTTACATTGACGTATACTTCCACTGCCGGGAAACCGTGTGAACCTGGAGCCTCTGACGCAAGAGATTATACAGATTTTGGGGAATGCCCATCCTTATATACATAATATTATTGTAGTTAGCTTAGAACGTAAAAAAGTATTTTGCCTCGCAATATTTACTTGAGAAAAGCCGTCTTGCTTATATTACGTGCATAATTTACTCTCCGTTTTCGAAACGATCGAAAATTATACTGTTCCGTTTAGACTTAACATATTTAGCTTTGGGGTAGCTTGGTGACCGAAGCGACAATGGCACACGTAAAAGCCTGGGAGCAAATCCCATCCAGACCTTCTCTCTTTATGCAGGACTATTCAGCTACGGGAAAAATCAGGTAAAGTAAAACTATAAGTGGTATGCCGAATGGAATGGTAATGCCGAAGGAGAAGAAGAAAATAGTTTTCACATTGCTTCGATTTAGTAATTTAGTAAAAATCTGTGATTTGATTTTATCCGTAGGTAAGCAGTCCAAACCCTGTGTACGGTAAGGCGGTTTTTGGATGGGATTTGAACCCTGGTTCTGCCGTGTGTAGACTGGCGCGCTTATCGCCTCGGCTTCCGGATCCTGGACTAGACTAGAACTAACCTTCGAGCCGACTGCACTTTTCTTTCGGTATGCTGTATATTGTGTCTGTGTAGCTTATCCTGTTCGAAGCAAGGCTTAGTTTTGGAGACGCATTTCCCATTTCTACAGAAGGAGAACGTGTTAACGTAATATTTGTCTAAAAATGCATTATCCTTACTGTTTTCTAATCTTATCGGGCAGCATAATATTCACAATTATAGAAACAAATTTTTGATTTAATTCAAATATTTGGTTGATATGCTATTTGTCACCTAAAACAGCAGATAATAGGTGTTGTGGAGATACGGTTGTGTCGAAACCGTGCTTAGTACACAGCCTTGTGTACTAGGCTTCACAACCCGACGAGTGACAAATGTCACTCGGTGCGGTGTGTGTGTATGCAGAGTTTTATCTCTCTCTTCTATCGCCAGCGGTCGCTGAAGCAGGATGCGTGAAATATACGTTAAGTAATTGTATTCAAAGTATTGATATTGTACGTGTGTTATTACCGTTACAACAGTGGCGACGAGAAGTTAAACGAATCTGCGAAGTGCAGCAACGAGAAATATCGAATGCAGTCCAGTCCAGCAAACGAGAAAATAACGTGCAGTACCGAGAAGCGTCATGAGCTTGAACCAGGACGCCGAGACGCCATCGCGAAACCGTCAGCACGAGGAGGTCAACGGCCAACCGAATGGCGATTGGCTTCAGGAGCTGTTCAGAAAACAACAAGAAATGCTCGTAAACCAACAACAGGCATTTATGGTGCAGCAGGAACAGCTGATTAGTACGATCCTCCGGACCGTGCGTACCGAGCCGAAACCGGTAAGTTCCGAGCAAATCGTGGATTTGCTGGCAGGAAGCATAAAAGAGTTCAACTATGACCCGGCCGCAAGGGTCACGTTTGCCGGTTGGTACGCGCGGTACGAGTCACTTTTCGAGAAGGATGCGGAGAGGCTCGACGACGGTGCGAGAGTGTGGCTACTTTTACGCAAGCTCGGAATGGCCGAGCACGAGCGGTATTGCAGCTACGTTATGCCGGCGAAGGCGAATGATTTCGATTTTGCAACCACGCTGAGGAGTTTGAAGCTGCTGTTTGGCTCACAGGAGTCTAAAGTGAGTCAACGTTTCAAGTGCTTACAGCTAACGAAAAGTGCAACAGAAGATCATGTAATGTTCGCGTGCCGTGTTAACAAAGCAACTGTTGAGGCTGAATTAGGAGGTTTGTCCGAGGAAGCGTTGAAGTGCTTGATTTTTGTGTGCGGTCTTAAAGATGAGAGAGATGCGGATATACGTATGCGTCTGTTAAGCAATATAGAAGAGCGAAATGATGTTACTTTAGGCCAGTTAACGGAAGATTGTCAGAAATTGATAAATTTGCGTCGCGATACGGCAATGATAGAGGGAGAAGTGCGTCAAATTAGTAGGGTCAGTGATGACAGTAAATTTCTGTGGCACAAGAAGCATCATTCACAACCTCAAGGAAGTAGGCCTCAAGGTAGCAAACCGCCCGTAGAATGTTGGTTATGTGGAGGAAATCATTTTGCGCGTCATTGTTCGTTCAAGAGACACAAGTGTGTTCGTTGCCGAAAGACGGGACATAAGGAAGGATTTTGCGATACAGCATCACGTGTTTATCGAGGTAGGTCACTAAAGCGTTTGCGTACGGTTTTAGTGAATGCGATCAATTCCGTGAACCGTGGTTTTGTTAGTGTCAGTTTAGCAGGACATGCTGTGAGAATGATGGTAGACACAGGTGCCGAAATAACCATAATCTCTGAGAGAAACTGGCAGCGCATCGGTAGACCAATGCTTCGACAAGCATCGATTAAAGCGAAATCGGCGACCGGCAATTGTTTAGAATTATTGGGCGAGTTCCAATGTATGCTCACGATTGGGCAGCGATCAGAAGAAGGTACAGTGCGCGTTACGAAAGAAGACCTCATGTTATTAGGGAAAGACGTAATGGAATTGTTTGGTTTGTGGGATGTACCACTAACATGCGTGTGCAATAAGGTGACCGACGTCACAACGAATTCCCAGGAGGTAACGAAACTCGAAGAGTATAAGGATTTGTTTTCCCACGGGTTGGGACACTGTACCAAAATGAAGGTTAGACTAGAACTTAAAGATGATGCGATTCCGGTATTTAGACCAAAACGTCCAGTGAGCTATGCGATGCTCCCAGCAGTGGATGAGGAACTAAATAGGCTCGAAAAAGAAGGAATTATATCTCGCGTGAATTATTCAGCATGGGCAGCGCCTATCGTAGTAGTGCGCAAGGCAAACGGTTCGTTAAGGATTTGTGGGGATTACTCCACTGGGCTGAATAATGCGTTACGACCGTACGAGTACCCTTTACCGCTCCCTCAAGATATATTCGCTAGCCTAGCTAACTCGACTATATTCAGTCAGATAGATCTGACCGATGCGTTTCTGCAAATTGAAGTAGATGAGGAATGTCGAGAACTGCTAACCGTAAATACGCACAGAGGCTTGTATTCTTACAATCGGCTTCCACCTGGAGTTAAGGTTGCACCAGGCGCCTTTCAGCAAGTAATGGAAACAATGTTAGTAGGACTTAAAGATGTGGCTGTCTACTTAGACGACATTGTCATAGGTGGAGCAGATACGGTTGCGCATAATAAGAATATTAGAGCTGTACTTGATAAGCTAAAGGAATACGGGTTTAGGATACGCCCTGAGAAGTGCAATTTTATGCAACAGCAGATTAGGTACCTAGGGCACATTTTGGATCGTAATGGGTTAAGACCTGATCCGGCCAAAATAGAGGCGATCACGAAAATGCCATCACCAAAACAGCCTTCAGAATTGCGATCATTTCTTGGTGCCGTTAATTATTATGGGAAATTTGTCCCACAGATGCGCAACCTACGATACCCTTTAGATGAGCTTTTGAAACGAGATAAGGGTTGGCATTGGAGCACAGAATATCAGGAAGCATTTGAGATGTTTAAGCGAATGTTAAGCTCCGATCTTTTGCTTACATACTATGATCCGCAAAAAGATATAATAGTGGCCGCGGATGCGTCTTCAGTAGGAGTAGGGGCTACGATAAGCCACAAAATGCCGGATGGAACTGTGAAAGTAGTGCAGCATGCAGCGCGAGCGCTGACAAAAGCAGAAGAAGGTTACAGCCAACCAGATCGAGAGGGCCTAGCTATTATATTTGCTGTCACGAAGTTCCATCGTATGATTTTCGGGCGGAAATTTACACTACAGACCGATCACGCTCCGTTATTACGGATTTTTGGTTCACGCAATGGTATTCCAGTGTATACGGCGAATAGGCTACAGCGTTGGGCCTTGACCTTGTTGATGTACGATTTTAAGATCGAATATGTGCCGACAGATAAATTCGGAAACGCAGACGTTCTATCACGTTTAATAGATAGACATGAAAGGCCAGAACCGGAATTTGTTGCAGCAAGTATTAATGCGGATAAAGAAGTGCAATGTCTAGTTAGATGTATCACGGAAGTAATGCCACTTACGTTTGAAGATATTGTGCGTGGAACCAGTAACGACGTTAAATTGGAACAAGTAGCGAACTACGTTCAAAACGGATGGCCGACTAGGAAACTGGTGGATACTGAACTCAGAAGTTTTCAAGTTAGGAGCGAATCTCTATCCACCTTTAACGGATGCATACTATTTGGCGATCGATTAGTGATTCCAAGAGATCAAAGATTAAAGTGTTTAGCTCAGCTTCATAAAGGCCACCCGGGCATTGAGAGAATGAAGGCCCTTGCAAGAAGTTACGTTTATTGGCCCGGGTTGGATCGCGACATAGAAGAAAAAGTAAAGCGTTGTAGTAATTGTGCAAGTGCGGCTAAGTCAATGGCTCATAGCATACCAATCCCATGGCCAGCAGCTAAAGGTCCCTGGCAGCGCGTGCATGTCGATTTTGCCGGACCAATAGGAGGAATGCATTATCTGTTAGTTGTTGATTCTTATTCTAAGTGGCCGGAGATTGTAGCGACTCCAACAATCACGTCTAGTGCGACTATTCAAATTTTACGAGGGATATTTGTTCGATTTGGAATGCCGAATACCTTAGTGAGTGATAATGGGGCACAGTTCACGAGTGCAGAATTTAGTACATTCTGCACAGTTAATGGTATAGAACATCTGCGCACTGCACCCTTCCATCCCCAATCAAACGGACAGGCCGAAAGATTTGTAGATACCTTTAAAAGGGCTTTAAAGAAATTGGAAGGGGAAGAAAATACGATACAAGAAGCTTTAGATGTTTTTCTAATAACGTACCGAAGTACACCACACAAACTTCTAGAGAACGATCAATCGCCAGCTGAGGTTATGTTAGGCCGTCGTATGCGGACTTGTATGGAATTATTACGGCATCCAGCTGAGCCAGTTATAAATGAAACGAATTGCGCAATACTATCAAAAGTGTACAATATGAATGATCAGGTCTATGTAAAAAGGTATTTTAGAAACAAGTGGAAATGGGTGCGCGGCATAGTTCAAGGGAAGTTAGGAAGAGTAATGTATGAAGTGCTTACTGAAGATAACAAGCTACAAAGATCGCACGTAAACCAACTTCGTAGACGATATGATAATACTCAGCCGGTTTTGAACAAACCCCGTATGTTAGACGTGCTGTTAGACACTTGGGGTATAGACGCGTGTAAGCCAGCATCATCATCAGTATCGCCCTGTATACCGCATCATCAAACAGCATCGCCGTTATCATCATCGTCATCGTCATCTATATCGCCGTCGTCATCGTTTCCGTCAGTACTTCCGTCATCACCATTGTATTCGTCATCGTTGGCACCAGCAGAGGGAAGTACCTCAATGTCTCCGGGATTTGCAACAGCCGATAGCGGACCAACAACACCGGTGGAACATCTACGCCGATCTACGAGGGTTCGAAGACCGCCGCAGTGGATGGAGCCTTACCGCCGGAATTAGGAGGGAGATGTTGTGGAGATACGGTTGTGTCGAAACCGTGCTTAGTACACAGCCTTGTGTACTAGGCTTCACAACCCGACGAGTGACAAATGTCACTCGGTGCGGTGTGTGTGTATGCGGAGTTTTATCTCTCTCTTCTATCGCCAGCGGTCGCCGAAGCAGGATGCGTGAAATATACGTTAAGTAATTGTATTCAAAGTATTGATATTGTACGTGTGTTATTACCGTTACAACAATAGGCTTCTGGAATGTTAAAGCATTATATGCTAATGGACTGCTTAACGTACATAAAGTCTCAGATGTTTTAAAAAAGTTCCTTATAAATATGACTCAAGTCAACAGTTCATGTAACCAGCATAAGAACCTCAGAGTATGCATCAAACAATCTTATTTTATACTTGTTCATAACATTCAATAATTGATGTGGGCATTGTGCCCACAATGCGACTTTTTCAAAATGCTTTGACTTATAGTAAATTCGATGTATGTTAAGTATTTCCTCATAAGGTCGTTGTAGGGTACGGCGTTTTTCGAGAATTTTTTTTTTGAGAAGGAGGAAGGAAAGGCAAATCAAACGTGGCTGGTGGACCAATCTTGGGAAAATGGTCGGAAGGATCCAGTCAGGGACGAAATGTAACCGGAAAACACCTTCAAGTGTCCCTTATTAACTACATTGCAATGACCGTGTTTATTTTGTCTCCATATGCGTGTAGCCATACGTCTACCATAATACATAACCATAAGTCTACCTACTCCGCGA
The DNA here is from genome assembly GCF_013141755.1 of Anopheles stephensi. Classification (NCBI taxonomy): domain Eukaryota; kingdom Metazoa; phylum Arthropoda; class Insecta; order Diptera; family Culicidae; genus Anopheles; species Anopheles stephensi. The sequence goes on along the minus strand of NC_050203.1, from coordinate 35,766,674 downwards.
CCTCTAAATGGCGCTTATCGTTAAAGCACTTTTGGACGTTCTAATTTCCAACAGCCGTCTCCCTAAGTTTATGTCTTAAGACAGTCAATCGTTAATCAACATAACTAATAAAATTTCGAGATGCTATTAGATCTTTCTCAGGTAGTGAACGACTACAGCAGTGAGGCTAAACCATTTAGCACCAAAGATTCCTAAAACAAATACACGAATAAACTAAACAAAACTATTATGGCAGAAAATGCACAGCGCTTACGGTTTGAGAACACATTTAACGACTGACAATTCCTTTTCTGTCAGCCTTTCACCCAGTTCCCAGTTTACCCAGTGTAGTTCGGGAATCGAAATTTAATTATCTACCTGGCCTGAGCACCTGACATGTGGTAGAGTCAGATGGTTTCGATTAAAAGGGGTCGTGTGATAGAACAGAATGGGCTTTCAGGTATTAAACCACAGTTTATTCAAAGCAGCCAGAACTTAAAGCTCAGTATAAATTTTATAAAAATGTAATGAAAAGGTACGAGTATTGCAAATCCAATACGAATGTTAATAAGAGTTCTCAGCATAAGCTACTTCAATAATGAATGCATTTAAGATATCATGTAATATAATTCATATAGTCATACAATTTCCTTTATTAAAAGACATAACCCACCATTTACGCATATTAAACCCTTATCCCCAGAGAAGAGGAAAACACATCTGTAGCGCAAAAAAATCCTTCAATCTTACAATGTACAGATTATGGTGATGCATCCAGACATCCCCGGTGGTAGGTATTTTTGGGACAATCTGATTTAATTATCCTCCCCACATTCACACACTCACACACACACACACCGGGCCGGGACGATCGATCAGTGGCTCATTGTTTCACATGCGTTAGTCTTTCTGCAGGGTTGCGCTTCAACCGGAAAATTATACATCATTTTTCTTAACTTTTCTCAAGGTCTGTCAGCGCAGTGCGCGCGATAGGGTCCACGCTCATGAATAATCCATGCGTGCCGGCTTTCACGCGCTTCTGTCGACCGCAAAATACCCGTGTAGACCATCGTCACCAACGAACCGATAAAAGGTCAGCGATTCCGTTCCTGCAACTTCATCCGCAACATTTCTCGCACCACCCTCACCGACACTCGGATATGTATCAGGCCATTCTACACCGCTCTGGCCTTCTGGCCACCACCGGTCCGCCGATCGACCGACCGGCGGGAAAAAGGGCCACCATTTTTATTGATTCTCCTCCGTTAATGAACTGAATTTATGTGTCCAAAAACGACGGTGATTACAACTGTAATATATTTCCGCTCAATTTTATCTCCCGCTGTTGTTAAAAAAAGCACAACAGTGTCCGAGGGTTGTTTGGTTGGAAACTGATACAGCAAAAAAAAAGAAGCAAAACAAAAATGGAACAGCAAAAGCTCGCGCACAGCAAAAGTGGACAACAAAGTGTGGCGATAAAAATGTTTCATTCACACTCGTTGGACAAACATGTTCACCAACGTTCGCGGAGATAACATCACATTTTCGTTAATTAGATTACAGTGGCTAGGGGTCGTGAAAGTTGTGGAGCACAGAACTTTAATCAGCATTGGTTATATATAAAGAGCGTTGTTAAAGAAATTAGTAGTAGAAGTGTATTAAGCATAAAATAAGTTACAAAACTTTTTCTTTTCAAGTATCAAAATTTTGGAAGTTTAAAGTTAAACTATGGCTTGAGTCTGAAGTTTTGCCAGAACACCGCAGTGCAGTGACCACTATTTACATCAATATAAAAACAAAGAACTCACCGTGTTATGCTCTTTCGTTGAATAATCCAACTCGACTGACGTTTGATCACACTTGATCAATTTGATTTGATCAATTGATCACACTCACACTCTCCTTATCTCTCTCCATTTTCGTCTGCTTTGTTCGTCAAATCACTACAAGAACGCATCGGCAACAATGAAATGCAGACTTTAACTAGAATAATAGTAAAGATGAGCAGTTAACCCTTTACCAAATGGAGATCAGATCAACAAGTAACTGGAGCTTGAAGTTGCATCAGCACCAGATGTATGTCACTCCTGTTTAGGATAGATCAAACTCGGAATGATGCTTTTCATGTTGAGGACCCTTCTCTTGTCCCCATGAAAGTTTCCAAACTGTTACAGATGTATTGGATTTTCAATCGAGGCACAACCTTATTGCTCACAGGAAATTCTGTGTTTACAAAGTCGGTCCTAAATCACCAAGTTCTAATGGTGTTAAATTTCAGCTATTTCGGTGAGCTGATTAGATTTAAGATTCTTCAAAAAGGGTTTTGTAAAATTTTTGATCATCTCTCTACATGCAATTAGTTAAATCATCTCAGGCCGCTCATCTCTCAAACCAAAAATCGTAGGGCACCTTACGCGCCTTTACGAGAGAGGGCGCTAGTAGTCTGCGCTTGGTACACTAAGTAGCAGTAAGTACTTAGTTATCCTCCGTGAGGTCTTAAAAGTTTCCAAACTGTCCAGATAGGGCAGAGATCTTTTTCGTCTTCTAGAAAAACAAGAAATGACAGGAGATTTTTAATGCGCCTGGCCACAAACGCCACACCACATCAAATAATACGGCCTACTCCGGGACGCGTTTTGATTGAAGGAGAAAGGAAGGGATACCAAGAGTGGATGGTGTTCCTCTTGGAACTACCAATCTTGGAGGAAAGGTGGGAAGGGAAGCCAAAAACTCAGCGACAGATATCAAAATACAGATTCCGGAGAATGCTGTTAGGAGTCCAAAAACTGCTACCTGCCAAGTACAGTTTATGGATCTAACAACTTGGTAATTTTGGTATAGAGAAAAAAGTCAGACTCCAAACATCTTTGCTGCTTAAGCACCGTGGTTTCCAGGTGCCGTGTTGCGCTGTCGATGCATACAATATTTAAAGGAAATACTTAAATAACACCTCTTTACTAGGGTTGGTTTGCACACGCTCTGACGACATAGGAATCACCGCATAGTTTTTTTACTGGCTACTAGGTGGCGTTTTGTACCAAGGATGGCGAGTGTTACGCGGGTTGCCTACCGCCTAGGCGCTTTAAATCTTCCTTGTCTAATCTGAACAATATGATTCGAGCCACGCTACGAAAAGAACTAACGAATTTGAAAACGATACTTGTTCTTTGTGCTACAGTAGTGGTGTAAAAGTGAAGTGTTTTAAGATTTTGTGAGTGTTTGTTTCTTGAAGAAGGTTAACTGCGGGCCGAAGCACTTGTTTGCAGCACGCTACATCTGTCATTCCCGATTGTCCCTAACTTCTTTAACGGATAAGGAGAATGTGCTAAATGGATGTAGATTGGTCCGGTTGATTTTCTCTATAATTTTTCTGACCTGAGGAGCTCACGAGGTGGATTATGTCCATTTAGAGATTCCTTAAAACATAATTTATGTGTCATGAATTGGTTCTACATATAGTATTCCATAGGTTCAGCGTGAATCTGTTTTTATTCAATTTTATTTAAAGTACTCTTTAAAGATATTCATTAGGACATACTTGCCAGGAGTACGTCTCATTTGTAAAAATAATTGCACACACCAGAAATTGGTTCATTGGACCCATATCCTTGTAATGAGGTTTTTCAATTCTAAGGGTGGCCAAGGCTCTAGCGGTGCAAGTCTTCACAAGCCTTCATCAAATCCCATCTGGACCGTTCTCCGTACGCAGTATTGACTATCCTGCTAGGGGTAAAGTCAAGACAGAAAGCATGAAATGGGAGGTCGATATCCAAGATCGAGCTTGTGACTTAACTGCTTGAAAGAAGAAGAAGAAGAAGAAGATTTTTTTCAAGTACGACCATACATAAAAGTCCAGGTTTTACAGAGACCTGCGAGTTCAAAGATTATTCAAGTGTTTGATAGAAACATTTATGAAAAAGTCAGTCAAATCGTCTGACAACTCACTCGTGCGATATTCACCGTGTGAGCTGGCGTTAAAGGCCATAGAACAAAAGACTAAACAAAATGACAAAATTCATTAATAAGACTTACTACGTTTGCAGATGCTAGCGTCAATCAAAGTACATAAACGACCATATCTGTAAATTGAACTGTTTCATAGAAGATAAACTAAACATCGTTATTCGGATTGTTTGATTCTTACCTATTAGTTCTCATTTTTTTAACCTATTCTATTTTAGTCTTCTATTTGCCCCGTTTGAGTTTCCATTGCAAATAGAAACGGTTCAGCAACCAGATATTACCAACTGGTTATACAAAATTGTTTTTCTATCCTGCGAAACTAATGCTAACTTACTGCTGCTGAAGGAGCAAAAATATCTAGCACATAAAAGAGAGAGAGAGAGTGAGAGAGAAAAAACTCTCCTACTTCGTGGCAAAAATACGTTCCCTCCCAACGTTACAAGAGAGAAGTAGTTAGGGCGAACAAAAAAACCATTGGAAAATTTTATTCAACCCCCACCCTGCGACCCACCCATTCCATTCCTGCCCCATTAGTTTGCTGCCTTTGTTGGGATAGTTTACCGGTCGAATGGTTTAATCATTGCATATTTAATTCACTTCGTTTTGTGTGCTTGTGACTGTATGTGTATGTGTGTGTGTGACAGGAAACCATCCCTTCCGGGTCTCCCGAATCCGGGTACATCCTTCCCGGTGGCATTTTCAATGAGCACCAACTTTGCCCGGATCTGTCAGGGAAAACAACAACGCCCCATGGCTTACGACTGCCCGAAAGTGGACCGTCAGACAACTCTTTGCCGAAAGTTTTACGAACTTATTCGAGCATGATTGGAAACGGCTGAAACCTCGGCTCCAAGCTGCAATAAGATGTTAAGTTTCTTTCCAAATAGTTTCGAAATAAGTTGCGGTAAGAAAAAAATGCCGGGCAGCGCAATGCTTCCGCCGCACTGCTCGAAGGAATCAATTTAAAGTTTTTCATCAATGGTCAATGGCGTTTGTACTCGCTGGCAGTATTGTGGAATACGGTAGTATTTGCCTTTAATGTAGTTCTTTATCGTTTGAATTTGTCTTAAAAGGGCAGGGAAGCTTTACTTAGGAAAATTAGAGCAAATTTTTAAGAACCACCAAAGGAACGATAAGACTATATTGGCTGTTGGAACTCACTGTACGTCACGCGATAAAGCATCCTAATTGAGTGCGGCAGTACTCAGAAGAGGTTTTGGGAAAATATCAACAAACCACGAACATTATCATACAAATGTAGCCACCTAACGCCCTTCCCCGGTGCACTCAGGTGTGTACTAAGCCCCGGCACATAACGACCAGTACACGGGAAAAGAAAACATAATATGGTTCATGTTATTTTATTGCCCTTTGCCGTGGCCCAGGAAGCCGGCACAGGATTTGTTAGCATAGATGACGGGTGCCAGAAGGTAGCAATATTGAATCTGCCACCTGTCTCTATGGTGCGCACCGGCCCGATATTGTGCAGAGTTTTCGCGAAAGCAAACATCCCTGCAGCCGAACTATGCCGACGCATGTCGCATCTCGCCCGGCCTGGTTCCCACGAGCACCGGCAGCCTTTCTGGGCGGGCGTCGTCATTTCACCAATCACTACGACAAATGTTTGCTCGTAGAGTGGCAGTAGTAGAAGCAGCAGCAGTAGTAGTGTTGTTGGTAGTAGGCATCGTTCGAGTGAGTACCTGTGACGGAGTCAATTTGTCACACCATACACACCATAAACAGAGAAAGTTTTGTGGGATAAAGTTTTGCGGCTAAGGCGATTTGCACTATACCGTCTGATCCCTTTCGGGCTGGCTTCTGGCATGCATTTAAGTAGCTTTCGTCGGTATTTAGCTGATTTGTGTTTGTGTGTCGTGCTGTCTAATGAGTTTTGTATGTAATTCATTCGCGTTACTATTAGTTGATGGGTTTTAACAATTTAGTACAATATTTAAGATATTTTAGGTACTAAGAGGGGACAGATATTTGTGTTTGGTAAGTTTGTTTTTTCGTTGCATCCCAAAACCCAATGACGTTAAGCCCATTTGGTCCCGAAGGTTGGATGCCTTTGAAGAACGTGTCGATACGCAAACGCTTGAAAACTCATATACAACCTATACTACTTATACAACCACATGTTTAAACAGTGGTATGTTTATATCAGTAGCAATATTTTTTTATAATTCATGAAAATGAAATTGTTCTTTGTTACCTGAAAAAAAGTGTCGTTCTTGTCTCATTTTGGAGCTTAATTTTCAATATTCTTTCGTTAATGTTTTTCTAAACTTTCGAAACGGCACTTTTGGAGCAGAAAGACTATTGCTATGTTTTGAGGCGCAAATTTGTTGCACAACCATGCCTTGAAGGGTTTCCAATGGTATTCTCAATAAGAGATTCTAGAGGACTTCATACCAAATTAGTTTGAAAGCGATTGTGTAGAAAAGTGACTTGCACTAAATCAATTGTTAATGACTTCATTGTGACATATGTCACAAAACCACAAAAATGAGTTTATACTTAAAGACAATTGATAAATCTAAATTTTTCATATTTAGATCCATTCCGGTTCTTTTTATTGGTTCGTCGATATTCCTACAATGTTACTTTGACAGAGCCAAGCGATATCCTTAAATAATATTTAATAATCATATTCTAGGATCTGGCTGACACCAAACATAATGCATGAGATCTACACCTACTCGATGTGGTGATCTGCTCAGTGAGCGTCTAGAGACTTGGACGCTCGCTGGATTAGATAACAGAAGAGTAGGTACGCTACCTTGAGGTAGACCATTGATGGATTGGAGTAGAGAGAAAACAAACATTGGATAGTAGAAGTGTTATAAACGACAAAGCATTTGTGAATACGACCAGGGCTGATCAAAGTATAAGCAATCTAAGCGGATGCATTTGGCCCTCGAGTCTTCTTGAGGCTCCGGCCATCTCCTAAAGAGGCACATCTTCTTATGGGAAGGTCCTTTTTGGCCATGAGAGCCTCGAATATTTAGAAAGCCCTGAACTTCATAAGGGACCTCATATAATGTCTCTACTTGGTCTCTGACTTTATCCCAGGCTCTAGATTTGATGTGTTAAGGGTGGCCAATTTTCATTCTTCTGAGGACCTCGAAGCGGCTAGTTCCGCCTCTGGTTGTCAATACCGTGTAGAATTTTTTAGTCTTCAAACTAAGCTTAGTTCCAGGTTTAAATATTCTCTTGTTTTTCTTATCGGGCTGCTTGTGCTACATGCCTGCTTCAATTGAATGCTAAACGGGACCCGTTAAAGATACAAAGTTGTCAAGAAATCACTAAAGACGTAGATGTAGTCTAAATGTGACCAATGATTGTTCACAATCACTATCATATGTATCTTTTCCCCAGAGCTGATGTCTTCTGTAGGGTATTTAAAAAAAAAGAAATCTCTATTCATAAAAGGAACGAGCTTCCCTTTCACAATCAACCCCTTAGTGTTTCAATGATAAGCAAAAGGATAAAATCTTCGATTGTATCTTGCGTACGGTACGGCCTAACACAACAATATAAGGCTTTTCTATGCAGTCACTACCGAAATAAGAATTTTATACAGTCCGCACCGATATTCTTGGGGCTCATTCTACTACGGTTAAAAAAGGTAAAGACTTATCGGGATGAAAGTAATAGGCTCTTTTCAACCCAAAGTTGAAAACCTGCTCAGGATGGTTTATTTCCCCTTGCCGTTTTTGTGTGTTCCGCCCTCTTCCTCTAAGCCGTGCTCGATCGGTTTGCAATATCAAAGGAAGAAAAAACAACCGGTAAGACGCAGCGCCATGAAAGAAGTTTTTACACGTACATAAATAAGTTGCCAATACCGATGACCACATTATACCGACGGTTCGAAAGGATGTGTCACCGAACCACCACCACCACATCCGTTGATCTACGACGATGAAAAGAAAGTTCACCATGTTTCCTGGCTCGCAAACACCGATGTTTCCTGCAGGTCATCGGGCACATCGGGAGGTTCGTATTCGACCTCGCCGTTTCGGTAAGCCGAGATCTGGATTTGCGATAAACTTTGCGACCGAATCTTTCTCCCTGTCTCTTACGGTGCTGAGCAGCACCGGTTGATGGCATCCAGCATCTCCCCGTCTGCATCGTCATCGTCGTCAATCTCCGGATATCAGAGCTGCTTTATCGAGTCCACTACTGGCTAGGTGTGCCTTTTTTATGTGATGGTGTGTGAGTTAGTGAGTGTGGTTACTTCACGACATGTCATAAAAAAGGAAATCGAATGTCGCAAAAAAGCAAGAACCACCTCGCTCGTTCTACCTGTAACGTGTGGGAAAGGTCACAAAACATAATCTCAGATTTCCGTGCGAGGGTCTGCCGTTTTTAGCTGGGTGTTTTTTTTGTTGCCGCTGGTTTGGACGACTTCGGTGACATTGGTAACTTCTGTGTGGACAGGAGTGTTGACTTTCCCCGGGTTTTTGACTAGTCACGGTCAACAAAGATTTGGATACGGAAGGCTCATCTTATCAGTCAAACAGTGCCGGTATATTGATGGGTGACTTGGACTGTAATTAGCGTTGAAGCATCAGCAATCTTTTTTGTAGGTTCTTCCATCCTTAAGGAATCGCCTTAAGGTATGTAGGATTATCTGGGATGTAGACTACTGATTTGAGTTATTTTTGATGCTGTTGCGAGAGTTGATAATTCAAGCTAATTCTTCAGATGTAAGCCAGATATACCCGTCGTGTGATACTTTTGAGATTCACTGTCGCCGTAGGCAAAATGTGTCCGCAGTGCGTTTGCCAGCTGAAGCATAAAAAGAAAAACTTTTGAAACGCACGCATGAAATTGCATTCATAATTGAAAGCACTCCACCAACAAACGTTCCCATCGCGAGCTTCAAATCACGCGTGAATCTGTTCAGCCGTCTGGTGTCTGTGATGATGTTCCACGGCAGACAGCAGCATGAAACTTCGATCGAGGGAGGCGAACAAAGAAGCAAAAAACAAAAAATTCAATCAAAGCAACCATCACCATTCACCGTCAAAACATCGGCTCTCTACGCCGTCGACGACTGGTAATGTGGTGCGTGGAAGAACTTTCAACAACATCATGAAAAATTCGCCAAACACCGGTGGTCCGCCCGTACCGATTCCAACGAACCGGCAGCTCACCGTCAGCCTTATCGGTTCGATAATCCGCTTTGCGATCGATGTGCCGCAAGTCGTTCGGCGGCGCGAGAAGCTTTTGCCCGACAAGTTGCTCTTCCTGCTACTGCCGATCGTCCGGAACCTTGGTAAGCTAATCGACCGCATCCGACACAGCTCATCTGTCGCGGGCAGGAATGCATCGAACGGTTCCGGTCGCTTTGCACCGTCCCGGGGCGACCAGCACAGTCCGCATGCACCGACTGCGGCCGGTACTTCCAACCAGGTTCCGGCGAAGTGCTCTGACAAGTATGGAACTGCAAGCTCAGCTGCTCAGGAGGCCAAAACTCCTACCAACGCAATGTGGCAACCGGCGACACAGCAACGAGTCAGCAACGAGCGGCTAAATCTTCAGCGGCAACGTCAGCAGCAGCAACAGCAGTGCCCGGGCAGCATGACGTCGATGCTAATGAGTGACGAGGAAGATGACGAGTCCTACGTTGCGTTTGAGATGCATCGCGAATCGCTGGGCCTGCGGGCCGGTCCAGCCGTTCGGCGGCAGGTCCTAAGGCAGAAGGATGGTAATTACGCGATTCGCGAGACCACCGATACGCGCGGCGCCGACGGCACGTTTCAGCGTATTACCAAAACCATCAGCGGCCCGGACGTGATGATACTGACGAACATTACGAGCCAGCTGTCGGAGCTGTCGACGCTGATGCCAAGGGCGACCGGGCGCGACTCGGCGAGACCGGCGGAAAAGTAGGTGTGAATCTCGATGCCGGCAATGAACAGGTTGCTTGCCCAGTGGAGCCGGTGCTACCACGAATCTACCGAATTAAATTAAACATAGGTAACGAGCTTTATCTTTAAAATCCTTAAATTCGTACTTAACGCTAGGACCATTTGTATGAGTTGTGAGAGAAACATTCCAGACTCACTACAAGCTAGCGGAGGCAACGCATGCCATACTTTTAATTCAATCTAATGTATCCTTTCCAGAAAAATCAATTTACAGCTCGCTCCAGAGAAACGCAAGAAAACGTCCACGATGACTCCTTCCAAATTTGCACCGAATCGCCCCATACACCCAGTTGCCCGGAAAGGAAGTGAACTTGCCAAATCAAATCGATTCCGAGCGCCCGAACGCAAACATTACCGTACAACGAGCAGCCCGTTATTACATTAAGCATGTGCCGAAGATTAATGGCGTTGTTTGTGGCCTGTAGAGGGCTAGAGCATTCGTGCGGCGCTGTGTGGAAACCTTTTGCCGGTGCTTCAAATTCTACGTCCTCCCCGTACATCGGTGTCTTACACCGTAGACACTCACCCACTCACGCTGGTCCATCGCCGCAAATCGTTTCGCTTGGGATTTCGATTTTTCCGTTTCCCGGATTCGGCTTTCGCCCGGTTCCGCTTGGCTTAACATTCGAACGGAAACTAATAAATTAGCTCTTCCGTAACAGTTGTTAGCCAGCCTGACCATGTCTGGCAATTTCTAAGACGCTCGCTCTCCTGCGGGATTGAATTTAGTTTGCTTCCTCTTTTTATTGCCGCTTTGAGTACTTCGTCCTTTTGCGGATTTCGGTACCCGTTAAGACAATGAAAATTGTACGTTTTCGTGAAAATTAAAGTTATGGTGCTGTTTTTGGGCACAGACTTCGAAGAAATGGAGAAAGTTGGAAGTGATGTAACGTAGAAGAGCGCGAGAGAGAGAGAGAGAAAGAGAGAGAGAGATAAAGAACAAATACATAAACATCTTAAATTCCCTTGAGAATGAAATTAATATTGCTTTAGATAAGAGATTGTAAATAATTAATTTTAAGACAAGTTTTGTGTTTCGCTGCTAATCGTTACATGGTGGATAAGTGATTGTGTTATCTTACATGGTTCAGAGTTCTTGCTGCTTGGTCTTTTAATTGCTAAGAATGACTGGTGTGTTGCTCAAAATGGATCGTGAACGTTGCAATGTAATGTGAATTGCTTCAAAAAATCTATTGTTTCGCCATGGCCAGCAAGAACACTCGGTGAGTTAGCAGGAGGCTAGCTGTGGAAGCAAAGATGGCGAATTACCTCGATTAATTGTTTCTTGAAGGGTTTTTTGGGAATTCACCACTTATTTCTGTATTATTTTATTTAGTTTTACCTTTAGTATTTAGCAAATGCCTTTGTTTTGGTAAAGAACTTCATTGGTAGCAGTAAATTCCTCCCCAGTGGTCGAGACGGTAATGGCACCGATCTTTCATATGACTGGAGATGGGTTTGATTTCCGTTGGTTGGTTTCTGAATATTTTTATATGCATTATTAGATATTCTTTGCCGTTGATTCATCACTTTTACGAATCCGCGGTAGATTTTTTCCATTCAGATATGGTTAAAATCGAGTCCAGGAATCCAAAATATATCGATGAAAACAAAAATCTTACTGTACCCAGGAAACTACTTTTTAAAGTCTTGTGGAAACATAGGGTGCTCGGTAAAAATTTGAAATATTTATGCAGACTGAAATGGAGTAGCCAAACACAATAGTCAATCGTTGGATACGAAAGGAAGCTGATAGTATATGTAAGGCAGCAAGAACTGGCACCTTGTAAATCCTCGGTGGAAAGTTAATCTCGACACTCACTCAAATTTTAACCCGTTTACTTATCATATAGTTGTGCTTTGGAAAAAGACGAATAGGATTACCGGTACTATTATGAAGGTCCATTTAATGCAATAATTAAACACTTTTTGAGGCTCTCTGGTCCCAGGGAGATTGTAGCATGGGAGCGTTATTTTGAGTGACTCTACTCTGACTATTATTATTGCCAATTCATCAATATAATAGATGCAAAGACAGTTTAGGGGTGGCCCAGTTGAATGGGCGAAAACGGAGCCGGTCTTCATACTGCAGGAGTTCTGGACTTTTCTCCAGTAGTGCGAGAGAGAGAGAGAGAGAGAGAGAAAGAGAGAGAGATCACAGCTGGATTTCTTCATTCCCTAATCCTACATTTACACTTAATTGTACATTGTTATAATTCATCCGATCGTGACCACCTTCAGGAATGGCATGCGGATTGCCTACATTTTAGGCGCGAGCAGATCGAGAAAGAGACATAATTCACCACACTTACAAAAAATGAATAAACAAAAAAAAGGCCAAAATGCTTTGTAAATATTTTATTAAGCTCGATTTTTCACTTAAAAAAATGTGATTTCGTGGGAAATTGATTGGGTTAAGGATCCCAAAATTTGTTTACTTTTTCAGGATGAACAACCTAGGCTTTTGATTTCACTTTCTTCGTAGGAACAGATCGGATGGGATACAAAAGCCTGTTTTGGCTGCTGCTTTACTTGTATCAAGAAATAAAGAGGATACTCATTCCACGTTCTGATGACTATTCTAACGGGTATTCCCTCGAGATCCTCGAGGGTACGGGTAACATTTATCAAGTCATTAATTGATATTGACCTGTTTTTACTAAACAAAAAAATTACAAATCCCTTTTTTATTTCAAATTCTGCATTTTACAAACAAAAAAAAAAAAAACATTTCACCAGCAGAGAAATTAATAAATGCAACGAATTGACTATAAACCATCTTCTCCTCCTTCCTTGGCACTACAACCTTGATAGGTCTCGGCCTGCCATTCCTGGCTTTCAGTGACTTGATTTTACCCGTAGTAAAGTAGTCAGCCCTACGTACGGGGAGGCGGTCTAGATAGGATTTGAATCCCGGCCCTGCCGTGTGAAGACCGGCACCGTTATCGCCTCTGCCACCGGATCGCCCCATAGTGATAGTGACAGTTTATAGTAAACTATAAACAAGTCAAGACAAAGATTTGTTCATCCACCAGCTATTTAACGAGCTTTCTTGGGCTATTTGTGTTTAAATCCTGTCTGGTTTTGTGGTAAACTTCTGTACGTAATGTCTTTGCTACTAGGATGATCTCTTTTGCACTTTGTAAATAATGAATTTGGTTGAGAAAAAACAGCGTATCATTTCTAGACAATAATTGATTTAGTTTGATCCCGGTTAAGGATAACGAGCATAAGGGATTAATTGTGATTGTATGGAAGTCATCACAACCCTCGATTGTGCTGAAGGGGATGGAGGCGCCCAGTACTTTGTAGTAATAATACAGTAGCCAACAACAAATCTTCTAAGAAATTCTAATTCAATGTGAATTAGTAGTTGTAATGGTTATTTCTCATCAGTATTTATGTTCAATATTTATCAATATATTACGTTTATCTGCCTAAAATCGTTGTTAGTTCCAGCAAAATACGAGTAAGAAATATGTAAAAAAAGTTTATATTTACTCATGTTTGCTCCTCACTGCCAATTGGTTAGAGAAAAGCAGGCTCTAATTAAAACCACAAATCCAATTTTCCTAACAACATCCCGCTCAAAAACAAAATGATGTTATTAACTACTTTATTGCAAAACCCAATAAACGCTCAAATCAACGCTAAGTGCAAGTTGTAGTGAGATAGTGTTGCCCTTAAAATTCTCTACGGACACTAGCACTTAATTGAGAAGACAAGTTTTGCGTGACTTTCAGTTTGACCAACATGTTTTGCTACTTACCACACACAAAACAAAACCAAACCAAACCCCATCGCTTCGTTTAGGATTTGAATTGCATGATAGTGTTCCGTTTTCTCCAGCAGTAGCAGAATACAAACATGTTTTTCAATTCCAAATTTTGTGTCCTTCCAACTTGCCTCTGCTTTCGATTCGATCGTCACTACATCGTTTCAAATCAAACCATGTAATTAAGAGTATGGCACAAAGACACACACACACACACACCCAAAAACCAGGTCTCCCTGTTTGCAAAGGCTTCCCGCTCTACAGCCAGTAGATCATCCAAATGGGGGAGGGGAGGATAAAAAGCGTAACAAACCAATCAGTTGATTGATCGACATGACAACGCTCTGTTCGTCCATCCAGCTCCGTGGGTGATTGATTTATAGCACCGTACGCTTTCACTCACGAAACCCGCACCCGAATCCATCCAGCTTTCGGTTCATGGTGGCCAAACAGATCAAAGGATGCTCATCGGGTGGGGGGAAGCAAAATCAAAGGGTCTCTCTCTTCCGGAGGGCTGAAGGGAGAACACAAATCTCGCTTCAAGCGAGAAACTTTAAACATAAGTACACAATCTCCACCCGGCGCAAAGGGCGTCGTAATGGTTTGTGGGTGTAGGATTTAATGGTCGGATTCCGGTTTGGCGGTTCCACACACACACACACACCACTGTCTGTGGCACAGTGGTCTGCCGTTGTCTGCTGTAAAGCTAAACCGGGGGGAGAAAAAAAAGGTGTAATAGCGTGGGTAAACATGAAAGCTCATCATCATCCAGCCGAAACCACTGCCGGGAACTGTCCGGAATCAAAACAGTTTCACTTAGCGAAGATAACAGTGAAATAATTGTATTTGTCTTGGGAAAATCCGTTTTCTTCGGCGTTCGGTTGAATCTAACGGCCCGTTCTCGGAATTGGCCGGTGCCAATGAAGAGCTATATAGTAGGGAAGATCCTTGCGCCCCTGTTTGTTTTCATAGTCTCGCCCTAATACCACGATAAATTTTCGCAGCCACCAACCTGGTGGCCCCGAACGGACACCAATTCGTTTCGATACATTAACATTGGCGGTGTGCGCGGTAATGATGTCGTGGGGAGGGAAAAACTTTTGTTTTCCAAACATTTCTTTCTACAAGCCCCTTGGGGTTTTGCCTCGAGGCCTCGGGGATGTCGCCGGATAGAAAGCGCCTGTAACAAAACGGCTCAACACGGGTCTCCTGTAAGTCGTCTGCCAACTCCGGCTGGAATTGTACCGTACGGCACGGTGACAGTAAATATATTTTTCTCCCCCGCAAGCTTCATAGGGACACTTGGCCGCTTGATTGCATCAGTGGCCTTTTCTTTCATCTTCTGCTACCCTTTAAGTGGCTATTTTTGCCCCCGCTTTTGTTATACAAAAATAGCAAGGCATCGCGTGTTTTCGAGGGATCGTTAGCCATCCCGTACAGAGCGTCGAGCTCTGATCAGTTAAGAACTAATCGTACCGGGCTGCTTGGGATCCCATGCCATTCGCAGGAAAATCATGAGCCAAACAAGAGAAGCTCATCAGCAGCGTCCAACGCATTTGGTGCACGAGTTCATAAACTACCCACCCAGTGCGATTAATGTTGACATCCGGCAACCGCAAACGCTGGTTTGTGGGGTTCCGTCCAATCTATCAACAATATTTTGTCCCGTGTCTGACTCGACAGGGCCAGATTTCTATGTCGACAATTAATTAATTATTTGATTAGTATGATTGCTTTGGCCAATCGAAGTGAAAAAATTGGCGACCGATTCAATCTCGCATCACTCGGTCTCGGCTGGTGGCTTGCTGGGACGGCCCTTTTGCCCTTTAACAACACGTTCGGCTACGCGGCATACCCGGCAACCTAATCTCCCGGCGCTTTATTGCGCATCGCTCCGGGGCCGGCGGAATCATTACAACAAATTGAATAATGGGACGTTTGGTCGCGCAATGGGCGCCAGTACTTTGCTGTGTAGGCTGGATTCTGTTTTTGTTCCTTTTTTCTGGTTTTTTGTTGCCCACCCGCTTTGGTGTCCTCAGCGAAGAACTCGAGGAGGAAAGTACTGGGCCGGGGTTGCGTTGTCGCAGCGAACGGGCGTGGTAATGGACTAGTAAACAATGTTGATAATACGAGAGAAATCTAATTGACGCGGCAAATGAGCAGTCGAGATCGAGGTGGGAAAAAGGGACAGTGACACTGAAACCGACACGGCTTACCCGGTCAAGAGCGAATACCGCTGTCGTATGAATGAAAGTGAATGGCTCAACGATGCTGAACCGAATGCTCGACATAAACAAACGAATTCTATGACCGTGTGTTGTTGTAATGGTTTGTAAGGCTGTTTCTCTGGCGGAAGCGATAATAAGCAGAAGGAAGCGAATTGGTCTTTGTTTATGAGCTTGGTGGTGATCTTTTTGTCAAAGGGTTTCGTTCGTCTTTGGAGGGAAGCTAGTTTTAAGACAAGTTGGTGGAGTAAAAACTGTTGACAACAGTTTTGTTTGATCATGTTTTCAAAAGCTTTATTATTTATTTATTTAAAGTATGACAGCTACTTTCAAAAATTAGCATAAGCAAATGAATTTTAATTTACATACAAAACATCATTTGCTAATACTTCTACAGTATGCAGAGCTGATTTAACTAATAATACGTGAGTCGCCCCGAGGTATATTTGGACCTTTTGCACATTGATTTAGAGTAATTCTATATCAGGAGAAAGTCAGGATGGGATTTGATCCTCTGCCCTTCATCATCAGGCCACCCTTAAGACATTGGACGAACATCTACGATGGTAGAGGATACGTACATCGGTCTCAAACGTGATGCCCATAAGCTAAGATTGAGGATCAAAGTGACGAAGTCAAAATGCCTGCTTGTTGTTATCTGATTCTGATAGTTAGCTGGATAGATAGAGTATAGATAGATACATTCTGATAGAGCCCGAGTGTCTAGAGTTTCAGTTGACGGCAATTTACTCAAGGTAGTAAAGGAGTTCTCCTACTAACTGACGATTCACGTATCCTCGAATAATAATATTTAAAACCGACATCCTAAGCTGCATTATGTACGTAATAAGGGCTCCAAAAGTTTCTGCGTTCCAGAAGACTCTAGCGATAAACAAAATGGACGGCATTTCGCTCACCGATGGCCTGTGATTTTCTACGAGCTCTCCATTTTGTAAATATGCTGTTCTCTATCAGCCTCTATCAATTCGAGGTCTATTTTTGAAGGTGTTTGTGAACAGTGAATGTGGAAAACGAGAATGAACCACAAGCTAGTTGAGCTCTAATTATCTGTCGGATACAGGATGTCGTTCTCATGAGCACCAGGAGGGTATTCGTCAATTATTCTTTCAGTAGATGACGTTGAAAAGCACAGCGAGCTCATAGGCTGGATCAAATGGAGTTGAACCTATTGGTGGTCGGATGCAACCTTTGGTGGAAGAACCTCCCAAATCTACTTTCCAATTATTTTTTATTGTTTTTTTTTCCATTTAACATTTGTACTAAGCTTTCTGTGTGTTCGATTGTTTCTTTTGGAAACATTATCAAACGGAGTAAAAAAACATTACGAAACGTGTTAACGATTATAAATATTTTTATTTCATTCCCAATGTTTAGACTATTTTCCTGGTACAGAGTGGATGTTGAGATCAAAAGAATTGCTGAAATATATTAGGCAACAAATGAAGCATCGAATTCTACGGGAAAATAAAACATCCTTTTTAATTTTCATCAACCCTATCTCATTCGATTTTTCAAAGGAAATAGGTTTACGTGAATTGAATAGTATAAACAAGATAACACAATAAGTGCTAACAAATGGTAGTGTTTTACCTGCATAATTATATTAAAATTGTTTGTACACACATGTTTATATAGTTTCTCACATTCATCATCGAATAGGATTGTTTTCAAACGTGTTAATCAAATTTTCGACCACATCGTACACAGACAGAGCGATAGAGACGCTCCCTGGTGTAGAGAATTTTCCGGATTGTTTGTATTTGTATTCAATTTTTCAAAAACGCCGAAACAGCTCTCACAGCATGTTTATCTGGATCTGTTATGCCTCGTACAATATTTGTTTGGAGCCTGTGAAAAAAATCCAATATGTTAAATATAAATCGATATTTAGAAAAAAGATAAGAGAATTAAGACAAAATCAAATAAACATTTTATTTTATTTTTTTATTCATAAGGAACGGCCGTATTGCTAGACAAAATCAAATAAAAATTCTAAAATTATATTATTTTGCCAATGCAGTAGAATTTTTGCATGGTTTTTTTTCTGAACGCACTTTCAAAAACTTACCTAGTATGCTCTACTACTCAAGGGCGTCCTGAAAAGGCTTTACGTGGCTTGGTTGTCCGGTGCCATTTACATGACATTACCAGCCCAGTGGAGCCTGGCGAGTCTAATTCGTTATAATAGTGAAGTCTTTTAAGCAGCTTCTTCATAATCCTGTCTCACATTTAAGGCCACAAATCATTCTGGTAATTTTCTCCTCGAACGTAAGTGACAATTTATTGGAATAGTTAATATGTGAAAGATGTGTGATATTTCTCGAAAAAAAAAGTGATAGTGATAATCAAAAACAAACGTCTAACCGGCCAGTACGTTCTAAATCAAGCTTGAATGAATTGCAAAGTAAATTTACAACATCTGTACATCAATCAGCGAAGCTTGCCACGCTGGTTTAACATAATTGTTGCTTACTGCTATAAGAACAACGCTCCTAAATAATCACCAATCATTAAAAAAAAGGAATGCCAAGCCTCAGCCAAAGTAGCTCCCGTCAGCATTTCAACCAAATTACTGCTTGTCTGTCAAGTCCCGGCTTGACGCTTGACGTCACTGCAGATAGCATTCTGATAGAACCCCTTTTTACCGCTCGAACTTTATCAGCTCGCAAGTACAGCCGGCTAGGGTTAAGCGATTTGTAGCGGATCGGTTGTAGCCGTGCATGATGTTTGCCCGTTGTAATATTCCACTTTCATCTCCACCGTACCGTGGTATTGTGCGAATGTCTAGCAACAAACAAAAAAAGCAACTCGGGATACTCCGAACACAAGAAGCTGGTTGGAGTAGAAAGAGAGAGCGAAGCGAAGAAAAGAAGACAGCCGATGAAAATCCTGCCCATACAAAAGTGCCTGCTGCAACGACACTCTGCCCACATTTTCAAATCGGAATAATTGCGAAAATTCTTGATTTCGTTCTGAAATTCCTGAACGCTGGCAGGGGGAATGGGGCGCACGGGGGGGACGGTTGTGGATGCGCCCTGTGGGCCCACCGATGGAAAGCAATTTCGAGGGTTCAAAGTTATGCCAACTTTTACCTCCGGGCTGTGGGAAATGTTAGCGATGGAAAACAATACAACAACGCAACACTCACCCAACCCAGCGCCGTTGCCCATCGGTTGCCGCCCCAAACCGACACGTAAACAAACAGCGGGATCGCCCGGCATGCTGTGTGTGTGTGTACAACCCGTCGGCCCGGGGTTGAAATCGATCAATCGTGAAAATTTTTGACGATGTAAGCCGAACGGCAACGCGGGAGCAAAAGGTAAAGATGGAAAAGCCCAAGGAATGGAAAAAAGGGATTTCATAAATCCTGCTTGCATTGCCGTCATATGTAAAGTTTCCATTTTTGTGGCGCGCTACACGAAACCCGTTTGAAGTATTGTTTCACGATTCACGGTGGCGCTTTAAACGTGCCATTGCCGACACTGACGTGTTTTATTGTGTCTGGCAGGGAAAAGGGAAATAGCTAGCCGAATGTGGGTGAATTAAATTTGGCTGAATTTATGGCATCGTTAACAATAAAGAATGTACGGTGAGGGGTTGTTTTTGAATTTTTTTAATTATGGTCTGCAGTATGCGTTTCAGCTGCGTGTTTATAAAAGAAAGTTCATATTCAATGCGGTATTTGAGAAGAGCGTGCTGGTAGTTAAAAAATACTTTCAACAGAAACTCCATTCATAGTTTTAGTTCCAGTTAAAGTCAATTACAAATCGATGGATTCGAAAAGCAAAAATATATCTGATCCTGATCTCGTTGTAATTGGCGGTAGTGGAGATGGTCTTACACATGGCAAGGTTTCATATATTTTTAGTGGACGAATCCACGTTATCATCCCATCTCTACGTTTCTTCTTTCTACCAAGTCTCATCTCTCTACGAACACGGCCTAAAAGATTTTAAGGGATGGATCGTCCGGAGTCATTCTCATGACATGACCTGGTCAGGCAAGTCTAATTCGTTGCATGATGGTGAGATCAAAGACCAGCTCATACAACTCGTCGATGTAGCCGATCCTCTATAATTTTTTCATACGACCTGTGTAAAAAATCCTTCCGAGCAAAGAAGCTCAGAGGAATACGTCAGTTTTGGATAGTGTCCATGTCTCACAGGCGTATGTCAGAACTCTTGCTTTCCATTTTGTGTGAGCGTCACGGAGTTTGGAATAAGATTTAACAGTAAAATAGTAGCATTACAACGTACCTAGAATCAATTTTGTATAAAAATAAATAAATAAATAAATCTCTAGGGGCGCATCTAGGGTCGTCCCGGTGGAATATGCGACAGTGGTGCTGGTCTTCACACGGCAGGACCGGGGCTCATATCCCTTCTGGGCCATTCCCCCATGTTGAGGACTGACTATCCAACTATGCGGTGTCAATGAAGTCTGCTTCTTTTTTGGCCTAACGACCTCTTAGGTCATGCCTGTCATTTCTGGCTCACTAGATTTAAACGTTCAAGAAGTTTAGTAAGCCAAAAATGGCAGCCATGACCTAGGAGGTCGTTAGGTAAAGAAAGAAGAAGAAATAAATAAATATTGAGAGAAACAGAGACAGAAACGAGATAACTGACGCGTGGTGCTTCCCAGACGAGCAGAAACGCGGCGATGGCGTATTACACGATATTCTGCGTGGTCGTCGGAATGTACCGCTGCTCGCACGGTTGGCAGAATTTTGTTGTCGTTGGTTACTTTAGACTCAGCTAAGAGATGCTTTGGATGACGGAGAAAAGTCTACTGCTAAATTATCTTAAGAATTTGCGCCTCAATTGGAATGTATGTTAAAAAGTGGTTTAAAAGCGACGATAAAATATTTGCAATAGAAACAGAAAAGTGGTTTAAGAGATTTAGTTTTCAAAACTCATGTCATGTTACTTAAAGATTATTTACGGCAACGAAACGGGATTCGTTAATTGAGTTTGATTATACCAATCCGAGAAGCAAGAAGGCATCCGATCGTCTCTTGTCTCTACTTATTCTCCTAAGACGCGATGTTCCAAAATCACTCGGAACTGTCTTGACGATGTAAACCCTTTCTCAGATCGTAGATTGTGCAGCATCCCTCTTCAAAAGGTGTGGTAAATCTTAAATGATGAACAGATGCAAAAGAAATCCCCGATTATTCCTTAGAAAGAGGACCTCAATGTAACTCCAATACCATGCACCTTAAAACGAACAGGAAGTGTTATTTTATTCATAAAGAATATACATTTTGGTAGAAGATCACACAACCCCAAAATGCTCCAGGTTTGCAAGATTCTCCTTACGAATAGTCAGTTATTTGTAGAATTATTTGAAATTTTGTGGTGTTCGTCGTTTAACATAGATTGACCTGGTTTTCCGAGAAGAAGCTTATTCAACTCTAGACGTGAAGGGTTGATATCATGTTGACTCAAACACAAGTAAAACCGTGAATACAAAACAGCGAACGTCAATGGTGATATCGTCGATTGTATCTTCTATTGATAACTATAAATAAATCTATCGTATTTTCCTCTCCAAACTACAGCCGTTTGCACCGGTTCATTTTTATATCGTTCCCTCCCCCTCCTCACTCGAAAATCGTTCTTACCCGGGTGACAAGATTAACTTGGATTAAATCGGCTAACATTCACCGGAATCGGCTTCAAGACGATGCTAATTGTTGCAATAAACTTGATTTACCGCCACCGACACGTTCGACCGTGTGCCACATATCCGGAGCAGCAATAAGCTACAATTTACCGTGACCATTTATTTCAAAACCGGACCGAGACAGGCTTTAAATTGCACCGAATCAGCCTAACGAACGGCCGATACACAAAAAAGGCCGATTCTGAACCCCCGCCCAAAAAAAAGAAGAAGAAGAAGGTCCACAACAACCAAAGTCAAATACATCAACCTGAAAGCAAGATAAATGTTCGGCATTTATGCCGGCGATGTTCCCGGCATGGTGTGTTCCCTCTACGTGACACTGGAATGGTTTCCTTCTGAAAAGAGCATGGTAATTAATGTACGTCGTCGATGCCATTGCTTGGTTTTCTGGAGCGGCAACCATTTTATTCGAATCGCGTGTGCGTATGTTTGTGTGGGCCGTTGAATGGAGAATGGAGGAAGGTGGAAGGTTAAATAAAAAAAAGCGTCAAGTGCCAATGTCCTCACGATACGGTCCGCATGAACGATGGTTGCACAATCGGACATAACTCTCATCATAATTATTGACACAATGTTACGACCGAGTTCGAGGAGTGGTTCTGTGGTGGTGGTGGTGCATCGAGCTTTCGATTCCACAGTGAATGGATGGGTAATGAAAATTAACAGTAATTTACTAGCGCGGAACTACGTATCGGCATGTTTGAAGGATTCTTCGAATTTGATCAATCATTTAATTTAATCTTTTCTACCGTTGAAAGCGATACCTTTCCAGTGCGCCAGCTACCGGCGTAAGGTTCGGTAATGAGTCATTGATCGTAGCTACGGTGATTGTGGTTGCCTATTTTGTTAAATGACACCGGCGTTCCAAGAAATGGTTTTTCACATTTTATATGCAATTGCGTGGTGGTGCTTCCTTTTAGGCTTATGATTTCGGTTCGAAATATAATGCTGGAATTATGAAGCTACGTGACAACAGGTCCAATTAGAATTGTTAGTTAGTTGTGGAATGTGCATTTTTTTAATCTATGTTAAAATATTTAAAACCTCTTAAGGACTAGAAAAGTATTCAAATTATTATTCAACATAATGTTTCTAAAATGAGTTTTAATGTTTTGTGTCGTAAAGTATGCTAAGGTTTTTGAATTCAAAATTTACTGATATATTTTAGTAAATGGTTTACTACAAGCTGATCATCAGATACTAGAAGAATTAATAAATAGCTGAAATTTAGGCCCATGGTAAGGAAATTGATGCAGTGCTAAGAGAGCGACCAATCCAAAGTCATAAGGATCCTGGTATTGATGGAAAAATTATCGAAAATTTCTGTCGCAATGGTATCTGGTACGAAAGTCTTGTAAACAAAAAAAGATAGGAAAATCTAGAAAACAGATTATGATAACGAGCATTTTGTGAAGGAAAGTACGAGGACCTTTCTTAGCTATCGTGCCTGAGATATGGGCTTGCCTGTTTTCTTTTCAATCTTGTCCTAAAGCGTGGACTACCTGTGACTCAGAGGTGAACTTCGGGAACTAGTTCTGCTATACGTTGTTCCAGATTCTGGCAAAAGTTGATGAAATAGACATCATATTTTTGAGGATCTAATAAGCTAAGCACTCAAGCGCTTGCCAAAGGATCGAGCGAACGGTACCAAACCACGGTGCCAACCGGTTATACTACAGCCTTAGGATATAGTCACAGAGCTCACATACGTCTAAGATGAACACTGTCTAAAATTGAGAAAGATTTTTGGCTCTGCAATTTTTGCAGGACAATGAGGAGCCGCTACATTTACGAACTCTACGAGCTATCTCATCATTGCTCAGCGAATTAGAATCGCTAGACTAATTGCTAGACAGACGCTAGACGCTAGGCCATGAGGCATGCCATGAGAATGACATCGAAAGACCCAATCCTGTAAAATCCTTTAAGACCTTTCACAACACAAAGTTGTGGTAGACACAAAGAAGGTGTAGTAGGCCCAAATTGAGATGGAGTGATGACGTTGATGCGTACGCCAGGCCGGTTAGAGACTGGGGATATTGGATTGGCTGCAAGCCAAGATCACGAAGTGATTGTACTGACCGATAAGTGTGTAAGTATCAAGTAATTTGTTTCTTTTTACCTGCCATGTCCATTTCTCAATACTGATTACAGTAATTGGTCTTAGCGCGTGGATTTTTTAATGTTGGTAGTAGGGGCGGCCGAGGTGATAACGGTGCGAGTCTTCACACGACAGGACAAGTGTCCAAATCCGATCCAGACCGCCTCTCCGTACGCAGGGCTGACTTCTGTAATACGTGTAAAATTAAGTCACTGAAAGCCAGAAATGACAGGCCGAGACCTTTTTTTATCCGTGGTTGACACCTTCCATCAATCGCGATGTGCGCCTGTAAGAAGCCGTGCCCAGTCAACAACTGCGTTGTGTAGAATTCGACTTTGCCGAAACGGCGCAAAGCCCAAGCGGAAACCTCGGGTATCAGCTGGCGTGTCCAAACACCTCGTGAGAATGCAACCCACTCCTGCTGCCACTGCAGTAACAAAGCTTCCATCTCTGCTGCTCTAGCTAGGCCCGAAACCTTTAGAGGTTGTTAGTGCCAAGGAAGAAGAAGAAGAAGTTGATAATTTTGGAACAATCAAATAAAACCAAATAAATTTTCAGTATTTGATCTGACTAAACTTATACAATTCTAACTAAATCTTGCTCCAATCCATCAGGTTTCTTGGAACTTCCCCTTCACTGGATCCTGAGTTAGCAAAGAGTTATTTGTTCAGATTAACCTCAGCTTATAAGGCTTTGTGAAGTCGTGGAACATGTTGTCTAGAATCGTTTTAGCTTCACGTAGGGTTGGCCTTAAGGAACGAATATTATTTTTGTTCAATATAGCCCCTTTGTATATCAAAACTTCAAAATGCATGATCTGAAAAATCGGAAACCGGTAGCTCCGGAAGGAAGTTCCAGGTCTCAAACATTTACGATAACGCTTCAGACGTGCACTCAAGTGTAACGGTAAGGTCTGACGGGCTGAAATACGTTCCAAACGGGAGCAACTTACTTCCTGGACTTGGGTCTTGGGTTCTGGAAATCATCAAAAGGAAAACTTTGCGACTTACAGCACACGGTATACAGTGTTGTACCGTGGCTGAAAGTTTTTTTCTTGGCAAAGGACGCAAAATCGAACACTGTTTGCTTGTTTATTTCTGTACAACTGGATTATATTAATATGGTTGGTAAATCCTCACGAAATTTCAGTTCAAAGCGTTTGGCGAAAAGTTTGTGGTGAAAAGCCGTCACAGATGAAATGGTTTCCAGAAATCAATCCAATCCCGGCTTCCATGCAATCGACAAGATTATTGGGGTTTTTCATCATGTTTTTAATGATGAGTTGATTTTGGAATTGAGAACTGTTGGGAAACAATTTTCAAATGCGCCACATCAATTTAAAAATTAATTTAGCAAATTTTTATCAAATTTCTTAAATCACGATGTAGAATTCTTGTTTCTGTTATACTACAGTACTTCTTACATCTCTGAGATTACCGATAAACTTGTCACTGGCTATGTTGTTTGCAACGCTTGAGTATACTCTTTTATTTCCTTCCCCAGCTAGTTTCTGAGCAGCTCCCAAAACTATTTCCAGAACTAGTTTTATGTTGCATTACAAAATTACAGTTTTGATTACAGAATCTGCAGATCGGTATCGAAGCGTGCCAAGCAAAAAATGCCCACCAAAACCAACTACTAATGAACAGCCGAAGAAATGAAAAGCAAAGCACCAACCGTCCGAAACTTAATCAGTTCACTTAACGAACGCTGACGGTTTTGCGATCAATTAATGGTAAATGTTTTTCGTACAAAATCGACTGTGCAAAAACCAATCAGAAATCGGTGTGCAAGTGTTTTGTGCCGGTGCCACCCACCGCCCCCCCCCCCAATTCCCGAATCCTTGCCTGCGTCTATCGATCCAATTTGTGACTGGTGTTGGTAAATTGAATTTCCATTTGCACGGTACGGTGTACGGTCCGCGCACACGGAAACCAGGGCGGCCGAGATTAGTTCGAATTTTAATTCCAATTTCCTAAATTCCTATCCCCGGCACAGTCGGAATGCATCGGACCGGAGGGACCGGGAAGAAAGTTGGGCCGAAAGTTTACTCCCATTTTTGACGTGTCATGGAGTGTGGAGCGAAAGTTTAGCATTCGGTCCGGTCCGGTCCGATCCGGGGGGGGTGTGTATTGAAAAGGGTCCCCCCGCTGAAGCATTGATCCGTAAGCGGTTCTGCCAACGTTTCGTTAAAGTCCGGGAGGATGTTGGCCGTCTGGTCGGAGGCCACCAGACTGTTTGCTGCAAATGCGTTCGAACACCGGCTTGCTCGTGTGTGTATTTTGCAATGAGCTGAAAAATTGTTTAGACTAGCGTATTTCTGTCTACCGAGCGAGGATCGAAACGTTTTTCTATTCCACAGAACTCACCTTACCGTGCAGTCGATAAACGGGACCGTAAATTCCGGCCCAAAATTTATCTTCCGTTTGAACATATTTTATGAAGAATGAAATCGATGCACCGCTCGCTCGCCCGACCATAGCGCTAATCCGTACTGCAGTTGCTTTGCAGTGCCTTTGTTAAATAAAATCCTCGTCCACGTCATACGATCGGACATAGTTTACATTCTTTACGGCTCACTGTATTCTACCGCGATCGGGTTTTTGCTTAATCGGTAGGAAAGTACGCAAAGTTGTATGAACATTATTTAACCTAATTTTGCGTACCGATTTCTTGCACCGCAAAACAATCGTCCCCCGCCGGTGCCGACATAGCGGACGGCACCGTGTTTATTGCGGGTTTGAATTTTAAGAATCGTCCTCTAAGCTCTGGATGTGCCTCGTGGAAAGCCATCGTTTAGGACGGACGTCACGAACACGTTTAGATCGCCGTACGGTTGCGGTCGTCTGGCATATGTAAGTGAAGTCGGCGTCTACGTTTCAATACGCATTCCTGGACCAATGCGAGGTATGCGGTGCTACCTGGTCGACGTTCGATCGTTTGCATCCGGATGCCGGAAATGGTGAAATTACACAAACGCTTCCTGTTTATCGGTGGATGGATGGCCTGTGCCAGTTAATCTACTGTTTCGGTATCGTGATGCAGGTTCATGATGGCGAGCGAACCCTTTTCACTGGAAGGAACGAATGGACAGTCAATGTTGGAGTCGTAGGACCGAGGACTTTTTCCTAGTGTTTGATCCAGCAACCAATTGTCGCAGGTACAGGGTGTTCAAAGTAAATTTGTAAGTTACGTTGTCTATTTAGAATTCGTGATTACCTTGTCAAATCAACACAAGCGTCAATCAAAAGCTAACGTTGTATACTAACAGGGGAAAATGTTTGAAGTGCAGCAAAAAGGTTCAGTCCGCCCGAACAATTCATTTTATTTAAGAACACAAATCAATCAGCAAATAAGGTCAATTATTAAACTCAACTGCTTTTCCGCTCGGGGCCTCCAAACATCATGACACATCACTGGCTATATAGCTACTAGCTCTGTGGCTCACCACTCATACGAGTCAGTTTAGTAAAGGACCTTGGTGTGTGGCTCGAAGTCAAACTGTCTTTTGAGCCACGTATCAACTCAATTATCGAGCGGCCCTACAAATTGTTGGATCACATCACCCGAATGTCGTCTTAGGTCTGTGATCCGTTGTGTTTGAGGGCGTTGTATTGCTGCTGGGTTCGTCCTATTTGGGACTACGCCAGTATCGTTTAGTCTCCAGCAGGTGTTATCTCTATGGATAGAGGATGCATCGGAAGTTTACAAGAATCACCATACCTTCCTAAACGACCCCAAAAGTGCTGCTTCTCCTCCATACTCGGTGCGACCCTTTCTCTTCCCTTTCTTGACCATTTTATTTATAATTTCTTTAATCAAAATTATATTGTATCTGACGCAACTGGAAACCCTCGAGGTAAACAGTATTAAAAAATAAATATTAAGTCCCGACCCGACCCGGCTCGACCAACAAGAAGTTGGATTTCTGGGTTTGTACTTTACACAGCTTAGACCCTGAATTCCAATTCGTTCAAGAGTCTTCAGTGACCCCCTGCCTAAGGCAACGCCAAAAAAAACTCCAACGATCTACTAAGGGTTATTCCATCTAAACATCTAAACTCACCAGGCCAACTTGAAACTCCGATGAGCAGAGAGAGACTCCCTACCTTATCCTACTATCTTATCCTCCCTATCCTACTAATCCCTCGATGTCTTGAACGATCAAGCAACGAATATCTCAGTCTGAAATCTTCATGATTGCCTGGACAGTCGAAGCATGGGAGAATTAAGCCCGAAGAATTCTGATCATTTTTCTCCCTTACGATACTCTGAACCATCCGGGGCGAAATGGCAGCAAGCAACTGCGATTAGGAGATTGCTCATCGACAAGATTGCGGACGAGCTGACGCTTGCTTGGCCGATCTGCTGGATCGAGTGCTGCAAGATCTAAGATTTGGTATTCAAGCCTTGGCACGCGATATGAGTGTTGCAACAGAAGAGAACATGTAAAACGAGGATCTTCGATAATTTTCGTACAAGCACCAGAGAGGTCAGAGATTTGAAGAATGTGGAGAAACTGCTGAACATGCTGAAGCATCCGGTTTAAGTTGGGGCGATCTGGTTCTTTTCGGACGAGAAGAATGTTTCTCAGAACTAGAAATAAAACGTCTAGAAGAACCGATTGCTGGCGATACTGCTTTTTGTGTGATGGTGTTTGGGTGCGTGTCGTCAGAAGGGGAAGTGATCCCACTGATCTTCTTTAAACAAGGTGTCCAACTTAATTCCGTTGGCAACATTACGATGCTAGAAACGAAAGTAAAATCTTGGATCTCTAGAGTGTTCAATGATAGATCGTATGTGTTCCAGCAGGAATCCGCACCTTACCATAAGGCTACGTAAAGCATCGAATCGTTGGCTAACAATTTGTTCTTCCTTACCAGGATTCTGGATTCCAGTTGAGGTGCAGTTGAATATTTCCGTCAACACCAAGGTGGAACTAGTGGAGAAAATTAAATCATTTTTTGTGGCTTTTCGCAGGGACACGGTTGCCAGTGCTTGATCCAGATAATTTTAAAAACTTGAACAAAGAGCTACTATTTCTATATTTTTCCCTAAACTATGATTTTTACTTTTACCCCCGGTAACTGTCAAAATTGGCTGGAACACCCTGTACATTGTGGTTTTAAAGCTTTCTGCACTGCACCTATCCATGTGAGTGGCTCTTGGTAATTCTTTTTCTTATCTCGTTGTTGGGCTGAAGTACCTGGAAACGATGTGCGCCAGTTGTTTGATGTCGATGTAATTAGATCGACGGTCAATGTATTGTAATTGCATATTAACTTTCCATGGAACTTTATTCTTTCTATAATTACAGTTTGCCGGAAAATGAGTTTATGCTTAATTTACTGACACAAAATTGTTGCATTGTGCAGAGTGTCAGATAATGAAAAGGAAAACACACACAAAGTCTCAATTTAAAATTCAGAAAAAAATCCATTTAAACTTCCACCCCCTGCTGGCAACATCACTCATCATTACGCAGAAAGGAGTTCCGTAGGCGTAGGAACAAAAGCGCGTAAACATTTGCAGCAACTGATAAGCTTAACAAACAGGATACTACGTAATTGGTACGTTTCATCGTACCACTACTTCAAAAGGAATACTACCGGTGAAAGGAAAATATCAGGGTTATTACCGTGCAGGCGTACGCGGCACAGGAAGAACAGACACAACAGAGAGAGAAAACAATTACCACTGCTTATCCCGTGCCGAAGATCACGCACCAAAAACAGTTAAGAATGTCAAGAAATGAAATGATCAAAATGGTATTTTTTCACTCCATTTGAAAAGGCAACAATATCGCCCGTAGGAGGCTGAGGGGAAGGAAATGGAATTGAGAGAGAGAAAAAAAACTTCGAGACGGTTGGGTCGCGCTTTTTTGCGCGTGTGTGTGTGTGTCTGTATGCCCTCCGATCCGTTCCCGAGTTCCAGTAGGCGTATTATCTGTAATTTTCCCATTTCCCAATCTACCCTGCTATAAAGAAAATAATCCTTAGCACTCGTCTTAGAGTTTGTGCCCGGGGCGTTCTACCGGCTCCCACCAGCAACGAAGGTATAAAACGCAATCGGGAAACAGGAGTGTTCCATCCCCAATCTGGGTGGCTGGCTCGGGTTCGGGAAATTCTTTATCGTACACAGTGTTATTTCTTTTCGCAATGCTTTGCTTGCTTTTTACTTTCCTTCTCTCGATCTCTCGCTGTGTCCCTTCGCAAGCACATCCGTTTGCATAATGGAGTGGAAACAGGAAATAATCATTGTTCTGTGATGAGTTGGAACGGAAATCGAACATTCATTAAATATTACTGGGCCGTTATTATTATCGATAGAATACTCATCATTTAGCCGGCGCTTTCCAATGCTTTCCAATGCTTGTTCCTGCCGTGACCTTTATCGTGATCGTAAGCGCACACACACAACCACAGAAAAAGAGAATCGATGTGCAAAACCGATTGCTTCTTAGGCGGAGAAATGTAGCTTGATAGCGGAGTTCTATAAAATTTTACAACACCAAAAGATTAAACGACGAGGGAAAATGTAACGCGTTAGGCTGATAATGGATACAATTGTGTGTGAATAATTGACACTCGCAACGGGCTGGAGTTTAAAAGTGAATATTTGGAGCATTTAAATAGATTTGCTTTCAGTCAACTAGGTATTTGCAAAATAAAATCGTTAAAAATCGGTTGTGCGGTAATGCAGGACCGTTTCGATGCAGCAACTGTTTGAGCGAAACAGTTTTCGTATGTTTCTTCTTCTTTCTTGGCCTAACGACCTCTTAGGTCATGCCTGCCATTGCTGGTTATCTAGACTTATTGATACCGCATAGTTGGAAAGTCAGTCCTCACTATGGTGGAACGGCCCAGATGAGACTTGAACCCCGCTCGTGCCTTGTGCAGACAGGCACTCTTATCGACTGTACCACCGGGCTGGCGAGACATAGTTTTTATGTTCATCAGGAATCAAGTTACTAGTGTTTTTCTAAACTACAGTAGACAGTTTTTTTTAATTCAATTACTCGATGTAAGAGCATCAACATTGCGAAAAGTAGTGTGAAAAGCAGTACGAAGCTTTCTCTCATATAAGCCGGGTTTTGTTATGTCAATCCAATTGATAAAATAGATATCTAATAAATTAGGTAAGTCTAGTCATCCCTTAATAAAATATCACCTAGAAAAGCGTAACTTTGGCGAGAAAGAATTGATTGGTATGTAGCTTAGCCATAGTTTCTTATCACTCTAAGACGTTGAACGTAGTCATTTCAATTATGCCAATTTATTCAATAAAAACAGTTTGATAAGGTTACTCTGATGGCAGTCCTTGTTAGTACTGACTCCTCTCGCAAGCATTTTCAAGCTTCTTCCCTCGACTAAGTTTAACGACTTGATGCTTTTGCTTTTGGAATGCAAATGGATGTGTTCAACACATATTTAAAGGGTTTATTGAATCATCGCTTATTGCTGGCTTAGCTTGCTTGTCTTGGGTTATCTACCTCTATAGAGAAATAGTTTGGACCTTATCTCACAAAACGTAGCTTCAAATCTGGCGACTTCGAGAACTTTTCTGATACCTCAGCTATTCTACTGTACAAACTATTTTACTGTTCGTCGATTTTACTCTACGTCGATGCCCTTAGATTATCAGTAGAAAATGTTTCATATGATCTCAGCCCTGAAGGGTCCATGTACATATGAGGTTAAATAATAAACATATGCGGTTTGTTTCTATTTTTTTTTAAAATAATTTTCTTCGTTCCATCTTCCGATACGCCAGAGACAACGGTCTTATCCTTTGATTCCGCATCCCCATCATCCTTCCAATCCATATCCGCCATTTCCTTTTTTGTTATTCGTTGTGTTGTCCTTGTCTTAAGTGTTTTATGTTGTGCAACGGGTGATACGTTGACGGAGCAATTTTCATACAGCCGTTAAAAGGAGGCAGGCTTTTTTGTCTGTATGGACAACAACTACTCATCTTCCGTCACAACCGAGCATGCCCGGGATATGGCAAACAACAAGGAGGCCTTGTAAATGTTCTTTAATTGTTTTTTGTGTGAATTTATGATTCGCAGTCATCACATGCGGTGATGACAAAACGGCGTCTGACCGTAATCATTAATTAATAAAATAATAATTTTCTTCGTTTGCATGTCCTTCTGTTCTTCCAATAGAGTTCAACTGTAAAATTTTAGACTGAGGCTTCTATAGCAACTGAGACTGCGTTACTGGTTCGTTACTTACCTGAGACTGATTCGTTTGTCTGGTGTCCTCATCGAATTACTTCTGCGCCTTTCAACGTTCCATATTGTTCTTTCGTTCATCGTATCATAATCGTTGTTTACTGTTTGGTTTAACATCCGCCATTGCTCAGCGAATTTTTTATTCTGAAATTCTACAATGCTGTCAAGAGGAGCAGATCAAGGCATTAGCTACTTTTTTTTTACTTTACCTCGAGTATGTAACCCACATACCCCGTCCTTTTCTACATAATCATAGATAAATAGATAAACAGGCTGTCCTACATAGACCGTACTTCATAAGGGGCCACATATAATAGCTTCTAATGACTCTGACCCAATCAGCGGATTCGATGTTTTTTTGGGCCTTCAATTTATTTTCCGCTTAGGGCCTGGGTGACAAGTGTCAATATTAGCATAGTGACCATATATTAAAGCTAGTGTATTCAATTTGAGCTAGTCTCTTTTTAAGTTCTGTTTGTCCTGTTTGCATGCACGTTTTCCAACGACACTGTTTATAATATTTCTTTAAGAGTAGTTCTTTGATTTGTTTAAAGTTAACAAAAAAAAAGTCACAGGTTAAACCTTTAAGGAAAAATCGCTTGAGTAATAGTACAAACAATAAACAAATAGGCATTAATTTAAAGCTAATAAAAATCAAGGAATGATGCTAAATATTGTACAGGTTTTACCTATTATATATGTGACATTAGTTAAGATTTCATCGGCGCATAACATTCAACAAGTGCAATTCAACTTTCTGAAGGATTAAATTTAAAATTTCTTCCCAAATTCCAAAAGAAGCAAACAAACCCTGGGCTGATCCCAAACAGTAATTTAGACGACAATTAATAAACACCAGTAATGTTCACGGGTTCACACGTTGCCGGAATGAATTAATCAAATCGACCCTTATTATTGAAATAAATTATGCGCTTGCTGAATTGATTATACGATGCGAATAAATTTAAAGCCATCCTAGCTGGGACTGTTACGCCCAAACCAAAACACCCCCGCCGCTGAACTTGGTCAAACTTTCGCATCGAGAACTTTTGCAGATAAGCTAGCATTATATATTCTCTTCTTGGTGGATGGTTTCCTGGTGCGTCGGTTCCGAACACTAATCAGAGAGGTGCTATCGGTGAGCATGGGCTCACCCCTCGTTCGGAAGGCTTCAGCATCCCACGCACACAGTTCACGTCTAAATGGTTCTCAATTCTTCCGAATCCTGGGCAAGTGGCCGCGAGCACAGTTTTGCGAGTCTGTGTGGGTGTATGTGTTTGAAAAGCCGACCAAGTCCGGGCGGAGAGAGGGTTGCTTTTAACATGCACTACTTACCTAAAACCTCTTATAGTTTTGCCGCACATCCCTCGTACAGTCTTACAACGACGGGGACGGCTTTCCTTCAAACGAGTGGGACATTCGGGTCAAGCAACGTTACGCTCGACTCGAAAACCCATGCTTAAAAGGAAGAGATGGCCGAACGGACCGAGCGACCGGAATCGACCCAGCTGGAATCATCTCCAAACGGTTCATTCACTCATCCCGCCCGTTTTGCTGGAAATGAACTCATCCGTAACGATTAGTTGCCAGCTGGTGAGCCGGTACTTCCGTCGACCAAATCTAATTTCGATGATGAGAAGCCCATCCCCATCCAACTGGTGGCAGGTGAGTCACAATCCCCCCAATCGATCCTTACCTGATCCGATCGTGTTCGGACGTGTAACGTCCCACATACACTGCTGCAACACTCCATGGGGAGCAAATTGTTGGGATGGGTTGGGTTTTTTGGCCCTCAACCTGGCTGGCACGGGAAGCTTATCGGGGAAGCCGGTTGGAAGACTTAATTAGCTTCTGCAATAATAATCAACCATCCAACCAGCGGCGATCCGTAGCGAACGAGAGACATTAACGAGGTTGGATGGCCAAGGGTTTGCGGGCCATCCATTTTGTAGGGCGTCCGGCGATATTGGACGGAAGTCAAAGTTTTGAATGCCGGTTTTGTCTCAAAGTTATGGTTCGTCGAAAGATTATCGGAGAGTGATCCCCGACCACCGGGAACGGTCGATCGGGCCAGGTGATATTATGTCAAATTAATTAACACTTCCACTACTGACACGGTGCTTACTGGAACACAACTTTTTGGTGGCGCACCCGAACCTTTCCACGCAACGGGCAATTTGTCCCGAAGCGGATAAGCTTTGTCGCCTGGAGATCAACAGTTTTGTGGCGACTTTTAGGCAGTAAACTATTTCCCCCCAAGATTTCCCCATCATGCACGGCCGGATGTTCTTGGTGGATGGTTTTCGTTCGAGGGACATTGTGATTGTGCTTGTCCACAACCGTTTCGTAAGTTGTTTAATAAGTTTTACCTGGTTTCCTTGTTTGATCGGGCGTTTCTTTCAATTTGAAGGCTTGTTTTTGGGGCGAGAAATCAGGAATTTTGGCACGATTTGCATCTGAAATGTGTTTATTTCATCCATATGGCAAACTCCTTCTAGTGTTGTGTCCTTCCTTTCTTGTATACATAGTTTGAAAATGAAATTGTTCTCTGCCTGTTCTGTCTCTTATCTACCTAGTGCACGTGTGGTGCGTCTCTCATCAAAGAACCAGCACGAAGAAATCACAATGGATCTCTGCATCGAACACGATTCAATTCGTCTATATCGACTTAGAAACATAGGGTGTGCATGAGACTCAAGAGCCACAGCCATGCTAGGGCCGTTTGTCACAATCCGTCTCCATTCGATTGCTGGAGTGAAGCTTCTTCATACTCCAGCCATAACGGAGGGAAAAAACCAAAATTTAATCCAGGTTTGTTCGTTGACTATACTCGGTTGATTTGTTCTCGTTCATATTACCGAATCATTCGCTGTGACTGTTGCTGAGTGATTGTGTACAAAGATACGTATGGCTGTCCTCCCAAGGAATGTATGATGAATCAGAATTCTCACTATGAATGAAGATATTTTCGATTTGTCTGTTTCCAAGGTTTTTTCTTTCTCTCCCCACTGTCGCTTCTTTTGGCTGGCCATTTCCACACGTTGTGTCCGTGTGCATCACTAGGTGCGGTAAGATGGGTGAAAGGGGCTGCCATTTTGCAGCAAATGAAACAATAAATTTCCCGAACTGCGGGAGATTCACCTGTGGGTGGGGCCGTCGGGAAGAACCGAATTCATTCACTGGACACTGGCGCGACCGGTGTGTCCCCGGGGCGGCGGTGGTGCATCATCATACGTGCGAGATTCCATTTCGGGGGCCCGCTCGGGTATGCCAAATTGCGAAACTTTGTGCTAGCTGGGCTCGGTTGGAAAAACTATCGTACCGTGCTGTTGGTGTGCTGCTGCCGCTGCTGGCGAAGGTCTTGAGCTTGTGCCGCGGGCCGAACGAGCGCGGACCGGCTGCCGGTGGCTGGTGCTCTGTCCGCGGTAGGGCCACCGGTCGCCCGTCACCACCAGGTACAGCCGAGTGGCCACCAGGTGCAGCAATAATAATAGGATGCACATGCTGTGCCGTAGTGCTGGCTGGCCAATGGGGCGGGCTGCATTGTGCTGCATTGCCGCTGGATGCTCGCCTGCAAAATGGAGAAGACGATAGGGGCTGAAACTGGTCCTGTTTTTTGTCTCACGAATGTTTACATCAAGGCTCGTAAAGACTTACAAGCGACAGATTTATTCATAAGTTGTTTTGTTTTTCTGCGGTACATTAAACGATATCTAAATTTGGGCCACAAGCCGTGAGGTGCGGGCCAGGTTTTATGCAACGAAAGCTTTTGTGTGCCTGTGAGTGTAACGTTGGAATATTTTCTTTCGTAGGGGACTTTAGGCGACGATACGTGTTTTAAAATATCTCGTTGGGTATTTATAGCAAGGCTAG
Source organism: Anopheles stephensi (assembly GCF_013141755.1). Classification (NCBI taxonomy): domain Eukaryota; kingdom Metazoa; phylum Arthropoda; class Insecta; order Diptera; family Culicidae; genus Anopheles; species Anopheles stephensi. The sequence continues at coordinate 35,730,877 of NC_050203.1, read as the reverse complement.
AGGAAAAACGATCAATATTGTAAAGTGTCCCGAGGTTCTTCAGGCTTATAGTTATTGTAAGGGCGATAGAAAAAATCTGTCAGCTTATTCTTACATAATTTTGGACAGGTTTTCTAACCTATTCATTACAAGGTTGACGAGGAGAAAACGTGGGAACATTTTCCTACTATCCCAGTAGTTTAAGCAATAATTCTATAATAATTCAGGGTTGGTACTTAAATCTTGTTAAAGTGGTTGTTGTTTAAGTTAGGCTCAAAACAACACAAGCGATAATGAAACCAGGAAAATTGTATCATCCAATTCGAAGAACTGGAAGTGAATAATGTTTTATGAGTTGTTTCCGCAAGGCCTATACTAAATTTGTCTACCAATAGCCAGACTGTTTCGAGCTAACAATAGGTACAGCCCTTGTTGGCCGAACTAGAACAGTGTGAGTTATACGGCTGACCTAACACGGTTGTTGTGTCGCACGGTAGTTCTGGGAACTTGGTCAGGAAGCTTTCAAGTACCTAAAATGCAGTCGAGACGTGGCATTGGACGTTGTAATAGATGCAATATAAAAATTCCTAGAAGACGGGAATCGGGCACCAAATTGAAGATTGCAAAACAAGTCCATCAGTTTTCGAACAAATATTCTCTTGTGACATTTTGAAGACTTACTTAGACTTTAAAAGACTTTAAAAGCAGACTATATTGGTTTAAGTTTGAACGAAAGAAAGAAAGGATAATCCTTATCATGTCAAATATTATACAAAGCTATTGAACTTCTCTAGAGGTTTAGACAGTGAATTTCGGAGCAGATATACAAGCCATCATTGCATCATAGGACTTATCAATAGTTTATAGTGCAATAACTAAGATTTTGCACACTTTTGATAAAGACTACAAATTACGACCTCGACCAAACGGCAACCATTCCCAGAAATGGTGGAGGAAGTAAAATTTAGAGCCCTGCTCTTAACTTATGCTTAAGCTTTTTCCACCGAAGCTACCGAGCGCTAGTTGCGAACGTATGCGACCATTACAGTGGAGAGAAAACAATCATCGGCATCAGGAACATCAGGATGCCGTTGCCTTCGGTCTGTTTTATCGTTCCCAGTATTACGATCCGAACCAGATCAGGGAGACATGCGTTCCCGACATAAATAGTGCCCGAAACAGACTTACCGGCACAAAAAAAAAACAGCTTCTACAGCTGGAAATAAATCGAATTTTACATGGTCGGAATGTTTTTTCGGCTTAGCCGGTAAGGTTGTTAGAAGGGGCGATTTTTTCGTCCCCACGCCAGGAGGAAAAAGATGCGACAGGAATACGTTTGATAAGCTGTAATCCCGGGCGCTTAAAAACAACCCGAGGTCTTTGCCGTCAATAATCTGGCACAGTACTGCTGCCGGACGAAAGAAAACGAAACCCTTATGTAAATGAGACGATGCTATTTGGAGAATTAACTCCAACTGGTGTGTTTCCTTCGCCGAAGCTACACCAGCGCACAACACAAAACACAACTGGAGCATATGGAGGATAAGAAATTCAGACACGGAATAGAGTGAAAGCAGGGTGGAAAACAAGTCATACGTTCCCAAACCAATCCGAGAGCGAAGCACGAACAGTTGCCGGTACGTGCCTGCACATTCATCCGGGTTGGTTCGGCTGGTGTTTTTGCTGGCTCTTTTGTGGAGCTAAGGCCACTCCACTTTCGCCCATGTATCATGCCATTATGACGCTGCTTTACACCCATTTCAATGAGAATTGTTGTGTGTTGATTTTTTGCTTTGCCTCGTTCTGCTGGTTTGTTCACTCATTTTCCACACCACTTGGCCGGTGTGGTTAGGCATTACCTTGGTCGGTGGGCTGTCGGTGGGCCCTCGGAGCTAAAACATTCGTATGTTGACTCAAGTCAACCATAACTTACCACTAATTACATGAGCACAGACGCTTGCCGGGCGGGCCATCGTCGGTACACAGGTGTAGTTTCCGGTATCGCTCTGCACCGCTCGCTTTATCTTTAATCTGCAGCAAACCGACCGGGCGACCGATATCGAACGATGCAGTACGTCCAGCAGACCACAGTGTGCAACACGGGCGCATGTTGGGTTTTGTTGGTGTCGGGATGCCGTTGGGAGAGAAAAAGGCGGATGAAAGAGAGAAGGATCGAGATTAACAACCAAAGCTATCACCGAAAACCGCAATTCGGAACATATTCACCACCAGCACCGGTCGTCGTCGTCTCGGTCAACCTCGGTTCGCCCCGAGTGTTGGATTATGCCGTCAAAAAACGGGTGGAATGCAATTGCCTGGTTAGCCTTGTGCACTGTGCCGGTTCTACCTTTGGTGGGTGATATTTGCATATTCATGTATATTACGGCTTCTACCTTCGTACCTTCGTACCACTTGGCACCGGAGCTGGTCGCACTGTGCAGCCTGCATCATCTTCCTATACAAACCTCTAATTCTGTTCACATAAAAACCCCCTGCTCCCGGAACTTGGCCCTCCAAAAACACCTCCCCCACCACATTACGCTTCCGTTTGGGTGAACAGAGATGTAGCGGCCCAGCAAGTACCACTAGCTGCTGGTAGAATGCATCGTTTGCATCGAAGCATAAAGTTGAGTGCACCATCACCTTACAAAACGATGCTTCGTGCAGATATCCAACATTTCCAGCACGGAAAGACATTCGCCAGGAAAACAAAAGGGAAACAGCGCCCGGGTTACGTTTGAACTGTAAGAATTTTGTTTCTGTGAAGTTTGCGAGCTTCAATTGCAAGCAATTGCTTGCCATTTGCCGGACGGGGTTCCCGGGAACGGGAAGTCGTAATTGCTTTGCTTGTCTGGCCTGTGCTGGGTGCGGAGGAAACGCCAGCCCCTCTTTTTGGGATTCTGCGTTTCTGGGTGGGTATTTTTATGATATAGTTTCCGTTTTCCATTGTACTTCACTGCCGGGCCGAGAAGGTACATCATGGATGATAATTGGTGAATTCCAATATTAAAGGAATAGCTCGGGCAAGTGCAATGATTGCAATTTAAGCTCGAAAGTTCTTGTTTCAAATGGGGAGATTTTGTTTTGTTTTTGGAAGGAACTGTAAAAAGGGCGAAGAATGCAGGTTTGCTGATGTAACTGGTTGAGGGAGAAAATGTTTGTAATTTTGTAATAAAACTTGAGAGCTTTCTTTTTAATGCATGGAGGCATGGTATCGTTATTTGATCGTTGATACAGGGCGGTCATTTTCTATGGGGATGGGTTGGAAAAGTATTTCTTTTTCCATGAATACTATAACTGAATGTCAGATTTTATTACAAGATGTTTCCAGTTTTCCTGCAAGGAGAGCGAGCTAGTTTTGTATTTATAAGCGTAATGGTAATAATTGGTTTAAGTTGCTTTCTGAGAAATCTTCAAGTTTCTATAAGAAAGAGCTTTTATCGGCAGAAAAACCTACAAGACCTATTTAAATTGTCTTCTTCGTCTTCTTGGCTAAACAACATGTTAGGTCATCCTGGTCGTGTAATAGCTTCCAAGACTTATTTAAACCACAAAGTCCGACCTTTAGTCCTTAGAATAGCCTAAATGGGACTCAAAACAGGAGCTTGTAGTTCGAAAAATCTTCCAAGCTACCACTGAACTACCTTTTAGCCTACTGATACACCTAATGATAATTTGAGCCGATTACATGAGGAGTCTTGGGATGAGAAAAAGATTCAAAATTACCTGGCAAATCAAGAGATTTAAGATATCGAAGAAAGAAAACTAAACGGAACAGCATATCCGCCCTATCCGGTCACAGTGCGTGTTTTGTTGGAGTAGAATCCTTCACCAAGACACTTTATTATTGCTCACTCTCATCTTTCAACGATGGCGGCTTTCGCTCGATTTGAAAGAAAATACTTTTTTAAATTTAAGATTAAATTTGCAAAAGATATTTCTATTTACCTTGGAGGGATTTCATGTAGCAACTTTACTAGCATAAAATTTTATCTTCTTATGACGGATTTGAGTGCAATTTTTTATATTTCCTTAATATGTGAAGAAAAGTTAAAAATAATAATGACAAATGAATGATTATTTAAAGATATGCTGACTAAAATACAAAAACTTGAACTATCTGAACAAAAAATAAGTATAATCTAGAAATATGCTATGCTTGTAGCAGCTCGATGATTTCTAGTTTACATCAATGATTAATAACAACTATTTAATTTAAAAACTATCTAGAAAAGTGCAATTTTAGAAAAACCAGTTTCTGCCCTTGTTTGTCTGAGACTTTAATCTTAATGTGTAAAAAGCAACTCTTTAAAGGACCCTGACCAGAAAGTGACGAGGCGTTAGTGGTGGCTCTCATGGCACGACAAAATTAGATATGAAATCCCATCGGGAGCGTTTTCCTATCTGTAGGACTTTCTAGCCAGCTACGGATATAATTGTGTCAAGAAAGTCAAAAATGGCAGGCCAAGACCTTCTGCGGTTTTTGAGCTAAACCCATGAGCAGAAAAGTATATTGGTGACTGTAATTTACTTGCCTGCAATTTTGAGCAGAATCTGCAGTCATAAGCAACTCTATTATTAGTTTGAAGGGGCAATTTTGGAGCCATAAGATATCTGGAAGACTTACTCCAGCAGGAGTCTGCTTGTTGAACGGTGGATTCAGAATAAATTCCTTAACACGATACTTAAACATCCGTCAAGGTATCGCACAACACTGCATCACCCGGAAGCTGGAACCCTTCTTATCAATATTGAGATGAGATAAGATAGGTAAGATCTGTTAGAGATATGAAGTGCTTATTAGTAAACGAACAAAGGCATGAGATGATTCCTGGCAATTCGCTACCAGCAGAAGCATCTGATTTTAATGTAGTTTAATAAGATTTAGAGAAATTTTTTTCTATCATACCTTAAAACTCAATAATAAATCACACTTTTAAACACTTACTAGAAGCAAGTCTGTAAATGAACTTAATTTGTGAAAACAAGATGATCCGGACAGGCACATGTTTAAACAAATTGCACGAAATGTGAACAATTAACCTTTAAGCGTCTTTAAAAGGAACACAAAGAGCTAGTTGTGTGATTCGATGTTCCTAGAGCGTGTGTGATCAATGTAAATGAATCGTATGGATGAGCAATTTGAGGTCGGATACGTCTAATGGACAACATATGAAGCCGACATTAATCATATTTATCCCTGCAGTGTCCTACCCAACTGACCTCAGAGCCAAGCTAAACCTTCTCCACCACATCGTTGACAGATCCGAACCGTTCAGGACAAAAAGGCCGTTCTTAAACGACCGAGACGACGACAAGGCACAAGCGATGCGAAACACGGCAATGGGCAGCGGTTAGCGAGCCGGCGTACCATTCCTCAGGCCAATTATTTCACTTGGCTGCACTTTTATTATTACCTCGATGTCAGAGCATCTGTCCAATCTGTTTCGATGGTGATCCGTCCACGATCGCCCGAATGGATGTCGTTTTCCTGGTCGAGCGGTTCCACCAGCGTGCTTCCTGCGTACCAAGAAATCGCGTAGAAATTAAAGACATGTTGGCAGACAGACAGACAGACACGAGACCACGCGACTGAATGTTCACCTACCTTTGTACCAGAACACCGTGCCCAGCTCGTGTGGTCCCTGCTGGATGACGCAAACCATCGTTATTTCGCTGCCAGACTTGACGAATATGTCCGACGGTCCCTGTATCCGGGCGTGTAACTCTGTGAGGGGAAAAAACCAGCAAATGTGACGCACAAGCAAGTAAGCGTTCGACCAGGAAAACCTTCACAACGCATTTTGGGTTGATGTATTCTGACGCTTAGTAGGTCCATGTATCATCGCAACACACGCGCCTTCCCTTAATGCCGTTCAAAAGTTAATTTATCCGACGAGTTCCGACCGGCCGTTTATCTTTATTCACCGCAACAGTTTCTCGCGCTCGGTGTTTGTAAAGCTGCAGCAACATTCCGCTGAAAATTTCCCTCCACTACTCTTTAGAAGAAGAGTAGCTCAGCAGTTCACTGAGCACCGGGCACTAAAGTAAACTAAACTGTGGTGTATGGTAGCAGTGCTGGCTACGTTGCATCTTTCGCCTGTCGCACACAAAAAGGCGCACCGTTTCGCCGCTAGTTCTCGAATGAAATCATTTTCCCAAATTTAAATAAACACTTTTCCAGCTCCGACACACCATCCAAACCGGTGGCGATGGAAACTAAAAAAAAGGGACGATGATGCTCTCGGTATAGGAACATACCACTCAAACGGAAAGGAAAACTCAAACGCAACACACACACAGAGAGAGAGAAAAAAAAACCACCAAGGAAAGAAGGAAAAACCCGACCCAACATCAACAGGAATGTGTTGTTGACTTTTCTATCCCACTGGCGCTGGATAAACGGAGTGAAGTGAAATTGCGTTCGAATAACGTTTCACCAAACAGCACAACGCAGCGAAAAGCTGTGGCGTGTGTGGCGTACCCGGAAGAGAGCGTTCGCATCGGAAAAGTTCTGTTCCGACAAACTAGCCAGCTTTTTCTCTTTCTATTTCCTCTTGCTGTATGACGGGGCTTGTGTGCCTGTGTGTGTGTGTGTGTGTGTGTAAGCAAGTTTTTTTTTGGTCTGATAACCCCCCGCAAAAACCTGGCACCGGTTCGATGCAGCAAGCAAAGAAGTGCAAGAAAGGCATCATCGTCTTCGTCTACAGGGGGGTAAGATAATATGGCGCTCGGAAGACTTGACTCGTTCCTGTTGCAGATTGCAGAGACAGCCACGCAGCCATGGTAAAACAAGCCGGCAAGACGGGCCAGAAAAAGGCACGAGCAGTGCTGTCCGGAACCCCTGTGGGCAAATATTTAAATGAAACTTCGACCGACCGACCGACCGAAACGCAGTGTGCGCAGACGGTGCGTTTTTGGGGGAAAACCATTTAGGCAGATGACAACTCTCCCGGCCCTTGGTGTACCGGCTCTTTGTGTGTGCTTATGGCCCCCTTCCTCTCCCCCCCCCCCACCCACCCTTAAAATCGGAGAAAGTTTAGTGTTCGCCGTGATGTTGTTTTGGTCGTGTTTGTTTGCTTTCCACCAGCGACAGGTTTGGGCGAGCGTTCCGGGGTCATGTGCAAGTTTTCCAATGATTTTTTTGTTGCTGTTCCGTTTTTCGGTCCAAAATTTCCTGAAGCGTGAGAAAAACTAAAGCCATAAACAAACAAATTGTTTTCCGACTGTGCCCCAAATTGACATCTGACGTGGCTGGCGTGGTATGTGGTGCCGCCCACGGTAAACATGTTCATTTGCGTACTTGACCGGGAAGGTTTGAAGCTACGGCCGCTGCACCAGCATCAGCATATGCCAGCCCGCCTAGCATCCCAGCCTACATCCCTTTGGCGTGTTGATGGATGGGAGTGATGTGTCGGTAAGCATGTTATCAACACCCAACCTACATCAAATTTAACACCACATTTCGACGCCTCCGGACGAAAATGAGGACGGGTGCGCTCGCGCGATAGCGAACGGTCACCGGCGGGAACCCGTATTACAATGGGGCTCGGGAAAATCAATTAACCCATCTGGTCCGGCCCGGTGCCGCACGGTGCCTCGATGAAAGCCCTCCTCATTGTGCCTCTCCGGTCGCTTCGTATAATCCACACTAACTCTAGCGTAGCTTATCGGAGCTTCGGAATTGTAGCCGCGCTTTGGCCGGGGCTTGTCTGGCTCAAATCATGTCCCTGGGCGGCTTCAACCCAGCGCGCTTTCAGTTGCAGCAGACGAGGGTTTGCCTAAGTACCGCCCGGCGGAGGGATGTTTCATGGGAGTGAGGTAGAATGAGCGCCTGAACGGCTGGTTGGCCATGCTCTCGCCACCAGAGAGTGAGTGTCTTGCCCATTTAGCCAATCAGTGTTTGCCTGCGTGCAGTGTACGCCACGCGTGCCGGTGAGTCCTGCTGGTAATGATTAAACTTTTATGCGCAGATCAGCATGGGTGACATTAATGCGGGTCATGGTACGGCACGGCAGGTACGGCAAAGCAAAACTCTGGAGCCCATTGAAGCAGTTTCTTGTGCGTGCGGTGAGCTTTAGGGGCAATTTTTCTGTTACTGAGTTCATGACTGCAATTAACGTACCGACTGGCGTGATGTGTAAAGTAGGGATGGGCATAATTAGCAAGAAAGTGGTGCTGGTTCCGGAAGATTGAATAAAAATAAAGTGAGTTCCAGAAGTCAGGTGCAAACGAACCGTCTGGAACTGTCTGGTACCTTCGGAACCGTCCGGAACCATATGGAACGAAATCTAGTCAGAATCAACCGAATCGCTGTCGTCCGGAACCATCGGAATCGGTCGAACCGCTCGGAATCATTTAAATGGAGTCGAGGACCTTTGGTTGGGCTTTATTAGACACTTAGAAAAAAATAGTAATAACGTTATTAACATTATCAATTCATAGAAAATTTAAGAACCGCTGGGCCATTCACCAAAGGTTGGCTCATACCGGGCGGGTACAGGGGTTCCACAAGGTTTGGATGAATCTGACGATTCCGACCGTTCCGATAATTCCGACTTTTCCGAAGGTTTTGTACGTATCAGACGATTCCGACAGTTCGGTACGAATCCGGACTGTTTTGCACGGTTCCGATTATTCCGACGGTCATAACGTTCCGGACGGTTCGATCGCACCTAGCATACGGAGCTGTTTCCAATTTGTTGAAACCGTCAAGTGAACAGGTTTCATTATTTTGCTTACTATGATTGTCTCCATTCCGAACGTTTCCACGTGGAACCGACGATTCCATTTCATCGGATTCGGAACCGAATTTGTCAAATCGGCCGGATCCGGAGTGGAATCGTTGATGCAATCCAAAAAACCCATCACTAGTGTAATGATGGGCGAACTCAGACACACGGGATAGGAATTAATTTCTGAAAAAAACAAAGCTCCAACGATCGTTACCCAGTTGAAGTGGAACAGTAAAGAGTAATGATATCCTCGTAAGGATTATTACCAGCGTAGGTAGAAAAGATATTCACATCTCCGAATAATTTTAAACAATGTAACTCTTGCCCCGTTGCTACGTGCGTACATCTCCGGCCAGACTAAGTTGAACTAAATTACATCATCTTCAACTCGTACCCGTGCAAGCCAAGACTACCACCCCCCCGGAAAAGTTACATTGTAGGCTGTGAAGACATTTTAATGTAACACAAATGCCAGAAGACACGTTGAGGGCAGCATATGGTACGCAGAGGCACCCCGATTTAAAAGGTTTCCGTAACCTTTGGTGTGCATGCGTTCGCCATTGTGATGAAGGTGTAGCAACAGACCCGGGTCCCGGCTGATTCTATTTGACTGGTTTCGTTTTTCCCGGGAACTTGGCGCTTTGTGGGAGGTTGGTCGACCGAAGAACAAAGTTATTAAATTTACGTCTGCACGCAGAGCAGGACCGAAGTAAGGAAGGTAACAAAAAACGGGACAGAAAGAAGCCAAACACGACAAGCCCAATTACGCCTTGTGGCTTTGAGCTAAACCATGGCCGACACACACACACCAACACCGGTTCGCCAGGTTTGCTCATGCTGCTCGTGCAAATCCCGCACCGTCTAACAGCATCCCGATGCACGGGCATTTGCTGATGCTGCTGGCGGGTGTTTGCGTCTGTGTTTGATAGTGGTGAGCCCGGTTTTTGTTGTATGCGTGTGAGTGTAGTGCTCTTGTTTTTTGCTTGTTTATTTCATGGTTGGGTGAGTTTTTAAATTAAATTAGGTGATTTATTCTGCAAAACTTCTGCGAAAAAAGAAAAAAATCCCCGGCCCGCACCACTTTTAGTCAGAAATGCATCACCTCGGGCCGAAAAGTTTTCCCAGCCCCGTTTTCGCGTCGACTGTTGTTCGAGGTGGGCGATTTTCGAGGGTTAAAATTGGGTAGTTCCTTCTCTCGTTGTCACTCTCCCTCTTCTTCCAAAGCATTATTCGGTTCGCCACCAATTACCTACACAGACCCCCCGAAAGCCCCCACCACTCGGACTCTTGTTGTAAACTCACCAATTACATTCAACACATATGACAGGGACATTTTCGGCTCGGTGTTGATTTGGCACTCGTACACGCCCGAGTCACGTGTCTGGGGATATTTTATTTGCAGCGTCCAGTTGACGGAACCTTCTGGGCGTATCACCTGCAGCGGTAACAGAGAGAAAAAGGGAGAGAGACAGAGATGGAAAATCAGGTCAAACCCCACTTAAACTTCTTCGTACGGTGCTTTAATTGATTGTTGGTGCACGCCTGAACACCTGGACCAGGGCAGAGTGCAGAGCTGACCGATGCCAGCCGAGCGCTAAGATTGAAGTGGCTGTGAGAAAATTCGTTTCGTGATGGAAGTTTTTTTTTTTTTGTGGCAATTCTTAATTGCCATTACAACGTACCTGAAAGCGTTGGTCCGATGTGTACGTGGAGGCTCCCATCGTAAGTATATGCAGATCACGCTGTCGTATCCACGCAACCTGCAAAAACACCATTCAAATCTATCAATTTAGTCTCGGGGTGCTTTTTAATTAATGCTGGCGCAGGATGGAAGATTGATGTGGTTTAATTCAATTACATTTACTCGGTGGCTCTAAACAAGACTTCTAAATGGGAAACGGAAGAGCTATTTCAGTGGGAGCTTTCTCTGCGGTTTAAGTTTTCAGTTGGCATAGTTGAAGGAAATTATTCCTTTTTTTATCGAAAAGTTTGGAACAATATTTTTTTTTTCGTTTGGTGTTTGACATTAATTCTATTTGTAAAATGGCGATGGTTTGGATAAATTGAGATAGAATAAATTTCCCTATCCAACGTTTTCCGAGATGCTGCACGGCACCACTACTTCACACGGCGTAAGTGTTTTCCGATACTCTTGATTGTGGCACGTTCATGCAGTATTTTCTCAAAATTAATTTAACTTCGTTTATCGATTTCAATGTGGTGCGAGAATCGATTTTCCAGGTATTGGAAACTACACACTCACACACACACACATGCAGTCATGACACGGGAAAGCAGGTACACCAAGCGTGAGAGAAAATGGCAACCCGAGTGTGGCGAGAAAATACTCACATCCTGATCGCCTAGCCGCTCGACCCGGCAGTGCAGGAACCCGGTCTGGCCCACGGTAACGGTGAGATTGCGCGGCACGTCAAAGTCGAAGTACGGTTGCGGGGCGTCGGACTCCTCGGTCGTGGCGGTCATTATAATGTTCGAGCTGACGGAAACTGCAAGCGAGAAGAAACGGGGGGGAAAACGATCGCAAAAAACAAACAGAAAATAAAATGGGCAGACACACGTTGAAACAAAGAAAATATATGAATATTCTATAAGAGCTAGACGAAGCACCATCCAAGGCGATGGTGCGTGGTTCGCGCAACATGATACCACCGGTACAGTATTGAATAAACAGCACGTTAGAAGGCAACATTTGATGGAATCGTCTCGTAAACATACACGCACACTGTGCTCCGACCTCCACCTTTTTACCGTGTGTTGTTGGGCGCAAATAAACGGCGCATGTTCATGTTGGTGTGTGCGAAGGTTTGAAGGGGCATAAACAAATGTTTCTTTTTTCGGGAGGAATGTAATGAAAATTCAGATCCACCCCAAGCGGATGCTGGTGCAGACAATCGGAAGCATGAGGGAATGTTTAAATGAGCAATACATTGACATCAAACGATAGGAAAACGCCGACGACGATTGATGAGTGTTTGCAGAATGAAATGTGTTGTTGTCATTTATTTTCCCTACAGTTTTAGGTGTATTTTTTTGGAATTTTGTCAATCAGATGGTGGAAAGGGGGGGGAGGGGGGGGGTAGAGCATATGTTTATGGTGAGAATGCAGGCTTGGCTTTGTTTCAGGTGTTGAATTTATTCTGCATTTAACTTAAACACTGGTAGGTAAAACTCTAGTATTAGCAATACTGCCAGGCCGTCCCTGATGAATAAAATTCTTTGATTATATATAAATCAAATTATTAGACTCCAGACAAGACAAAGTGATGGAATAACGCTGGCTCTCTAAAAATCGTTCGAAAAACTCAGGAAGAAATTCTACAAATACTGACTAGTTGAGATGTTCTCACTCGATACAAACCCTCGCAAATCAAAAGGACCACGATTTGAATGACGCATTTTTATTACCGTTGACGGTTTGGGGAAGGCAATGTCGCCAAACCAAAGTGAATATTTTCTCTGTGTTACCTAGTTTGAAGCAGTTCGGCCAGACCGTTCTTTCATATTTATTAAAAATAGTTTTAAGCACAAATTTAGTGGAAAAACAAGAGGATCTTTAAGACCCACTTCAGTATTCCTTTTGTATTGTATTGTAATAAATAATAGGGGAGGGGAAAGTTGAGTATGAGAGGGATCATTTCGTAAATTTGACAAGAGTAAATCCTTAGAAACTCTAGACCAAACAACGGGGACCAGTTTTCCAAACCAAACAACGAGTGACCCGGTAGTGGAGGCGACCTGTTTTTTATCCTTGTCGAGACTTCCGCGTTGTTCCGAGAAGTTCGAGCATAATAGCACGATCTCGCAGCTTAGGTTTTATAACTTCATTATCCTTAGGTCTGATGGTATGCAGATGATAAGATACATACCGGGAGCTCAATAAACAATTTACTCATTATTTCCCTGTTAAAGTTTTGAAGACAACCCTGCTTAGCAAACCATTGCTCGATCGAATCACGTAAAACAAGAAGACAGAAAATGCTGATACATGCTTAAGTTCTCTAGGGTAACCTAGTTGCACAAAACTAAGTCTCCCAATGTGGGACTAATGGGTGATGTAGTGAGTATTAAGAGGCCATGTAAAAGCTGAGATGATTGGGTGGTGCAGATATCTTGATAATAGTTAAAGCTGGTATGATAGACCAGAAAGGCTGCAGTACATCGAATGCTTGATGAAGCACAAATAAACTTACACGGAAGTGACAACATAGAATCAGGGCGAACCCTTTATACCAGATGAACCTTATAACCATTGATGAATACTTCCAAGGAAGCCAGAAATAGTAAACCGATCTGCCCAACGAATCCTGGCACGGTTTTAACAGTTCAGGATAGATTTCTGATTCTGATTCTGAAGCAATTTATTTAAGTTTATTTTCAACGTTCAGAGAGTGGAGTAGAAATTGCAAAGACTTTTCAGCAAGAAAATTAGTATCACTAATCGTAATGAAAACTGCAGCCAATTCTCGCATACTGTAGGAATAATTTACGAGCCCAGGTCGATATTAGAAGCCAATGTTTCTTGGTATGGTATACGAAAATCCAAAATTTCACCAGACAGGTTGCCAGGACTGGAACATACTAATTAGCAAATTCCGATAACTAGCGTGTTGAACCAGTGCGCCGGTACAGAATCCTTCATGACTTGGCTCTGTCATGCTCACCATATTAAGCTCAACCATAGAAACGGAATGACATCTAATCCTTATCAGCTATTACCGCGTACCGTGGTACAGTGAATTCGAGAAATGTAGAGCAAGGTTCTGTGTTTAGCAACACATAATGAAGACAAAATTAGCAGAATTGGGTTTAAAATCATCATGTGCTGTGAATCAACCGATTAAGTCGTCAATGTTTACGGCGCATTCATGACAGGTTTCCCAACGTGATGCAATACTTTTCACTTCACATTAACAGTAATTAGTCATAATTTGTCTATTTTAGAACAAGCTCCCAATTCAAGTTCCAAAAATATATCGGGCTGAACAAATACAATTTTGAATTGGTTGAGCTCTACTATTATAAAGAAACCCGATTGAACTGGTTCAAAAAATATCAATTGTTGTTCAAATTAAATCGTCAGTCAACGAATTATTTTTAAATCTGTTAGAATTGAGTTCTTTGCAACGATCGATCCACAACGTTGGAAGTGTCCTGTTCATACTTACCCCAAATGATACATGACGCTCGCAGAACATTTTCTATGTGCATTTTCGATGTGCACGACTGGCTATGATGGTTCCTTTACATTGAGTTGTTGTTCGGTCACGACTGCTACTTTGGGTTGCCGGTGCCATTCTGAATGGGGCCCAATTGTGTATGCTGATTAGATGTCGGCATTTCTTTCCGCCATTACATGAAAGTTGGTACGATGCGGCACGATAATCTCTGTAAAGGCAATAAGAATTCTGATGAGAAAAAGTTGGGAAATATTTATGAATTATTTCTAAGCAATTTACTAGAGCATTTAAATGGATTTAAATTTCTAAATTTCTCCCTTCCAGAATAGTTTCCAGACAATCGTTGGTCAGCTAAGCGATCCAGTCAAAAACATTCCACCAGTTTTAGGCTATGAAAACAATTAGGGCACCATCAACATGAACGAAAACACCGGTCACAAACACAGCTGATGGGATAAGAAAACGGTGCCATAAAAGACGGTCACCTCCAGCAAGAAGACACACATTCAATAATCTATTTTCAGCACGGCTTGGTCAACAATTTTCTACGCTTTTCCCCACAAGCTTTAGCCAGTTGGCACCGAAAACAGTGCTGTGCTGGCAAGCACGGGTAGCATTTTAGCTTTACTGGGCCAACCTATTCCGGTTCTGGGCCGAGATAGTGATCAAATTATTGTGCCGGAAACGGGAATGCTCTGGGCACCAATTTTAGCACCTGCCGTGTGAAAATTGGGAATAGCAGAGGAAGATTCTTCCACACGGTTTGAGTTTTCTTTGTCTCGGTGTGTCTGGTCTGGAGTCGATGACGTAGCCGGTTCTTCGCGTTGGAAGAATGTTTGTTCTAAGATCTAACACTTCCCGTTTAAAGCTTCCAGAACGGAGCAATTCGAGGGTTTACTCGGTAAATTGTTTCGATAAAAGTGAAACCAATGCAGCTTAAATCACGTAATCCTGCTCCGCTCGAAATCAATCAAACATATTTTCCTCGCAAGTACTCACGACAGAGCGCTAAAATGTGCAAATTTTGGTTTCGACGTCTAACGAGCGTGGGATGCGATACGATCTCGGAAACCAAACATGTTTACCCTGGGAATCCGATTCCGCGACCATATGAAAGGGAATCGAATCGAGTGAACAAACAATTTTGACGTACAAAACGGCTGCCTTACAAAGAAAAAAAAACCTGCCAGAAGACAGAGCAAAAAACCCCAGCTAGGCAAAATGAAAACCTCAAAGCCCGAAAGCTCATCTGTACCACCGCTTGTTACAAGTGTGCGCCGATTGCCGGGTTGGTGGAATAAAGACACAATACCGCTTGCCGTACCACGTTTTGCCTATCAAAGCCGGATATCTCATTGATGTACATCGAGTAATTGAGTTGGTCGCCACTTTGTCGCCTTCCGGACCATTTGAGAGCGTGGTAACGTAACGAACGACGGGGACGAACCGAACGAAATCCGGTGGTGCCGGCCCTTGACAATGGCTGTTCGGTTGTCAGTTTCCTGCTCTGTTGCTGTGTCCTATTGCATCACCGGGCTGCGCGTATCTACAAATACCCGCCAAGGCACTGCTAGAACCGACCGATTTGTTTCGAACAATGTAACGTTCGGTTGGTGCTCCGGTTGTGCGATGTTACTAATAAATAGCGATGTGCTCTCGGCAACAGCTCGATAAATAAAGCGTTTGCCGCGTACAAGTGCTCTTGCCTTCAATTGCTCTAGCTTCAACTGGGACGCGAGTTGTGCTCCCTTCCCGGATGCCTTCGCGTTATTATCTTCGCGTGGATGTGGTGGGGGGAGGGAGACCGGCCGGAAATTTATTGGCGCACGGAAATCGATATGTTACATTTTTATTTTCGATTCCTTTTCTCGCACGCTGTTGTTTTCCTACGCTTGGCCGGTCCTTTATATCCTAATGCGTTTATCAGTACAGATGTATGTTTTGTTCCACTTGCTTCCCAGACAAAGCCCAGAACGTGGCTGGCGCAGCCCTGTGCCTAGCTAGGGCTAGCAATAAGATAGGTCTATAAAATTCACTGAAACCCCCGCTGGTGATAAAACCGTGAAAGGAGGGACGAGATCGTCGAAGTAGCGAAGGCTGACGCACACAACCTTGTTCTCGTCAGCGATGGCGGGGCCCGTAGGCCTCGAACAGTATACCAGTGTAGCAGTGGATGTTGGCGCGAGGACGGTTTTATGATTTGTGAGCCGATCGTAACCTAGAGCCGGAAAACATCGACGCTCGCTTTTTGGGCACAATGTCAAACAACAAGGTTGTCAACGAATGTAACGGAAAGCGATTCGGGCGAGCGGCTTCCGATGTGATCAACAGGGTGGAAGATGATTGTAACGACACTATCAAAGATTTAGTGTTTTGCATCGGAATTGAATTGTATCGTTTCGTTGGCTGAAAACGGTTTGCCGATCGCTACCATGTTGAGTGATCGCCGGCGATGAATAATTAGAATGCCATCGGGACGAGTGTAGTGTACGTGAGCCATCGTGTGAGTGAAAGTCGTGCATTCGCACTTTGGTTGGAGTGAAATTGGGCGAGCGTGAAATGGAGAAGGTAATAATGCATAAGATGGATGTATGCTTCTAGAATAAAGGAGAAACATACGTGCATGATGTGTTCAGTATGTTTTGCGTGGAATTTATTTTAATATAAAATGTTAAAAAAAATAGGATTAGACACGAAAAGTAACAGGAAAAATAAAATCATAAAAAGTGAATTAATTCATTTAATCAACTTTCTTACACAAAACTTAAAAGATGTATGGTCAAGTTGAAACAAATAGCATGCAAACAAATGTAAATGGAGACACAAATTATTATCTTATAAAATCTTTATTATAGAGACAGAAATGAAAACAC
The DNA here is from genome assembly GCF_013141755.1 of Anopheles stephensi. NCBI lineage: Eukaryota > Metazoa > Arthropoda > Insecta > Diptera > Culicidae > Anopheles > Anopheles stephensi. Next base: position 35,714,092 of record NC_050203.1, on the reverse strand, counting down.
GATCACTAAACTTTTTACATGCGTAAAATCGAGTTCAAGGAATAAATTTTTACGTATAGTATTTTTTTTATAAACCTTTTGATGCAGAACTATAGCAATACTTTTTTATTTGAGACTTCTCACTAATAAATGGCGTTGATCTTCAATTTCAGTGGCAGACTGAGTCACATTTGAGGCCCCAAACAGAATGCAATTTGTAGGACAACTTACTCATCGAATCAGAGTATTGGAGTATTGGAGACATGGTGTGAATCTGATAATTCAGAACATGACCCTTTAATAATCAAGGCTTCTAGGACCACTCAGGATGCTTGTAAAAAGATGTTCTACTAGGCATATGACCTATCGTCCTTTCCATACTAAGCGTCAGAAAGCTTTCGGCTGTGAAAATCAGAGACCATTTCTTAATGGAGACGCCTGGTGGATCACAACCAGATCAACTTATTGAAAACAGTGGTACAATTTCGTCTTCTTTTTCCTCTTCCTAACGACCTCTTAGGGCATACCTGCCATTTCTGGTTAACTAGACTTAATGACATCGCGTAGTTGGATCGTCAGTTCTCACTACGGGGGAACGGTTCAGAGCCCCAGTTCTGCCGTATGAAAACCGGCGCCGTTGTATTCTTGCCACCGGGCCGCACCCACAACAATTTCGTCTTATTGTAAGAAATACATATTGAACATTATCAAAAATGACAAGCATTATTGAAGATTGCAAAAAAAATGAAACACAATTAAGATGATAAGGTTAATTTTCTCAGCGGTATACTCTTCGCGAAGCTATAGCATATTTATTGCCAAAAAGTGTAATATATATTAAGAGTTGAAAAAACTTTGGTTGATGTTGTTGAGGTTGATATAATTTTTATCCTTAGCAATACGGCCAGGCCGTTCTTTATGAATAAAAAAAAAATAATAATAATTTTTATCCTTCTCATTTTAAAATTTTTAAATCAACTTTTACTTCATTCATTAAATTCAGCAATATTTATGGAGGCGCATGGTGCTTCACATATTCGGGATCAAACTGCTTCAATTGCTAAATAACTTAAAACAAATTCAAGCTATTTTATAATACTTATGGCTTGGTCGTTTTGTTAAAATAAAAATAATATTGTTTTTTATTAAGAAGTTTTCTATATTTTGTATACAAATAAGCCACTTTTAAACTAAAAATCTGTAATAGCTGGATCATCAGAGCAGCATCCAGTACAGGTTTACACGAATCACGTTCAGCATGAGCCTGATGTATTTTATTGAAAATCAATTTAAATCTCGGTTTTTTATCTCAATTATTCTGATTTAAATCCGTCTTGAGCATTCTTATTTGCATGAGAATGAATCTGCACCTGCAATACTTAGCAGCGTATGGTGTGTTACCCATTGCCGTCTATGCTTAATTAAGCTTCTCACTTAATCATGCATCATTGAGCTGACAGTAATCTTCTCCCCTCAGTTCTTACCAGTTTATTTAAAGTGTTGTTATCTTGTTTGAAACTGTGATAAAACGCAACTGCACCATGCATATCATGATTAATTGATGTTGATACTTATCCTACAGATAGTGTGATGCTGTTTTTATCCATGAACTCATAGCTCGCAGCACATAAGCCTCTGTGGTTTGTTTTAATTTATTGCGCTTTATCTTCCAGCTGATGCTCTGCTGACTAGCGAGTGTTTTATCTTAAGCACATTTTTATCGTATACATTTAACAAATATAAAAACTCTTTGTTATGTTTGACAACGATAAAATCGATGAAGTTTTGCGGTTACTTTGAAGGCAGATAGGATGCAAACAAACCCGATTTTGTGTTATCTGCACTTGACACAAGTGCCACATGTTTCATTTAACAAATCGTATTGTAATCAGAAGATCAAGTTTGAAACTTCATTTCGTTGATTCTAGCTTTCCATGTTGCATGATAAAATTCGTAAGCTAAATTCTTCCAAAATCGCTTAAATCAAGAGAATTTTTTGCTTTGCATAACTTTTGAACACGGGCATCAGCATTCTGTACCATTTGTGCAGCAGAAATTGCGGATTATTCAACGTATTTTATCCTCCTTCCTAGTTAATCCCCTGCTCAAACTAAACTTTATCGAAAAAATCTACACTTCAAACCCGAAATTCACTATTTGCTCCAAAAAACGATATTGTGAGAGGTTCAACAAGGTTCCTGGGAACCACTCCCGAAAATAGAATCGTTTTTATTCCAACCATAAAAGGTATTTACGTTGGTGTAACGATTGTTTCGGTTTTTTTTTTCGTTGCTTCACTCGAGAGTTGTTTTTTCCCTTTTGAGCCACTAACCTTAACCCAAACAAAAGCAACAAACGCGAAAAGGAAAAAAAGAAGGTTTCCTCCATTGTCCAGGGTCGGGCGAATATTTTGACCAAAACTGAGTTCGTCCGCTCCTCCATTCCAATGCGATAAGGTCACACATTCCACTTTTATGCGTTGCAAACCGAATCCCATTTTCCATCGGTCTATTTCCATCAGGGGTTGTTTTTTGTTCTTGTCTCTACTTTCCTGCTACCTTTCAACGCACATTCGCGCTTAATATGACGAACAGCCCGCGAAAAGCCATTATGGCAAAAAGATTTAATTTTAGATAAAAGAAACGCAACATTTCCACATTTTCCAGGTACTGGAACATTCTTGTGTGTGTGCGTGTTTGTGTGTGAGACCGGTTTTTTTTTATTATTACCATCCGTGACGTCTGGTTCACGCCATCATTCGTCATTTATGAGTGGAAAAAAGTTTGTCTCCCACGGTTTGTGGCTATTAGCTGGATGTTGCACGAAGCTGGAAGCGATGCCCGTTACGATGGACATTAAAAATTACGTTAATGTGATAGCCCGGCAGGGTCAACCAGAAAGCGTGTAACGCGTCTCACATCCGCGTCGTCTGGTAATGGTCGTCTGCTCATTTGCATGCATCGCTTCCGGACGCGCAGTCCCATACTCCATTAGTGGGTAAATTAGGTGAACCTAAAGCATAAGTGCTCGCTGTGGAAAGCTTTTGATGTAAACATCTTGCTTGTTTGCTAGAAGTTGCCGGACCCGTGGATGATGCTGTTTATAGATTAATGGATCTTCATTCGGTAGGCAACGTATCGGGTAATCTAATAAGCTTTCAAGTACCACGAGCAATACAATGAGTAAAAACTAAACCGAGGCATTTTGTGTATAATTTATATAAATCTACTCAGCAATTATTCTTTCGAGTTTCTATTGCGTTAAATTATCCTCAAAATTTCCGATAATAATCCAGAACATTTTCCATGTAGAATAACTTACGTTTTCAATAATCGATCCACTGCCGTCAACACCTTCAAACGTTTTCAAACGCTCCAAGCTTTTGTCACAACCTTAATTTAGCTTATTCCTGGTACATCGTTTAACAATATTTATCACTGGCCATTCTATTCACCACTACTCACACTTACACGGCAAACAGCTTGAGTAATGATTTTCCGTGCACCAACCCCGATTTACGCTCGGCACTTACTGCAATCACTTCCACTGTAATCCATTAGTTGATAATGCGACGATGCAATCCCGTTCTACCACTTGTCGTCGCTTGGATGCAGCGAAGATGCTGTTGATTCTGTCACATCCACATATAACTCAATCAATAAGGTATCGACGAGTGGTGGTCCATCATGCTTGATGCACTCTCAGCTCACCACACACACATGCACCACACACATACACCGCATCGAACATTTGATTAACCACCAACAGAAGTAGCACTGGCCGTCAAGTGTTTTGCTATTCAACACTAGAGCACGCTGTAGGGGGGAAATTTTGTAGAATTTTCTTATGCACAATTTTCCACTAAAAATTAAAAAAAAATTTCCACTTCACAGTGCTTCCCTTTCGCTTTACCCTACACGGGATAGAACGGTGCAGCAAGAGATGGAGATTGATTTCCAACACAATCGTAACGCTTACGGTCAACGGGACGTGTCAAGCACAACCGACTACGAACGCTACACTGAACCGCGAGCCGTCATCTGAGCAGTTTCCTTAGCCGCCTCATTACTACGATGCCAATTTTCGGTCGAACGGATGGCAAATGATCAACAAACGATTCTCACGCCAAAGCCCGCTCTCAGTCCGCTCTCGTGTTGTTTATTTAAACCGCTGCTCTTGCCATTGTTACCTCTCACTGCGTAACACCACTCCAAACTACTCTCACGAGCAGCGTCTCGTGAGCTCTCGCTGCTCGTTGTGTCCTTGCTGTGCTATTTCTGCATTTGGCCAAAACTTTTCCGGAGCGTGGAAGCTGCAAATAGTGTTGCTCAGCGTGTTCACCTACTGCTGGCTTCAAACTTTGCTCAATTGAGTTTCGTTTACAAAAGCACTCAAGCTGGCACCGTTGCATGCGTTCGTGAGTACCCGGCTGCTCTTTGCAGCATCCGTTAACGGAATGGTTGGTGAGTGGTTCCGATGACCTTCCTCAATGGGCGAGAGTCAACAGGGAGCGCAACGAAGCTTTAAAATACACACAATCTTTCCAGGAAGTTGGTGTAGGTTTCAAAGCGATCAACGCGTTCATAAATCTACTGTTTAAACTGGGAGTTCACAGAAAATGGTGTTCGTGTTGGCCATTGGGAACTTTTAAAACCGGGTTAAAAACTACCATTTTCGGTGTACATGATTTTCATGAGAAATTATCATTTTTTTAATCTCTTTATGAATTATTAATGGAAACATTTTTTATATTTGAGTATTTCAACTTGCAATGTTACATTTCACCAGTGAACTTGCTAAATTTTCCTCTTATAATGTAATTTATGCAAATAATCTGTACTCAACCTTACCCTTTTAACGCACAATCTTTGGATATTCAATGAGCGGTTCTTCGTGATTTAAATCGGTCCTTCATGCACCCTTATAAATTCCATTATCGTGATCTTCATCTTTGCCAGGTGTCTACCCGTAAACTTAAAGACAATTTTATGCCACAGAATATTTGAAATAATGAATTTACCCGTTTTGTTTTAAAATTTTGTTAACATTTTAAAGGTACAACGGATTACGGTGTTTCTCTTCATTGTTTAGGTGGTAACTTACAAAAATGAAGTGTTTTGGAATGCGGAATTAATGATTTTTTTTTAAAAGATATGGCTTCCAAAGTATGTTTTAGAAGAAGATGAATTTCGTCTTAACTTAAAAACATGATATTGATCATACGGAATATTATAGGTTATCTTTGATTTCCGCTCCATCAGACCAGATTTTCCAAGACAAAACTGACTTTCTGGCTCAATTTAATAACATGGTAAAGATAAGACTTTATTAAAGAAATGAGAAATGTCACGACAAGGCTATGGAATGGAAAATTCAAGAAATAACCATTACGATGATGATCATGTTCCAAGTACCAAGTAGTTAATTCAAAAAGACAGATTACTAGCGATGAGATTAAAATTATAATTATAACGCTTATAGCATAGGAGTTTTAAACCCAAGTTGATCTGTTTTAAGAAAACGATCAACTGTCGGGAGAAGTTTGTAGTACTACAAACTCAGAAAGGCTTTATAGAAATGGAGACGCCTGGTGGTTCATAAAGGGATCAAATAAAAAAGGATACAATTGAAAACTTATATATTTTTCTGTTTATCACGGTTTTTACAAGGTTTGTTTAACAAGGGGTTTTTCTCTGTGTCCTCGCACGTGCTCAATTCTTTCTGTCACGTTGACAGCTCATGCCCAGGGTGTCTCTAGATGAGATGGCCCAAACTCAAGGTGTGTAATTTATGTAATTAAGGTTAATAAATTTACAACTGTATACACAATACATTTCTAGTAAGATACGTATCATGAAAGTTAGCTCATCTGGGAGAGTCTTGTTTTCTCCTTGGTTCTGATTGCAAAAATTGTTTCGATATTTACCAAAATGCCGTTTGACAGGTAAATTTTCCGAACTCCTCTCTCTTCATGAAGTCAGCCGAAGCATATTGGTTGCAGAAACGGGAATATAACAATTTTAAGAGCTAAATTTTAATGTCATGTTTTCTATGTTTTTTTCGTTGTAAAAGGCTCTGACGTGTTTTTTTTTATTTCTTTAATAATAAATAACAACAATGATGGAGGCGCATGGTACTTCACACCAATCGGAAGCCAACTGCTCCGACAGCTTAATTATAACCACATTATTTTAACTATTTTATTATACTGAATGCTTGGTGGAAGTGTAACGAAAAATGAAAAAGTCACATCTAAGCCATAAATCGGAACAAGCTGAATAATCAGAATAGCATCATTACATTAACTCGTTACAAGTTTACTCGAATTACATCAAGTGTAGCTCGATTACATGGGTAAATGAAAGAGCGATCATACATATCCACATCCATAATCGAAAGAATTGAATAAATCTCTTTAATAAGCTTACCACACGTTAATTAATTTTGACGAATGGCATGCGCTCAAAAGTGCGAGGAATTAAATTAGTCTGTTTTAATTCTTGAATGAATCGGTATCATTATTTGCGAGAAATAACCATGATTTTTAATTTAACAGTAAAGGAAGAGCGATGATTTTCATCGTTTAAAAAGTTTTAAATATTATCGGAAGTTACAACATTGCTTTGTGTAATTGTTACCGCTGCTAAAAAAAATCTTATTTTGTAGAACTTTCTTCCTCTACTTCTCTGTTCTATTCAGTTTTTGTAATCTTATGCACAATCGTCCACATATTTAAGATATGAACAAACGTTGCATGATAATCTGCTTTTTGTCGCCCCATTTGCCCCACTCATAGATACATAATTGTTAGCTGCACCACTGTCATTGTACTGTCGCATCATGCTTGATGAATGTATTCTCCTACAATATGCTACTGCCGAGCATGAGCATTCCGTGACCGGATGGCTTTTCCCATCATTGTTGTCATGGCAGCGAAACGGGGGCACAAACACCAAAACGTTTCCGATGCCAAATTATTACACTGCCGGTAATTGCAATCACCATAAATAAGCTTTTATCCAGCGTCCGGGCAGCGGCCAATCGATACCGATAGCATTTCACTTTCGAGCCAGTGGGGACGAAAATATTCTTGCACTTTGCCACACACACACGCACAACACATATTTCTTCAGCTGTGCAAGCCCCCAAAGCGTGGACCATATCCCTGGCAAAGCCAACCAAGGTTCAGGACAACCCCTGAGAGTGAGAGCATAACTGTGTCGAGGGTAAATGTGTGCAAATATTTGCATGCATTTTGGGGGACAAAATGACGTCGAATGTTATGGTTGGCTAAGCTTAAGGCTAAAAGCTGGCCAGAGCGATTGCCAAATAACGACTTATCTTATCGAACACAGCCACACACGCACACACACAAACACACATACAGAGTCCTTGTGCGTGTCGGGAGTGGACGGCGATCCGGCGGTGGCCGGGATTACTGGAAGCGGACAAATGGGTTCGATGGATGCCTGGTTTGATTTAGAGTGGTATGTATCGAAGCATTTGGCACGAGTCGATGTTATGAAAGTGATAATGTGTGCCTTGTGCAAGCTAGTCGTGGCAATATCGTAGGGTGCGGTTTTTGGGGTGGAGAACATGCACACACACACACTCGAGACCGGTTCCTTTCGTGCTAAAGACTCTTTTACGTTTATGATGCACTGCTGATACTGTCATCGACGACGAAGCAACACAAGCAGAAACGGGGTTTTAAGTTGCAGGAGCAGCAACAAAAAAAAAAAACCAAAATTGAATCAATAATGTATTAAGGCGTACATGTTTCTCTCCTCTTCTCTGTAGTTAGAAACACATTTTTGTGTGAATAAAAAGCACAGCAAGACATTACGACAGGAGTATATTTTGTTCGCCAGTAAAAAAAAACTGTTCACCGGTTCTCGTCTTCACCACTGCAAAAAGATAACAAGCGCAAGAACACAAGTAAAGTGCAGGAAGCTTTGCACACGTCCGTTGATGTAAAAACGATTAACGTCCTGTCTACATCGTCATCGTGTACCGACGCAAAATGTTGCCTCCAGTGGGTTGGTTTTGAGCCTGGGTTTTCTTTTCGGCTCCTTGCTCCCCGGGAGAGCCCGGTCCCGTGGGTGTCTTCCCATTTGATGGCCCTGGCGTGTAGCGCGAAGGCTCGCGCAAAGCGGTTCCATATCGCGGCAGCCGTTTTGTGTCGGGTTTTGATAGAGTCCCGGTACGACCGCATCGGCAATCAGCATTTTATGGCAGCTTCGAGCCACATTACTGTAAAAGTTTTCTCGATTCGTTGCGATGTGTTTTTGATCTGTTTCCATTTTCTTCGAGATGGTTGGGAAGTAACGGGATACTCCATTTCACGCAATTAAATGATGTTGGCCGTAAGTTGTGTAGAATTTGTTGCTAATACGGTCTTTGTTCTGGAATAGATTTAATAATGTTTACTTAGCTTGTTTCGTGCACTACTACTTCGCATGTAGTTAAGAGGATTTGTAGCATTCAATAAATGTCTAAGTAATGCTGGGACGACAGAAATGAGATTCTTGCTTCGCGCATACTTACATCGATTACTATTGAACTACAAGGCCTGAGCGTGATAGAGGCGTTCGGCAAACCAAGAAACAACGCTTCTACGCACAGACCAATACTAACTTTATAGTAATTGCTTCGCTGGAACCAAAAACAAAAAACAGGAACAAGCACAGAGACGACAACGGGATGGTAACAGTATGCCATCGTAGCCCGAAACACAATGGTGAAAACGTAAACTAACAATTGCAATTCTTATCTGATCCAGAGATTTCGTGTTTTTTTGCCGTAGAGGCAACCGGCACGAAACTCACTTCACTTCCATTAACGAAAGGCCGATGCCGGCGCCGACGACACAGTAGACGCCATATTGGGCAGGCTGAATCACTGCCGGAACGAAAGTATTTGCATACAATCAACAATTTATGACGAAAATGGATTTCAATAATGCGAAATACATTGCGATTGACCCCCGGGAGGCACCAAGGAGAAGTTTCAGCTGGTACGGATCTCAGCCGCTTTTATTTGGATTCCCTCGAGAGAAAATGGAGCGCGCGCGCGCCAGTGAGTTAGTGCTGTGGCCCGTGTCCCAGTGCTGTGTAAGCTTCGAGCAGTGCCGGTGGATGAGAAAAAAGGATTAAAGGATCAGCAGCAGCAGCAGCTTCAGGATTTGCCATCGATGGCTAGTTGGGCGACTGGGCGGCATTTGGAATTTCCACCCAAGGCACTCGCTCTGGTCATTCGTGTGTGCGTGTGTTTTTCATCTGTCCCAGCCTGTCGTTTTCGATGAGCTTCGGTGGGGAAACTGTGTATCAATAAAACGTTATCGTCGGATATCCTTTGCCAATTCCGGTACCACTGCCTGTTGTCAATCGTATGCTGGCGCAACCGAGATTCAATTCAATTCGATTCGATTGGTTTTAGGCAGAGGCAGAGTATTTTTAAATTTGACGAGCAGCTTCGTGCATACGCATACGGTTGCATCAATGTTTTAAAGTGTACTGAGCTGCTGATTATAAATCATTCCCCAGTGCTGTTGTAAATGAAATCTTCAAGAAATTGAAATTGAACGAAAACAAGCTATCTTTACGCACTTTTTCTCGCAACACACTCACCAATACTCGACGCAAATCGTGGGAAGAAGTAAACCGAGCCGTTCATTCCATAATTGGACGTCCTGGAAGAGAATGAAAGTTGATTGGCTGTCAACCTGTCCGGCGTGTTACTTTAGCGGCTCAGAACAATTCATAACGTTCCTGGGCACAACCTGTGTAATAGATCTGACACGTTCTAGGAATACATCGTTTAAAAATGTCAAAAACGGATCTGGTCTAGCTTGACATGCACATGACACGTTCAAGAACCGGGGCAGCCCACCAAAAGATAGGTAGACTATCCGTTCCCATCGAAAAGGTGGAAAAGGTGAGTCGTGATAGCTTGTCGTGCATTGCGCTGGGTATGGTGTGAAAAGAAGGCTTAATACGTTTTTGGTCGAAACACTGAAATGTCAATCATTATCTGGGAAATAGGCAAAGATCACGCAGACAGATATTGAAAAAGGGTGACGAAAATAAAAAAATGCGTTGTTATTTTCTTCAAATACATTAACTAAACTAGAAAGGTACAATAATTGCATACTTAGAAAGCAACATTGCACTGAGCGAAGTAAGAGTAGCACCAGTAAGTTTTTGTTTTGGATAATATTTTTAACTTTTACTGAATGATTCGTCTTTCTCTCGCTCTCATCTTGGCCAAACGACCTCTTAAGTCATGGCTGCCATATCTGGCTTACTAGACTTCATGATAACCACGTAGCTGGAACGTCACTCCTCACTACTGGAAACGATCCGAATGCCGTGTGAAGACCACCGGGCCGCCCTATGATTCGCCCATCTTCAGATAAGAATATTTAAACAACCTACTTTATACCTTTTTGTATCATAACGTTGACAGTTTTGTGACCCGTTTACATATAAGTAAACAAATTTATGAAAAAGGGTGCGAAATAGAAACAGAAGCACTATGACGTTTAAACAGCAGATGCCCATATTACAATAAAACATCAAATAAAACTATGTTTTAAACAAGTGAAAGGCCGAGCATTTTTACTAAATTCTTTCAATAGGCCGATATTTTGTGCCGAAACTTCTTTGTTCTCGAGGAAACAACTCGATCATTTCTCAGTATTTACAGGTACGACGTTACAAACAAAGTTACAATTAAATTTGGAAATTTCTTATTAGTTCCGTGAATGCGATAGGCAGGAATATATATTATATTTATTAAGTATGACGGTCCAATGCGGTATTGTATCCACCGAATTTGGTGACTGAGAATTATATTCACGAAAAGAAACAATTAAACATAATTAACTAGGCATTTCCTCCTAGTTATATGCCTTATGCCGGGCATGCTCGGTTGTGACGGAAGATGGGTGGTTGTTGTCCGTTTCTATTGTGTGTGTGTGTGTATGTAGGTTGAGTTTTATCTTGGTCCGGATCTATTGTTGTGGCTATGGCTTCGATGGGGGTTGATTTGTTACGGTTGTCTATTGTGGGTCCGGACTGAAACAAACAAGCAAAGTTGTTCCGACAGTACAAACATGAATTTTTCTGCGTGCAATGTTCTCCAAGCAGCCCAGCAATGGTACAGCCCGTGATCGACCAAGTCAACATTGAATTCAAAAGCGATCGGCGAATCCCACCTCGCAACAGCAATAGGCAGGAGTAAACTAAAGGGTTTTTTGTTATAAAAATAGATCCTTAGAAGGTACGATGAAGCAAAAATCCCTCAGAATGTTGAGTAAGAATCATATTTTAGTAAGTTCAGAGCTATGAATCGCGGTATGTACCAGTAGCTAAACGGTGTTTGGGTCCATACAAAACTTGGCATGGTCCAGTAAAAGTATTGCTATAGAAAAGTTTCAAAAATAGAAGGAATCATCCTGTATTGCGGTGGGTATAAAAAGAGCTCCGAAAATTGGTTAGGGAGAGTAGTTAGCTAACCGTGTAAGCGACAACAGACGAACAGTTCAATAAATTCTGCATTATTCTTTGCACTTGTATCATTAAGGTACACTCCGAATGCAGGCTCGTTAAGATTCGAGGCAATGGATTTATTTCTTGAAATAAAACAGCTCACCGAATTGTTCAAACTTGTATCAGGATCAGGTTTTCACGTAGATAAAGGTTGAACATCATTTCCTCCAAAACAATCTTCATGTTTACATTAATCTGGCACGGAAAAATATGATTCCTGGAACTGATTCGAGTTATGACATTCAGTAAAGTTGAACTGACCTAGAAGCCGCTGCAAGTGTTCATTGCTTGATACAATAAGTTGAACATGACTTGTGAACACTAGACATTGCAATTTTCAACGATTTTTATTTATAAAAATATAGTATACATTCAGAAGGTGGGGTACATGTAGAGAAGACGTACAGGCTTTTCAAACAACATCTTAAGACATTTTTATCCATTCCAACAATGTGGATGATGTAGTTTGCAAACATACGTAGGATGGGAACCCTCTTATTTATGTTAATATGACTAAACACAGGTAAGAGAAGGGATGGGAAGTTAGGGTTGTGGTTTGGGACGATGGCTTCTATAGCCTGCATCAGTATGCTCCAAGACAAGATACCCTAGAGCATGGGGTAAACCTGTGTTCCAGAGTCTTCAACTGGAAGCAGACTGAGCAGACTCAGATTTTGATCTGAGGTAGCACGATCCATCCTGTATAGCAGCAGTTCGTAAGACACCAACATATATATAGTGTGGATCGTTGGCTTGACGATCCAACGCTTCGCCAGTCAGTGGAAGGCGACTCCACTGCCACTTTGGTATCCGGAAGTCTTTCGATTATCATCCGCCGCAGGCCTTTGGTGGTGATGTTGGGTATTGGAAGATGTGCCAAATGCTGGATCACCGTACGGAGGCATGGATACGTTGAAGAAATGGAGCCTACATTCGGAGGATTCCCAGCACAAGCAATGCTGTTCAACAACGTAGCGATTCACCAACAGCGCTGTAGTGGTGATGGTGGGAAAGTGCAGATCGAGTCCACTTCAACTGCGTGGGTTAAGGGACGCGTGTTAGAATCTTGTAAGAGATTGTTCTTCATTATTGAGATATTAACGGAGCATAACTTCTTTGAGCTGCTTAATAAAACAAACGAAATGATTTAAGATCTTAGATTAGTGGACAAAATCTACAATTGCCGATTCTGCATAATAAATTTACAAGCTTAATCACACCATCTGGAATGACATAGCTGTAACAATATACTTTTGTGTCTTTTCGATCGAGTATTTCCCGATTACAAAGTTTCTTGAATACGTAGAAAATGTTCCGTCTCGTGTACACTTAACGAAATTTGAAGGAAGAAAAGGTGTTTTCTATTCCATTCCAGGAAAAAAAGCCCCGCTCAGTCAATTTACTAAGAATACTGGTACAACACTTGAAAGGGTTACGAAAATGATTCTCAAGAAATGGCATGCAAAATGCCTTCTTGCGGAAAGATCATGCACTGAGCTCTCGGTTAGACAATCTTACCTAAAACAATCCATTAGGATAAGCCACGCAATGCAACGTACGCTCACTTGGCATGAGTTGCTAATCTTTCGGCGTAACAACGAAATGGCTCCATGTCGCTGGGTAAATTCAACCACACCGGACTGCATCTCCAGTTACGGGGATAATGTTAGTTAAGAATTCTAGTAATGACAGACTTAGTTCTCCTATTCCTTTAAAGTCATATACCAGGTGGAATTGGATGGAAAACTTTTAAGTCCATGATACTTGAACCTGATTAGAGTTGGAGAATTTGGAGGTCTGATGAGTCTGGAATTACGAAGGCATTGGACGTTCCTTCTCAAATTGGGATGAGAGGATGGCATTGGCAATTCTGCGTATACAGGACAGACTATTGTGTTACGGGTAATATCTAATCACGGAAGTCCAGAAACGGTAGGTTTAGAACTTTGGAGGTTGTAGTGACAAGGGAGGAGAAGATCGACGGCATTGATGTGCCTATAAAAAAGAGCTAGAGAGTGGACAGGATATTACCTGCATGCAGTTTTTCTTCTTATCCCCAAATGAAAATAATTCTCTTAACATTTCATCCCTTGAGTGCACTTTAAATACTAATTGATTAATTGCTATTTGGGATCAATTCAATCAGCAATTTCAAAATTTGGGATAAGCAATAAACTAAACCATAAGTGTTATAAATCTCAGTTCAATCTCTTTTTGGAGCTGCTATAGACTTTTCCAATTAACAGTTTCTCTCAGTAGCTGTGTCCTCAGCTCTTGATAACTGCTAACTCGGCTGTGTCAGCAGTCCCAACCACGTCACGATCCATCGTGTTTGTCAAATCTGGACTGTTTTATGATAAGTTGCATAGGTGTTTTTGGGAATTTTCTTCATTCTTATGCACTAGAAGTTTTACTCCAAATATGATGAAAAGCATTATGATACGATTACGCAGAAAATAATCTCTAAAATATTCCTGTTCTTCAGCCCGGAACCATAACAACTGATGCTCGCTAACCAGGCCCGATGTGATATGTGAGATGATTGTCAAAGAAAAACAAACTACCACTTCGAACGCCATCAGGGATACACCGAACTACTGCCAAGTGGAAGTGATTCCCTGTGTATCGTACGTGTGGCTGTGTGCTTGGCAAAGAACGGAAATGACGCCTTGATCTGACACCGGGTTATCAAGCGTGCCGGTCCCTGCACACCGGATCAAAGTAGCTTACACACAGATGTACACATTTTGTCGTCCGGCGACAGAAACCCATACACTTCGGGCCAGACTTTTGGTGCCACTTCCGTTCGGTACCCCAAAGGAGATGATGCACGGCAAAGGACTCAAGGCTGACGGGGTCTGTGACTGTTCGAAAAGTGCTTCCTGAAGTTCTAATTAAACATCTCGATGCTCTTTTGACCGGCAGCCATCAACGGCGGCGCTGGACCATCACATTAACAGTGCGAATGGACATTTGATCTTCCGATGGATCCCATGAGATGGTTAAGCGAGAACTCAATTAAAACGACCGTCCTTCTTATGGCACACTCAAAAGAGGCACCGGATGCTGTGCGGCCACGCCACACTAATCAACTGCCCGGTCGTCCGTCCGTCCGGTTGGAGCAAATGAAGCGGAAGCTTTTCACCGGAAATGCATTCGTTCGACGAATCGATTTTCGTCTGCGTTAAACGGTTCGCCAATTTGAATTAAGTTTTTCTCCGCAGTGTGTGTGTGTAAGCCGGAAGGAAGGAAATAATATACATTTTATCTTGCTGATAGTCGAGAGATCAAAGCGTTTTCTTGTCCTCCAGGTAAAAGCAGCTGGTTTCATTATGTGTTTAGCGTTTTTGTTGAAATAGTTTGGATGGAGAGATACGTCCAACTTCAGCTTGGAGACCCAACCATTGGAGGGTCAAGCAATATTCGTCCAAACGATGCAACAAATACAGAGCAGTTCATGTTCGGCTTATTGGCAGGCTCAATGTGGATCTGTGCAGGTACGGAAGCTCCCCCAACGGAAGTCGCTACTTTGCTGGACCGCTTCCGAACACGTGTACATAGTGGCAATAGACTTATGCTGTAAATACTTCCATCGGGAAAAACTCGGTTGCACGTTTTGGTGCACGGTGGTGCCGTCGTGTAATTGCTGCAATATCATGGTGAATTTATTCCGAATTAAATGAGCGCTTTTGTTTACCGGAACCACCGTTTAGCCGTATTTCGGTGCTTCAAATTTGGTTTAGTCTGGTCGGGGAGCGCGCAATCAGTGTGGTTTGTTTAGGACACCTTGTAACCCGTGCCCGTGCTTTGGCAAGCGTACCTGGCACCTGGCAAGCGCACGTAGGCCACCGGGACCGGGATTGTGTAACCGATCGGTTGGTGTTGTGTTACATGAATTGCAAACTTTTCGGGCCAAAACCCCTCCACCCGTGCCCACGTGGTGAGGTCCGGGCTTACATCGGTACCGCGCTAGAGATAGGTAAACTTTTCGACTCGAAAATATTAGAAACGATTAGAGTGGTACGGGATACGGTGCCGTATCGTTAACGTCGAACACGTTTTCCATCGAATGGATGGTACGTGCGTATGGGTGGGTTGCCGTATGTGAAATCCCTTTTCATTTCGGGCTAAATCAATCCTGGGCTATCGAGTGGCATTGCATAGGTGGTTGAAGCGGTGTGTGTGAGTGTGTTGATGAAACCGGTGTAAGTTTAGCCCTGGCAGGAAGCCAACCGAACCGGCTGTTAGCTTGACATTACTGGTACGTAAATAAACTCCCAATGTTACAACAATTTAAATGCGCTTCGAGCTTTAGAGTAATTCGTTTATTTTAAGGATAAATGGAAAATTCAACAACATTATTTGTAGTTAGAATTAGAATTTAGAATGAAATGTAATTTGGTTTCAGCATTTTCTCTTTAAAACTATCTTCTGCAGCGCTCTCAACCAGAATCGGTTGGCCGAAATGGCTCCTTGTATAGCCAGACAGCAACATCAATCATACAAATGTAGTACTCCATCGACCTCGTCACTATTGTCTACATTTATTCTTCATGTGAATTTACTTTTAAAACTTAACTCCATTCGAAAAATAATTGCTTACCTGCCAATATATTTACTTAAATCGATCACCAAATTAAAAAGAAAACCTGTGATCGTTTTCATCGTGAAGTAATGAACGACTTACCAGCTTAGTCACTTAATTACTTCAATACCAGCGAGACTAAGCCTTATGTAGCAGTCTTCTGCCCAACCAATGTGCCGGACTTAAGGGTGATTCTTTCAAAACTATCACTCTCTCACCAGTTCGGCCTGTCATGCCTTTTCTGTCCATGTGAACGGAATAAAAGCACTTTACTGGCTGAGTTGCTCAGTGTCATTCTCGTAGCATAACCAGCCGATGGTCATTGTAGTAGGTCCCTCATTATCCTTTCACACATAGGAGCTCAAAAATTCTCTTGATCCGCTCCTATCTCATCAGATGTTGATAGAGTGCATCACTCAGAAGCTTATGTCAGCACTTTTATTTATTGTTTATTTAATTAACAACCGATGGACTTATAATTCCTCTTGGCATTGTCGGGGAACATAAATTAATGTTTAACAGACACTATTTTTTAAATCACAACGTCGAAAGGTTTTGTCTAAGAACGTTTATTCGCGTCAGTGCATTGGAGGAGTCGACACATACAGATGAATAGGTCATGCTGTCGTCCAAAACCTGAGCGACCTGGCTGGCACGTAAAGATCCACCGACGAAAGCAGCGCAAGACAATCCATGGTATCGTTGAGGATTCCGACAGTAAAGGCAAGTCTGGAAAGCGTTCGCCGATCTGTGACAACCTGAGCTGCAGACAACTGGTCCTATAGTTCAGGCTACGATACCAGCAGCATAGGGCAAAGCGAGTTTCTCTACGTTGAATTCACTGCCACACTGTATTCGTACATTTCATTAGCGATCGAACCGGGATGCGAATAGTATAGGGACTTGGTAGAGAGGGGGTTACGGAACTCCCGCGTCATATTTGTAACCAGTCCAAGCAAATGGTTACACCTAGCCACGACATGATCAAGCTGTTTCTCGAACGACAGCCTCGTATCGATGAACACCCCCTAAAGGGAGACATTTCTCGCGAGTATTTGTCGGTTAAATTCGTAGCTGAAGAGAGTAGTGGCTCGTGCTGAGACTATAAATATTCTATTCAGTCCCAGCTTTGTCCTTCGCGACATTTTTGTTTAAGGGAGTAGCATTCTCATACTGTAGCATGATCGGTAGTCTTATAGGTTTGATCACAGATAAGTGAATTTAGGGACGACTTCAAAGGGCTAATCACCTATCTATGATCATCATATGACCTATGGACGACTTATTCCCTACGTAGATCTTAGTTTAGTTTTAATTATCCAGTTCCTGTCATGGTACCTGTTTTAAGTTTATAAGAATTGATATACAATTTTACACATCATTTCAAAGTCCTCTGTTTATCACTTAGCACCGCACTGCTACAAATAAAGCGAATGATCCCGCTTGGACACCTAATTTAAATAAGTGGCTTTCCGTACTTCCTACTAGTTAATAATCTATGGCTTTTCTGTAGAAATTCTATTCCATTCATATTAGTTTATTAGGAACTAACTCCATGACTTCTGTTACCAGTCATCGTCAAAGCTTCCGTATGAGTGCCTTCTAAACCCGCTTGGAAGCAATAGTTTCGCGGAACGTGATTTGAACAGTGAAGGTAGGAATGCAAATATCTTACCCAACCAAGGAAAACCGCAGCCGATTAACCACAGTTTCCCATGGCGAGCAGGCGAAGCATGAAATGCAACGATGCCCTGCACAACAAATTCGTTCTGACCCAGGCTACGTTGGTGACGGGCCATCAGGAATGTGTAATTAGTCCCTAAAAAGTAAACGCAACGGTTTTCGAATTTCTTGCTGAGCCATCGTACAGAAGGTCAGTATCGACAAGAATATTGTTACAGCGGCCATGGCATTCGTATTTGTCGAGCTAGTTGCGTTTGTTTATTGTTACATTTTTAATGATGAGGGTTTTCCGCCAACACCTGCTCCAATTTTGAAAAGGTTGAAAGGATAGGGAATGTTACAATTATTTGAAGGTAAATAAATAATCCATTGAGTTAAATTACCCTTTTCCATATGTAATCAATATAGTCCGTTTCAAAAGTATGCTGTCATCAATTATTTTATAGCGAAATAATTGTATTGCTGAAATATTTGGTTACAAACATGAATACGAGGGACATTGTGCTCTTTTGCCCTTTTCCTAGCAGATGAACGGTAGAGTACGCTTTGCTATTTTGCAACCCGGTCCTTACCGCGACCTTAATGATCACCATTCTGTAACAAATGGCCGTACAAAACCGTCTTCCCGAGTCGGGAACAATGGTGCTGATGATACCTGCAGCCAATCATCAAACTGAAACGGTCGTATAAAATATGTGCACAAATTAAATCAATATTACTGCGACGATAAAATTTTAAATTGCATTAATATGTACGGCACGGTGCACGATCGGTGCGTGCGGAACCCTGTGACCGGGGGACCACAAAAACACATTCCGACTATTTTGCCTTCTCCTTTGCCAAATGACCTTCACCGTGTGCCATATTTTCCGATTTTCCCAGTTCAAGGCGGGCAGCAGCATGAAGGCTGCATTTTTTTCTGTGTCTGTGTTCTGTTCTGGTTGTTGTTGCGCTCGGTACAGCCACCATCTGCTTTACCTCATGGCACAGCTTTTCACCGATTCGCGCTCGGCGCACATGAATCGGTTTCCCGAAAACTGCATCCGAAATTGGCACCACAGAGCTGCACGTTGAGCGTGTGAGTGAGGTGCTTCCGGAAAATAAAATACGGAACATGAAAGTGTAACAAAAACCCCCCAAGTTAAATGCTAGCGAATGGGAACTGGAACTATGAAAAGAAAAACTACAACAAAACCAAATAAAAGCACTTCAATTTGGAAAAAAGGAAATAAAAAAGAGGCCCACACACACACACTCACACACACATACCGATATGGATAAACGTGAGCAAAAAGACGAACAAAACACATCCGAAACATGTTGCGAAATGCGGCTCGTTCGGCCGTAGGCAGGAAAACGCGGAGGCCATAAATTTGCTGCATGAAAAGTGAAGCGATACATTGTGTGTTTCATAAATTAAATTGAAACATAAAATATGCAATGATAGACGAAACGCTCGTACCGCGCCTTAGTCCACACGGGCCGGTCCGAACGGTCCGACCGGAAGCGGGCGGTTTTGTTAGTTCACTCGCTGTTTTCCGGCCCAAGGTGCCGCAGTGTAACGGTGTGTTGTCTGAGTTTTATTATGTTCCCGGGGTGCTGCCGATTACTTTTTTCTGCATCCTGTGTTTTATAAGGTTTTTTTTTGGTTCTATTTTGTTGTTACACAAATTGCCAGTGTTTGTGGTCTAAGTCATTTTGAAATACTGATGGTCGCTTTTACCCGGCGCGAAAGCCTTTTTTAATGAGCGATAGACAAATCAACCATATGGTACCAGCTGTATTGGTAAGCAATAAAAATGGACGAAGCATTTGCAGATAGTGGGAACACTGGAACAATATTTACTATTTCATGGTCTCGGTTGGGAAGAATTGGACAGCTGGTGATCGATTATTAAATAGAAATAAATGTGTATTTGAACGACTTTGAGAAAACAAAAATAGAATCTAGTGTTCGATGTGTAGTTAATTTATTGTAGAGTTCCATTGTCTTATTTCATATTCAGGCCATATTTAAAAAAATATCTTCCAGGCTGCTAGTCGAATAGTAAGACCCCTTGCCTCTTTGTTCAAATGTAGACTACATATTGATTGTTGTTTGTACACAACCCTGGAGAGCTGACACTCGACGAAAGCAGGATCGTGCTTTCGTTAAGCTAGGGTCCTCGCGCATGCAGTATTCGTGTTGAGGGCAGGAACAAAAAATCAAATCGAAACAAATAAAACTATTAAATTTAAGTTATTATTAGAAAATAAACTCTCTTCCTTGATTATCAAAAAATACACAGACGACGGTAAATATTTATCACTACAGCGAAAAGTATGTCCGAAAACTCTTGCGAACGAACAATATTCAGATGAAAGTTGACCTTCTCAGACTGTAGTAGGTAAAGCTGCCGACCATGTAATATATTTAGATGGCAAAAGAGCCGAAAGACCAGTCAGAAATGCTTATGAAACTTTAAAATCGAAAATTAAATTCGAACCCTTTTAATAATAATTTACAGTGATTCTTAAAAATTTTCCCCTAAAAGTGTGGCATTTAAGTAGTGCGGTTAGATTCAGCATAATCCTTGAGCCATCAATTTTATAACAACAAAACTCTTCCTGATCGTTGGTTAAAAATTAGTTCACTTCTGAAAACGACAACGTGCAAAAGGTGTCAGATTCTAGCACACTAACAGAGTTGTATGCCCTTCAAATTGAGCAGAAGTCGATGAAACAAGCTGAAAGCCTATACCCTGGTGGCTTCGTCCCAGTATCCGTCAAATTGTTGATAGTGTTCGCGTCAAGATATACATACGTTGTATTGCCGTTGTCTTCAGATTTTTTGTAGTGTCACTGGTGTTTCGTTGACGGAGCAACAGCATCTGAGGATAACAGCGACTCTGTCGTAAGAAGAGAGTCAGACTGTTTTCTGCAACAGTGCAACTGAGTTTCTGTGTCTTGATACCAAGACATGATGTACAAGATACCAGCGTTTTCGATGCTGATCTGGTGGAGCTTGTTCCATCACTGCTTGGTAGCGTGTCGAGCACTGTACTCAAGCAAATGTATGCACTGTCCAAATTATTGCTTGCTTCTGTTGTTTCAGTCCAGTCCTGGTACACGAAAGGGTTAATGCACAGGGATAACCTCAATTTAAAAAGCAGTAGTACTGGACTCATATAACGAACATGCCCAAAACAACTACAATACTGTGTATCCACAGCCGAACATGACTGGTAACAAGGCAAATAAAGGGGAAGAAATGCCTTGTTAGTTGAGGATAACGTATAAGAAAGAAAACTATTTTTTATACAATAAATAACGACTAAAAGGTACAAAAAAACCTATGTATTGCAAAGAAAAGAAATTTGTTGTTGATAAAGTTTGATCTCGCGACTTCAGTTCACTACTCAACACATATTATTTTTTAAATCGATTTCGATCGAAGAGACTTCCGTATTGACATTAGTAAGGAAAAACAGAAAGTTTTAAATCAGTAGCCTAACCAGGATGGCAGACCAAGATCTTGTGAGGATATAGTTTCAAAAAAGAAGACTCAAACCAACCGCAGGATGATCTCGTTGGAGGCCATTTTAAATATTTTAAATGCTGTGAGGTGTAGAGCTTGTCGCAAATTTGTTTCTTTGGTCAATTGATAGCAATTGATGGAATATGCTTTTACCTTTCCTAAGTTCAATTATTTCCAAACGTTAGATAGACGATACAATAGCCAAGAAGGAATTTCCCAGCAACAGATATCGTAATCAAATTTCCATTTAAAATAGCTAAAATGCAAGGTGGATAGACAGAACATAAATAAAGAAATAACACAAATACGAAAGATTTCATCAACAAAGCTTAAAACTAAATACATGGCACGAACAAAAATTTTAATTGAAAGTTGTTTAACACTACTTTTAAATAAAAAAGCATGCACATTTAATATGAGGTTTCCTGGTGCTACTTTGCAGTTACCAGCACCGGTTCTCAACACACAGAAAACGGTATCAAATCTCATACCGACCGTACATCTCGTACGCGGAATTCACTAATCAACTTCCAGGAATTCAAGCGATAATGATTGATCCTCCACGATACTTAAGACCACCTGTGGTTGTGGAGTTCAGGAAGAAGTTTAAAAAGTAAGTCAAAATGTGGGTGCAGAGTAGCAAAAGTTTTCAGCTTTCAAAAGTTCATAAATTGGTACTTTGTTCTAAGCTGTTATAGTTTCAGTTACTGATTTTCAAATTTGAGATAATTATTTATAGCATTTTCAAAAGATAGTAACGTATAAGCTCAAGGACGCTTAATGCTGTAGAAATTATCTGAATAGTTTGAAATCTTGCACCCTTGGCGAGCCAATACTGAGAAACGTAATTCACTGTAACGAACGAACGAATGGCATCAATTTACAAAGTGTTCTGCTGTTAGAATTTTCCTTTAAAAGAAGAGATAGGAAAACGTTATGTGTGAGGGAACATTTTCTAAGCGGGATCATCATGTGACAGACACGTGGCCCTTGCCATACCGTTGTTGCCATGCCGATCAAATATTGTTTGAAGTTTTGATTGTTTTTCAGTAAAACCATACGTCACGTGCCATGTGTGCGTGTGTGTGTGTGTATTTGTCATTTATTTTGATATGGATGCCCTTTGACGAATGGCGACCTTTACATCGCCCCGACCTTGGATAGATTTTGGAGAAAAGCGGGAGAAAAAAAAAACCGTGAACCTAATCTAGCGTTCGGCGTTGGCGTTACAGCGCTTCGACAACACAAAACTACTACAAACTGGTCCTATTCCGTCACTACGTGGTGTCCTTGGTCGCTGTCGTCGCCATCATATTTGTCCTTGTCGAGCGTGTCGTCTCGGTGTGAGTTGAGGAACGGAGCGCAAATATTGGTCCTTACGGTCGCCCTGTAAGCAGATCTTTACTGCGTCCGAATATGTTCGCCCGATAGTTCTAACGATGTGCGGGCAACTTGATTCACTCTTCAAAGCTTCGATCGAAATGGAAAGCACTTAAGCTGATGAAGTGTGCACAAAACGGTCTAAGCTGAAGATGAAGTGTGTGTGTGTGTGTGGCTTCGAGATTTTGGGTGTGAAGCCATTTTCTCTTATTCGTCCGATCGGGTGCACAGAGAATAAATTGGTTGAGTTTCTTTTGGGCGATTCTTTAATGGGATGGAATGGACGAATCTGACGGGTGGCCACAGTAAGCAGAGGAGCGTTGTAAAGGCTAACAAACAGAATGATGCTTCCCTCTCTAACCTCACCAAAAAATGATGAACCCGGACCCGGCCAGCGAATGTGCACGTACAACCAATAAATCATCAGTACACGGACACGACCGACCGGAAGTAATGGGACAAGGACAGTAGAGCCTGCGTTAGAGAGCCTTCCGTGACACCCACAAAATGATCATAATTGGATGGGAGATTAAATGGAAATACGGGGGCGAAATTGTCTTTCACGAAGCCTTCCGTCTTGATGCGTCGCTGTGGTGAGAGTACACGACGGTGTACACGACTGTCCGCCGAGGGTTTTGTTCTTCCGATGTTTTGCTGTTTTTTTTTGTACATCCCGGTCGGCTTGCTGTAAGGTGTACCTGTTTGAAAGTCAAACATGGTACGGCGCGTAATTTCCACTGACGGAATGTAATCAACGACGAGCCGTCGTAACATAGTGCCGTACACGCACACACCCCGGCTAGTACAAAGGCTGTTGCTGCGATTCCACAACCAGCCCAAGATGCAGTGATTTATGAATTACAATTGTGTACAAAAGGGGCAGCGGGCGCCGTGGCCCGGCACTTCCGTATGCAAATGGGTGTCGTGTTCGTTGGCTGGAATTCTGGAAGACACGTTCCACAGCAGCCGAGAGTCCCCGATGGGGTTTCACGGACTATGGTTGATGATGTTGAAGTTCATGGAACAAGCGTAATGGGGTTACCTGTGTTCCCGGGTAACGTCTGTAACGAGCTTAGCGACAGTACGAGGAAACGGGGCACGAAGATTAGCATAAAACTACATCCTTTTTAACAACGTTTGCAGTAGTAGCAGGAAACTAATAAAGTGTTTGAAAATGTTAATAGTACAACTTTGTGGCGTAAGATGACGACGCACACACACACACACATTACAGTGGAAAGTGTTTTTTGTGGCAGTTTCTTGTTAACTTCTTTTTCTTACACCTGAGAGCATCTTGCAGGAGATGCAGTGGTATTATGTGAATGATGCTTCAGGCAAATGGAGACATTTGGCTAGGGATAGAGAGCTCCTGCGTCACTCGAACTGAGTTAACTTTTTTCACTCTTCCGGAGTGCTTCAATTGAGGTCACATCATGGGTGCTCTTCCTCGTAGTGATTTATCCCGCGTACTTCAACTAAAAAGCTTAAAAAATACCCGAGTTCGAAGAATCAGACGCATAAGGTAGAGGATTCGTTCTAACGATCATGGACGATAAGGTTCGATCAGTCGCTACACCGTTCGACACTTGTCAAGTGTATGCGTCTTCAATTTTACTCTTATTTTCTTGCTTTTTAAGATCATATCTTGATCTTGTAGAACTACAACATGGACCTATGCATGTTCAAGCCATAACACCAAGACTTTAGTGATCATACTCGATTTCTTCCTTGTGGTATAGAAGCACTTGTTTTATCAATATCAGTTTTCATATTTATTTAATTTGAAATGTTTGTCTCATGGTTTGACTATCTTGGGGATAGCAGTATACTCACATATTAGTACATAGGAACGGATGTTAAGGAGAAGTCATAATCAAAGGCGCTTATTTATTTAGGCGTCATAAATAAAGGCTGATGGGTTCCAAAACATCGTGCAAAAGATCAACAGTAACCTAACCTAAGTAAGTTGGAGAAAGAGACTTATGATTGAAGTCGGAGCAGAAAGAGCTTCACGGCATCCTTTCCCTTCCGATATTGATAGGGGAACAAATCTTTACAAGCCAAAAAATAGTAGTTGACTTTAATTGTAACAGTAAAGTAATACAATCTTATCAACGCTAAACAATGATGATTTATTTTTCTTGTATGAGGTGGTTCTTTATACAGATAGAATCCGATCAACAAAGCCTAATTCTGAAATGAATTTGGAAGGTGGCTATTTCATCAACACGATGAGTTCATGGGCGCCGTTGGCGCTACGAAAGGGTAGCAGGACCCTTCGTTCGATATCACCCAATACTTGAGAGTCTTTCTCAGACATTGTCCTTGTATCTTGTCCATATTATTTCCTTAGCGCTGAATAGTCGTTGCTAACAGCCATGAGAGCTTTCCGTGGAAACAGTATTACCCCATAGTGTGCCAGAGCTCTGCATTTGTCCAAGAGTAATAAGGCGCGGTCCGGTGGCATAAGCGATACCGGTGCCTGTCTTCACACAGCACGACCGGTATTGAAATTCCATCCAAACGAAGGATTAACCGCAGGATCAAACTATGGGTAAAATGGAGGCACAGAAAGCCAGAAGGTCCGTACTCGATCTTTGGCAGGGACTACACAAAAAAAAAGAATGATTGACATTGGGGATGACATTAAATCCAATCATGAAATATCAATAAATTTGGTTGAATTTCTTACAAAAATTATTATCAAACAAGCCAAAAAAACATTTTTGTTTTGAATATTGCCTCCTGATGAAATTTAATTATTTTACAAACAATTGTCAAATGTTTTTCATCATCTTATTCTTTACCAGAACTAGAACCTCGTGATCAGACTTATTTCTCTTCGTTGACCAAATAGGAGACATTTTCTACATTCAAACTGAAGATGCCATCGGAAATTGTGTAACCTACTAACACACCAAACACTACGAATATCTATCATTCATCTCAATTTAATAATCTTTACGTCACACGTAAAAAAAGTAAATATTTCCTTTTTTCACATTTTTTATCCTCCTATCAACGTTTCTCTAGCTCACGTCTACCCTGTACCATCCAACGAAAGGGACTTACTATCCCAACAAGAATAAAAGAAAAAATCTCCCCTCATTGATACACAAAAAAACAGCGTCCAATAACTGCATCGGAAAAGTGTTGCCATTTTATTGCACGACATTCCCGTCCGGTTCGATGGTTGGAACCACTCGGAACTTCATCACTGCCCGCTACGACAGCAGTTTACGATGGGACCGGAAACTTTATCATACTGCTAAGGCTACTCCCGGGTATGAAATAATGTGAACTTCCTCCGTCCGGGAAAGTCCCGGGCGGACGGCAAGCATCTTCTGCCGGCCTGTAACCCCGGTAAGCCCGGTAAGTCCCGACGCCGCTGGGGGAAAGGAAGTAATTTATTCCGCATTTTGTGTGCGCTCGAATGCGCTTTTCTTCTTCCATTTTATAATCAGTGCTTTTGTGTCGTCCGGTAATGGGTACCGGCGGGATCGCTACGGCCGTTTCTCCGAAAGGGAACTTCTCCACCGGGAACCCTGCAGATGCAGATGGGGAAACAACATGAAAACATAGCATAAACATTTCGCTACCTGCAGTGTGTTTACTTATGCAGAGAAAAACCACGCTTCACCTGTCGCCACGCTTCGGAATGGAATTTATTTTCCAAGCAAATGAACAACCAAGCAAACGGCCACCAGCCAAAGCCAACATGAAAGCGGATTTTCGTGTTGGTCGTGTTGTTTGTGAGCGTGTGCCAGCCATTCGGTTTCGGTCGTCGATGGGGCGATGATCATCACAACAACGCAAGAAGAAAAAGTAGAGTCCGTCCAGCACTACTTTTCCCTCCGCCCCTTTGCTGTGCCGTTGTTCTTACCAACATAGTCAGAAGAGGATTTCTTGGGCTTAGGTGGTGCTCAGAAAACACAATAAGAAGCACATAAAATACCAAGCTCACACACACACACACACACACAATAGGTTTCACAAAAGGTCATCTTAATGCTTGCCACAATGCTTACATGGCAGTAAATGTCGCCACGATGAGAAAGAACGCCAACGGTTGCTCTTTAAATTTGTCTTTTCTTTCCCTCGCGGTCATTAGGATAATAAGTTAATCGTGGCATTTTCCGTCACCAGACGCTACAGCGCTCGAAAGCAAAACTGTGAAAGCGTATGAAAAATCACACTAACACCCTCTAGAATCACAAGATACCACAGGGGGGGGGGGGGGGGGGGGGGGGGTATGGGAAGGTGATAAAAAAGCATCATTTTTGCGGTGAAAGTAAATTTAAGCCTTCGCTGTGTGCGCCTGAACCATATGCGGCGGTGGTTTTCCTTGTCGGTGGTTGATTTATGGTTGGTTGAAGGTGGGTCGTAGCGTGCAGCATAAGGCTGAGGTAGAGAGAGAGAGAGAGAGAGAGAGAGAGAGAGAGAGAGAGAGAGATTGGTGGAACAGCATCATGCAGTGCAAGAACCACCGTGGAGTGTTGTAATGATGCACGACGGTGTCACACGCCCCGTCGGGGGGTTTTCCCGTGAGCGGAAAAGCAAAGTGAAAAATTATACTTAAACACGTATTAGCTCATAAAAGGTGGAAGCCTCCTGCAGGGTTAGTGAAATAAATTAGTGAGCCTCGGTCCGGCGCTGGGAGTAAATCATTGGCAGTAATTTATGATTATTGGGAAAAAAATACTCGGGTTCTAAAATATCGGTTCAATATCAACGTCATTAATATACGGCGAAATTGAGGCTTTATCTTTCACCATTACAAAATTTGTCTCTTGTTTTTTAGCTGTGTAGCTCTACAGTCTTTAGGAACATTTTCCGAACACCTGTTTTTTTTTTTAAATAAGAACTTAATAAGACAGCCGAACCTGATATTTTAATAAATTGAAAAGACTAATAAAAATTTTTTTCGTACTGTTTGGGATCACTTGTTAAGTTGCTTTTTATGAGATGCTGGACTTGAAAAGTGGAAAAATAATACTATATTATTCTAACATTCTGAGACACTTTTAAAATTTTTATTTATTTATTTATTTATAATTCCAGTATTACGGCATGACGCCGTATTGTGCACTTTTAAAAATGATGGATAAATATTTTGAAAGGTTTATAATCTTTATAGCTATAAAAGACTGCATATACGCTGGCCTTCTAATAGTGATGCAAGAGCTTACACGCTCAACCTTTTTCTTTAATTCCTGTTGTTTTGGAGCGCTTCTTTAGCTGTTTATGAAGTAGTGTTCCTAGCCGACTTGGACAGTAGGATCAATTTTGTTATATTTTTTAAATATAATTTTGCATTTTTCCTTTCTGAAAAACAGTTTGCCTTATTTTTACACTAGGTTTTTGATATGTTGTATCCATGTAGAGCAATGTATGTCAAATATTTGCCATCTTTTCGCCTTGCTTAGCAATTTCAAATCAAATACAAATACATGATTTAAAAGGTTATTAAAAAGTCTTTCTTCTTCTTCCTTGGCACTACAACCTCGAGAGGTCTCGGCCTGCCATTTCTGGCATTCTGTGACTTGATTTTACCCGTAGAAAAGTAGTCAGCCTTACGTGCGGGGAGGCGCTCTGGATGTGATTTGAACCCCGGCCTTGCCGTGTGAAGACCGGCGCCACAATCGTCTCGGGCACCGGACCACCTCAGTCTTTAATATATAAAAAAATTGAAATGAATACATGCGATATCAAAAATAATAAATATCAAAATATGAAAAAAAAAAACGTGAATGTCCCATAAAAACCATATGACAGGGAGCCAAAATGGTTAAATTAACAGCTTCAAAAATATTTTAACGTTTAAAAAGATTGTCTCCAGCTTGTTGTATTTTTGAACGATTTTTAAAATCATTACAATAGCGGAGAACAATATTTTCCGTTGGTGTTCGTATAGTTATGTTTTATGGAGCAATTTTGTGAGTGTTAAATTAAATTGTTAAATTGTATGTAAAATTATAATATGTTCTCCAAAATGAGTGTTTTGTAATTCTCCAAAATTTTCTACAACATTAGTTTCAGCTAACTCTTTTAGTTTTTATCTTAAATAATAGGTGTTCGTATAGTTGTGTTAGGGACTATATTGCTGAGAGATTAACAAGACAGATTATTGATACGGATTCATACCAAAATGCTCAACATCTACAAAATTCGGTAAAATCCGTTGCGTAATTGTAAGTTGCACGGATAAACGTATCAAGATCGATTTCTAGGCACAGACCTCACAGCTTCACAGAATACACAAACCCCGAAGGGCAACTGATAATGGGAGTACGTTCGGGGTACTACAAGGCAGTAATCAAGTAATATGCTTCAATTTCTGTTATATGTTTACGATGCTCTTCCCATGTTCTGTTTCTTGATGTATGCTGTCTTCGTAATTTTCTATAAAATATCTATCTTTAGAATTTTCGCGAACTCCTTCTTCTTCTTCCTTGGCACTACAACCTCGAGAGGTCCCGGCCTCTGTCACTAGCATTTATGGCTCTCTGTGACTTGAGTTCAACCGTAGCAAAGTTTTCAGCCCTGGGGAGGCGGTCCGGAAAGGATTTGAACTCTAATTCCAGTATATTATTTAATAAACAGACAATTTCTAGATCTTCGCATTACACTAAGACGTTGTAGCATCATTGTATTTTTTGCTTGGTATGCCCACTTTAGGATATAGTACTCTTGTTACATGCCCATATTCTGTAATATCTAAGCAAAGCTTCAAATCAGTCCAAGCTACAATTTCACGACGTGGCAAGACCATAACAACCTATCAACTTACTGGTCTCACGATCTGCAACTGGAATTGGAGACCTTAAAAACTGGCGTTTCTTATTCTAAAGCATTATATTCTCAGGTTTTCTCTATGACGGACGAGGCAGTACATGGCAAGGCCAGAGACCAAATCTTAAACAACGACTCCCAATGCGTAGGACTGAATATCCGGCAATCAAGTCAAGGAATGGAAGAATAGTAATAAAAATTGATCTTAAAAAATCGAAAATCAGTGAAAGAGCGAGTTAATAGTGATAATATAATATCTGGTATCGCATGATAGATGTTCTGTTTAATTGAAGCCTTGCTAAAACTGACTTATCTGAAAAGATAAGCCAGCACAAACCTCCAATCAAAATGTGTATTTGATTAACACTGGAAACGATACCACCTAAAGATGGTACATCAAACAATCCTTCCATGTGGCGATCATTAGGAACGATTAGGAACGGTGCCGATACAAAACTGTCCAACACTCGCCCCTCAACGCCATTCAACCGATACGATATTTCTTTTACCGATGGAGGATAGTAATCAATGGAGAGTGGTTTCCGTGTCGGTTTTTCCAGAACACCCGGTCTGTTCTGTCATCATCGATGGCTGAATAATGTACACTTTCATCATATCTTGCCACAAGAACTTCAAAGCGGCTCACCGTCCATGGATAGATTGCACTCATCGCAGAGGTTTTGGCTTTGGTGGAAGCGATACCTGTAGCATTCCTACCAATACATCCATCACGGTGAAGAAAAGCGATTGCATTGGGTGGATACTACTTTATATCGTTTTTAAAGTTCAAAGAAACTTCGCATCGCACTCCTCTGTTTCTCGGTTGGTTCTCCTTTATTTCCTGTGAGCCATAATTTAACGCCGTTACAGCCAGCAGTTCAGCTTAAAACTGAGAAGCTTTGAAAGAAGGTCACAAACGACGATCACTTGCATTAGATCGAGCAAAGACCGTTACGCTTGCACTAAAGCAAGGTGCAGGACTGGGTAGGATACATTTTTCGGAAAAAAAAGCCAGCAAGCATAATTTTCTTCCATTGCTTGTAGCCCAGTTTGCAGAACTGCTGTCAGGGACTCTTTCTCCATTAAATGCGAACCGGTGAAGTGTATCTGCCACCGCATCGTGGAAATGTTTAATAGGATTGTCAATACTTACTACTACCCCCATCTCAAGTCCAAGTGGTAGAAATTCCTGCAAAACTGATGACACTGTCCACACTGTTCGCTGCTTCGCTGAAATGGTGTGCAAGCCATAAATTGCTCCGGCACCGATGGCGAAAGGATTGTAAACGTGAGCGGATCTCGTTCATAACGCAACACGCAAATGATTTCTTAGTCGCGAGTGAGTCGCCGTGAGTGCGAAAATGGTTCGCCAAGGATAATGACGGAATGTCGCAATATTGTTCGGGAAATGGGAATTGTTTTGTTTCCGTTTCCGTTTTTGCTTTATTACTATTCATTATTTCCATTTCCCGTTCGGTACGTCAATGCTCCGGGAACGCTGGGTTTGCTTTTTGTGCCGGGAATGATTTGTACCGTCCTGTACGCACTGTATGGCGTCGTAGACGCTTGCGTTATTAACCGGGAGGGCCTTGGTTAAACATGGTAGTAAATATGTAATAACGAGACACGGGACAAGCAATTTTTCCCAATTTGCAGCTTCCCGCTGGCGCTGGCATCCTGTTGCGTTCGCGTTTATCATAATGGCCGTGGGTGCAGCATTGCGTTACACGTGACATGGTTCGTTATTGTCGGGTGGGCTTTTTGTGTTTTGTTTGGTTCTCTTCTTGATCTTCTTTCGGTTCCATTGGGCCGGGGTAAACAATGTGTTTTCGTGAGTGATATCGCTGAGAATATGATATCTACCCGACGGTTAGCGCGATGTTCTACGGACTTCATGTATCATGTCCAGGCCAAGTAAGGGAATCCAATTTCTGCGATAGTGGACTGGCTATTGGAGCGCTTATGATAGTGAGCTATTGTTTTATTGTTTTGGTTCTGAGTATATTTTTAGTGCATTATGAATGAGTTCGTTCCGGTGTATCATTGGTAAAAAATCCTCTAGTAGATGAACCATGCGTTAGGCCACGTGGCTAAGCAAGCACGAGGCCTCGTGGCGATCGGATGACAGTTTGTTTTTGATTCAGTTAGAACAACCTTTAATTTGGTCTATACCACCTGTTTTACCACAACCTCACAAGACGGTTACTACAGTTGATTGCTTGTGTTTACCTATGTACTTTAAAGCCTTTAAGAATACAGTTTTTTAGTACCTGTTCATGAGAAGATGGACTGACGAGAGTGAATAAAAAATATGATGAAATTTCTTTTCTGCGAACTCTTGTTACCACACAACACCTACCATCCATCGCCTTCACAGATAATACCATTTGATGGTTTCTACTTCATAGACTCCCAAACACTAATGTAGCTGGCGGGTAAGTAGGTAAACTTTGACGAAAGATGTTTGGTGAACATCGGCGGCCTACACCTTTCAACCCAGCAGAGGTGGATCTTGTCTCATTTTTTTCTTTCGAGACAAGACGGTTTTGCAAGTTTAACAGCACAACCTTCATGGTTGTGAAAGAGTTGAAAATGTTTCTGTGCATTTTGTTTTTTGTTTTTTGGCCAAGCATAATGTGATGCATGAATTTTTACGTCTGCAGTCGTTATAATGCATTCTGAGTTTCTTTGTGAATTTGTTTGTGTCCGCCGGTTTGTTATAGTTATGCTGCTATTTATTTGAACTTTAATCAAGTTGTTGAAGCTTACTTTAAAATCTTAAGCAACATTTAAAATATTTTTAGGGATTCGAGAGAAAAATATAAATATTTATAAAGCTTTTATGTCACTAAAGCCGGGTTTATTTTTATTTTAATTATTTGCATCAACATTTAAAACATGTTTAGATATCTTACCTTAGTAAACAACTGTTAATAAAAAAAAACATAAAAGAACAATAATAAGCTATATCCTAATTATGTTTAATGTCATATCTAGTGAGACTTCTGTTTTGAGTGCAATCTGTAAGGAAAAAGTTATTTAGAAATTTGAAAATTAAGACTGAGAAATATCTGGCAGTAATGAGATTTTTTATTAAAAGCTTGATAGTTTTTCGATCTTCACATCTTAAATCAAACGAATTTTAATTATGAAGGTTGCTCAGTGTTACTTGAACACCGTGAAATCAATTCGATATGAGATGGAAAACTGTGACTAGGCTTTTGAGAAAGGCATCGTCTAGCCACGATGAACGGATTGCGTTAGACCTTTTGACTCCCCAGACCTTTTAACCCGAAGCTTAAAGAAATGCCAATAGCTATAGCAACACCAAAGTGGAGTTCAACACAAAACCAATATCTGTTTTTGTGACCATTCTCAGGAAGACAGATGCCAGGGCTTGTTCCAAATTCTGGTGCTGGACCGAAGCCAGATGGCTATATCCAGTGATTCGGATAAGTAATTTGGTAACAGAAAAGTATTTAAAATGATTAATTTGTACAATTTTCTTACTCTTCCTTGGAGAACTGTCAAACTAAGATTGCTTGCTTACTTACTTACTTATCATGCGCCACAACCGCTGCAACTGCAACGTACCTCGATACCGCTTGCAGTACAGCGCCTTCGTCTGGCAATCGATTATCCCGGCCGTGCTGGTGGACGCACCAACGCCATCACTCCATTTCAGTCTGGGAATACCACGCATCCACTATCCGTGTGGACGGCCTCGAAAGGACTTTAAGGACTTCGTTTTCCGGTGTCATTCTTATGACGTGACCAGCACTCCTGAGCCTGACGAGCTTGACATCCTGTAAATGTTGAGATACGCGCAGAGGGTGCTGTCTGCTAATCAGTCATAAATCCTAAGGAACCTTCACCGCTTGAAATACCTGTCATAACAGGAAAACCTATAATCGTATAGTACTTTTATATTTCTGACAAAGGTTTCTATAAACATACATAGACTCAGCCCAAATCCGACGAATACTTCTTTGCTACGTTTACGAGGACGACGGCCAGAAGAATATTTCTTCGACACAGAGAGGAAGCTGGTCATTTCATGAGCATGTTGCCGATTCTCAACGACCCTGCCTATAGAGTGTGGTGGAGGTGGTTGTAGTGCCAATTTTAATATTGAAATTGTTGATATTTGCTTTGAAAGAGTTAGAAGATTAAACTCTGATTAGCAAGAAAACTACCCAAGACGGACATAAGCTTTTCCATTAAATAATGTTCCTCCTAAGTGTTATTAGACAAAGCACCGATGATTAAGTATATCGAAAAAGGTTCAAATGCATAATCGTACGCCTTCTTCTAGCTATTCAATCCTTTAAATGACTCACTCCGCTCAAAGATCGATAGTCACGCCATTCTAGTCAGAATGCGCCAACTAAATCCTCAACGGCAGTGATAATTGAATCATAGCAAAGACGTGCCTCCCCGCACTTCCATACATCCTCCCACTAACCCCCCCCCGAAATATCCTCCAACATTACTAATGTAATGGTGTCGCGAGCATAGCACCTTGGCGTAACGATAAAGCCACGGTACATAATTAAGGACGGTCGGATGTGACGTGCAGCGTAATGACTGAAATCAATTAGATTAGATTATTCCTGCAGCGACCAAGCTGCAACGTGTGATGGCGCGAGTCCCCGGGGTTGGGATTGGATTAAGACGCTATCACAATTTTCATTAGTGCGCAATGATGCAGGCGAAGCATTAATAGTTCGTTAAATAAAAGTTAAATTGGTAGCACCGGGTAATTACTCACATCGACCCGCACATACATGACGGCGGTCGGCAGATCAGCACGGAAAGGCAAGCGCAAGCTGTTCTGTCTTAATTTGCAGCTAAAGAATTTCTTTGTGAGCAGCATTTGAAACTGGTAATGGTCGAGCAAAAAAAAGGGGGATTCATGGCTTGAATGTCTTGAGCGGTGGTGCACATTTTCCCGGTTCGAGGAAAATTCGGAACGCGTGCATGATAACCCCATCCTGCCAACATGTCAGCGTCAGCTGTTCCGCAACCGGTCGTCGTGACTTTACCAGTTGGCAATCGTACACCGACCGAGCGCGAGAGTTGAGTCAAGAATAGAAGAAAGAAAACAAACCGACAGTTGCTTCCTCGAACGCGATCAAAGCGTTGAAGCTAATGGATAGGAGCTCCTGCAAAGCTTCAACACCAGAGCTCCAAACTATTTTCGACTTTTTCACGTTTTAATGTTCGAATAAGCTTACGGGTTCGTAGTAAATATGCTCACATGCATACGGTCGTAAAGCCCTGTAAGCCCGTCGACCAACCCGTCGGGTGTAACATCTCCCGTGTGAATAATTGAAAAATATTCCCATACCTAATGGTGTAATAAAAATGGGCCGTGTTGTGCCCGGTCTCCCTTTTGCTTGCACACGTTGGCCCGCTGAATGGGTAGAAAATGGCTGTACCGATTTGCGACAGAATGCTGCAGCGTGGTCGTAACATTCGATTGCTACAATTTTCTACGAATGATTCGTTCGTTCGCTTGTCTAAACTTTCGCCGTACTTTCAAAGCATCGCCCGGGGAATTGGGCGGCCCACCGGCAGTACCGTGCACCAGTCGGACCCGTTTCGCGTAAATCGGAAATCGCGTAAAGGGGTGCAAAGTTTGCAGATCCGCTCACTGATCTGCCGCGCAGCACACGGCGTTTGGTCACGTTGTTTTCATCACACATGGAATTGAGCCACATATTTTTTACTCTCGGAGGCCCTTCGTGTATGCGTGTGTGTGTGTGTGAGTCCTTTTTCCATGGAAAGCTTCCAGTGGCTTCCAGTCCGTTCTAGCTACATTCCGACACAATCGGTGAAATCGCATGAGCACGCTCAGCTACTGCCATCAAAAAGCTTTTCCGTCCGTTGCGATACGCTGCCGCTTGTTCCGAGCCCGGTTGCCCCCGCTTTTCCCAACCGCTCGTCCTTTTTTTTTCCTTCTTCTTCCACCTTTTTTTCCCTTTCGCCATCCTTCCTGCGGAAAAAGCTGGTTCCGTTTCGGGTCAAAGATTGATTCATCGTCACATGTCATAAAATGGAATCCTTCGCTCTAAGCGCCAGCGCCGGTGACGTAAAATTCAATTTCCAGCACATACTCGCGCTCGCGATGCGTACCACCCATCGCTGGCACACACACACACACACACAAACACAATTTGGAGAAAAATCGCCATAAAATGGGATCGCGCGTTTTGTTATGAAATGTGCTCCGCTTTCTGTCCCCACCCGGATGTTCTAGCCCATATCGGGCTGGGAAGGCCTCCGTTGTGTGGTTCCGTGCAATCGCCTCCCGAAAAAGGAAGGAATATGCTGCGGAAATTAAGCGTATCTCAATTCCGTTATATTTCCGATCGAATCCGAAGCATCCTGAGGGTGGCCTCCGTGCGTGTTCCCGTGGGACGATCTTTTCTATCGGGGCCTGCAGTGTAGAGCGCGCCCGTGGAACGGAAATGGGAAATGGGAGTTTTGAACTTTGGCTTACCGAATCAAGTGAACCGAAAGATGTATCCCCCTGCCAGTGGAACCGATTTGAAATGGACGGGAGAGGGTATCGGCGTGCCGTGTATCGACGCGTGAGATCGCTTTTTGGTCGGGAATGAAACTTATCGGCCCGATCTTGATTGTGCCGGGTTGGAAAAGCATCCCATTAGTAAACTATTTTTAAGGGGTGTTGCGTTTTTGGAGATTCCCATTGCTTGCGATAGGTTTGCTTTGGAAAGGTGTTCGATAGGGGTGGCTAGTTTGATTGGATAGTTTGAAATTATGATTAGAAATTAATGCTTGAAAAGTTTTGCTAATTGGACTTGAAGATCAGTTTCAATCAAAGGGCAAGGTGTTGATTGTTACACTGATAGGTTATGGGAATAGAGACGAATTTCATAACCATCCAAAGCTTCAACAATGCTCATCATAATAATAAACTTGAATCTGTTGTCTTTAATTATTGATGCATTACGCTAAGAATAGAGGAACTTGAGACAATTGCAAAGGGCTCACAATAACAGCTTTCTATCGTTTACCATGGTCGAATCATGTCTCTTGCACTTCATGAAGTGCTTATCTCCTGGTTGATCTCCTGGTATAACTGGTTTATCCTTAATACCATCAAATTATTTACTCAAGGATGGTTTTAAAAGCTCGGCAACACAAATATTTGATCCATAAAACTGGCGAATGAAGGACTGGGGTTCAAATCCTATCCAGACGTTTCCCCTAGTGAGTGAGTGGTGGATAGTAAATAGTGAGGACTGTCTATTCAACTGCATGGTATCATTAAGTCTTCTTCTTCTTCTTCCTTGACACTACAACCTCGAAAGGTCTCGGCCTGCCGTTTCTTGTTTTTCTATGACTTAATTTTACCCATAGTAAAGTAGTCAGCCCTGCGTACGGGGAGGCGGTCTGGATGGGATTTGAACTCCAGTCCTGCCGTGTGAAGACCGGCACCATAATTGCCTCGGCTATCGGACCGCCCCTTCATTAAGTCTAATAAGCCAGAAATGGCAGGCATCATCTAAGAAGCCATTAGGCCAACAAGACAAAGCTGACTAACATGTGACCTATCGACTTAGAAATGATTCAAGACACCTTTTGAACAATCTTTCCATGAACCTTGTTAGCGTTTATTTGACTAATATTCAATGCTTCATCAATGGTTTCTTGGTTTTGAAAAGTTATTATAGGGTTAGTCCCAAGTCCAAGTTCCTTGGTATAAAGGACATTTTTTTATATATTTTTTATACATCTCTTCCAGGGGATCTTGTAGCAAAGGCCATAGCGGCGCCGTTCGGGGTTTAAGTCCCTTCCAAACAACCTCCCCGTACGCATGACTAGCTACAGCTTAAATCGAGTCACAGAAAGTCAGACATTTTTATCCTTTTCCAGTCGTTATTAGGATATAGTACCAAAGAAGAAGAAAGAAGCAGATTTCAGGGGGTTCGAGAAGACAATTAATATAAAAAACAGAATTAGCGTAATGCAATGCTTATACCATCAAAAAATATTAAATATCGTTGGTGATTTAACAATATCTTAGTCCTTAAATGCTTGAAAAGATTCCTCGTTCTTGATGGGTGTTGAGATATTGCTACTGATTCCTAATTCCATTTCATCTAGGATAGAGTCCAGAAATAATTTAAATACTATAAGTTTCAGGAAAATAGAAGAATTAGTATGGTGCGTACAGCTATTTTGAACGCATATTTTCCATTTTTATCTCGGTGAATTGAATTCCGGGTATCAAAAGCTAAAAATTTAGGAAAAGATCTAGAATATAATAAATAACTTCAACATATTCCCTGAACTAATCGGCACACATCAAACGGATCATCACAGGCAGCTCAACCTCCCGCCCGAGTCCCGAAACCTCTTATTAAAATACTTAAGAGTTCGTCATGAAAATGATTCAATCATTCGCATTCGCTCGTTTGAACTCGCAATTACGGAGATAATTGCTCCCGAAAGGCAAAATTAACATCGACCCACATTTGCGGTTGACCCAAAACTTCCTTTCGCGCATGATGGCACACGCGTACGATAACGACCCGGGACGGCGTCGAACGGTGGTGGTCAACAGCGTCAACGGGGGAAGAAACGGACCGGTGGGCGATGATCGTTTGTTGCACACCGTGGAAAACTTTCTACCGGCTTTTTTTTCCTCGCTCCTGCATCCTGGCCGCCGTTGCTTGTGTGCAAACCGGCGGCCAATTCGGTCCCGAGTGCGCTAATCCATAATTTAGTTTGATGCTTTCGGTGCACATATTGTACATCAACACCCGTGCATTTATGTAGCTTATTGTCATCCATCGACGTCGAGCACAGGGGGACGGGGGTCAGCGGTGTCTCGCTGTGTCTGGTGTCCGAGCGCGCACGCCCGTGTTGTTTTAGTTAGCAGAGCAACTACAGGAGGTCATCCATACAGGCCGGCCTCGGTGTGCAATATTCTGCACACACAAACGCTTTTTGATGATGAATTGCTTTTAGCCGCGGGGAATACACACCATCCGGCTAAATCCAGGAGGCGTGTGTGTGTGTGTGAGAGAGGACGCTCGATTGTCCCAATAGTTCGCCGATGCTACAGGCCTGGATCCTGGACCTGGTCGACCGTGAAGTTTTCATTCAATTTTAATCATAGTTTCGGTATAACAATAACAATAAATGAATCAGTTTCAGTCGAGAGCGTCGGTTTAGGGCAATAGTTGAGTCATTAGCTGGGAGGCTACCATGAAATTTTATATTCATGATTAGGCTAGAAATGGCGTTGGGCAGTATAGAATCGCTTTAGGACATGTTTATGATAGCTAGGTTCGAAACGGTGCCCTAAATAACTATGTTTATTTACAAGTGGAAGTGACCTTTGGCTAAAAAAAAATATGTAATGAATGCATCCGTATTGCTATTTGTTGTTAAAAGCCACCAAATAGAGGGCTCACTCAATTCTACACAGAGCATAGAATTCGAAAGCAACTCCATTACTGTAAAATAAATACATCCCAGAGGCAGGCATCGTCTATTACTTCGACGACGTTGATGCATTTGGTCAGGAGCAATGGTTTGTGCTCCGTAATTGTCTATTCCTATCTGGCCGCAGTACAAGTTAATTTGTGAGCAACATCCAATGGCAAACCTTATCAAATCTAACCTCCTGCCAGTGAAATTTAGTATTCCGTCTGGACACAAATTTGCATCGAGTCGAGCGGTACCGACCGACGAGACCGACCGGCGTGCAACTCCCAGTGCAGCATCAACCGGGATGTGGTGTTGGACGTCAGCAGATAAGGAAAAGATTTGTTTGAAGTGGCATGGAAGTTGCCACCTCAAAGAGCAAGTTCGTGGCGGGGGGGAAAATAATTCAATTGCATTGTACAGCAGCCCGTATTGTTTAGATGATGAGGTTTTAGAAGCAAGTGACGGGTCTGATAATTAGATCCGTACATTCGGCACTAAACAAGCGAATTGTGCAATTAATTTAACCATTTGCATGCAACATTAGCATCGAATTCTCCGAAATGTGGGATGTACTAAAGAAGATGTGCGGCCGTTGAAAGCTTTTTTGATATGAGGTGAATAAATGTATACATTATCTTAAAGCTTTCCGCCGTGTAGTGACGTGGTGGTGGTGGCATAATGAATAAATGCATAAATTATTTGCTCCAAAAGACACAAATCAGAATCATTTTTTTGCGCAGCACGAGTAAACGGGCATCTTGACAAGAATAGGAAAAACAAAAAAAAAAAACCGGGTGCCTCAGCGCAGTAAAAGCATCTGAGTAATTAAGCAAAGTTTTTGTCCCTTTTCGCAGGTACACCAATTGACCTATTTTAAAAACTGAAATGTTCACTTCTACACTTCACGCCATCGGTATGCAACCTATAGGCTGGCCGGTGGGTTTGCCTATTCATTTACACCGTTATCATTTCGTAGACAGGGCTGATCTTAATGAAAATGTTGCTGACGGTTGTGTTGTGTCCGGGTTTCCTTCCTTCTTCTGTTACTCTTTATATTTTAGCAAGGTGTTTTATGGAATGTTGCTAGGCCGTGTCCGAAATGAGCACCACCCTTACAAAAGAAATTTAATTGTTGGCAAAAAAGGATGGTTTTGGACCTTTTTTGGTGTTTCTTTCCTTGGGACATCAATTTCATCTGCATTCCGAATGGTGGACGAGGTTTTTTTCCATTTAAGCGATAAAAAGCAACAATTTCCCTTTAACGCTTGTCAATAGAAAGGGGAGAGGGGCTGTTTTCCTTTCTTGTGTGTGTTTTTTTGATGGTAGTGTATTTTATTCCATCGGTTGTTTTATTCGCTTTATCTTGAAATGGAATCAAATGTTTCTTGTCGGTTAATTGAGTGCGATGATCCTTGTAATAAGAATCATAAATACTGTCCCTAGCCGTATGCAATTATGTTAAATACATTTACTCGGGATGACCATAGAAAAGGGTGAACTTTAAAAAGGAAATCCCACACGATACCTAAAACGAGGAAATTCTAATGAAATACAAGTCAATGTTTTCTCTTGATTTATATTTAACATGTAAGAGATGTAATGACCATCGATGGCTGAAGGCTGCTTCCAATGGCAGCAGTAATTAACTTTAATATAATTTTAGAAGCAATTGCGCTGTACAAGTCTTTAAGGTGTTTTTGAATGACTTTCAGTCAAGTTAAGAGCTATTCTTTTGTAAAATTACACAGTGATTGGTGGACTATTCACAAAATCAAGCGCTTGTCCACAACACAGTTGATGACAGGACACGGCTTTTTGAAAGGTTATCATGAGCAGGTGAGTCTTATATGTGAGGCACACAGTCTCTAGTATTTGTAGTGCTGACAGACACTACGTGATGTTCTAGTGCTCTCGAGTCTTCGCTGCAAGGTGTCGCATGACAGACAAGGTTGGTAAAGAGGACGACTGTCGTGAACATCATCGGCCTGTTGAGCCCCAGCAGCAACCTCCGATGTATTATAGCAGAGACGATCAGCAGAGGCGTGATCCTTACCCACCCTTAGCAGTGACGCATTCAGATCGAAAAAAAAATGTTTGAGACCGGTCCAGGGACGCAGCAAAATGTCAGCTTATTTTTACCATGTCACAAACCAGTGGAAGGTCAAGACATTGGGAGGCCCTGTGCGGAAGAGCAGTTGAAGCCCCAATAATTGTGATTTTAGAGAGCACCAACAGGATTTTCTAGAACCAGTCTAGGATTCCCATGCTGGGAGAACGAATATGCTTTGAGGGAAGTTGTGCGCGCTGTCAAATCATACCACCACGACAGATAGTTAAAGATTCCACTGAAAGCAGGAAGAGTCTCACGAGTTTTTCGGTGACCAAAAACTGTCGTAAAGCAACGCCGGGTTGCAGATAAAATCCAACAGAACCCAATGGATGGTCCCATAGGCAGGCCTCTATGAAGATCTTCTCCCTGGACAAAAAATAGACTAACTAGCCTTAGTGGCATTACTCACCAATTCCAGTGGCAATCAAATGCTTCAATACCAGTGGAGATGTGTACCAAATATCTAACATTATCTCTAAGTGAAAAAACCATTAAATAGTTACTGCATAGCACCCAACAGTGATGTGAGGCATTAAATGTTATAATAGTAGATAAACTCATGAGGAAACGAAACCTCGGTCGTAGTGGAGCTATGAACCATGGGTCAAGGCATCTATCGAAACTGTAAATATCCTGGCTCATCGGCATTGTTAAGCACAACTTCCCGGGTGCATATTTGAGGCGAAGCTGTTCGACTATGACTAGAAGCGCACCAAAGTGCCGAAGGGTAGCATAGGGTACAGTTTCAATATTTATGTAGAATGTTACTGAAGCCTGCGGTACATGGGGCGAAATCTTACTTGTGTCTATGTGTATGGTGTGGTCATCGTAGTCGTCAGAGGCTCGTCAGCAGTATCGGTAGAACTTCGAAATGGGATTTGATAATAGTTGGCAGGTTTGATGCACCTTTCGGCATTTTTCAAGATCAGGCATTCCATTAATATTTAATTCCTTCATGTATTTGTAGTAGCTTCCAGCAATTTTTCTATTTTGTTAATTGGTACGTAACATTTTTTTCCAATATACTACATATCGAAACGATACGCACAAATACAAACTATCCCGAACCGCGTAAAAAACCTCACAGTTGATAGACAATTATTTCGTATTCCCATGAAAACCTTCATCTGAGTGCAGAGCTGCGTACGATTTATTTGACAAGCTCCTCTATTCTATCTACCGACCGTTCTGTATAATTTTGAAATATTTGAAGCAACGTGAAATATTTTAGGAAAACAGAAAAATCCGCTCTCCCCGCTGCTTTATTTGTACACGTGTTTAAAACCCAACCCCAACAGCGTGCTTATCAGCTGGCTGGCAATCTGTCTGTTTATTGAGATGCGGTATCGTTGTTTGGGCTTTAGGCAATGGGATTAGGCCCGGAACTGTAGAACTATCGCTCGGCACTGTTTGCCCATAGCTACTACGGCTCAAACAATATTTGCTCAATTGATTTGTTCCACTGCTGTGGGCTGGATTAGAAGGAGGTGCAGTGAAAAATCGATAGCTTCGTTAGTTAATTCCATTAGAGCGAGAATCAAATGTCTGGTGCAGGTTAGATACAAGCGAGCAAAA
Organism: Anopheles stephensi; assembly: GCF_013141755.1. Lineage (NCBI taxonomy): Eukaryota > Metazoa > Arthropoda > Insecta > Diptera > Culicidae > Anopheles > Anopheles stephensi. Next base: position 35,671,451 of record NC_050203.1, on the reverse strand, counting down.
AAATGCCTTTAAGCCTATGGATGTGTTTTTTGTATGGAAGCAATCTTTTTCTTTTTAAACTGTCTTTAGTTACCTTTTTTCCTGTAGAATACGTATCATCTAAACAAGCAGAAAAATATGTTTAAAATCACTCTTTCTAGTATGAAATTGATTGCTTACAAAATACTTTCTTCATCGTATCACTGCCAGCTGAAAGAAGCGCCACGTTCGCTTCACGCTATCTACAGCACCCACAGCACACGAAAGGTGTGTACGCATGGTGTAATCGATTAGGTGATAGATATTGAAGCAATAAAATACTTGCCATACTGTTCGGAGAAGCGCTCAATACATTTCTCGAAACCACCGCCGGCAATGAAATTTCCTTCCCAGTTAGATCTGTACCGAGTCCCTTCCCGCAAAGGATTGGTACGGTTGCCCAAAGAACGCGCCATCGTCATGCTGGTCACGCGTGTAATATTGGATTCCTCAAAAAACCAGCTCCGAATATCAATTCGGCTAACAGGAAGCCGCCAAGGAAGCGGCCGCACGTGATGCCAGGTTGTCGATAATAAAGCGTACAATAGGTGAAAAATCGTAAAAATCACTCACTTTATTGTCGTTGCGGAGGGATAGTTAATACCTTTGCCGAGCTACCTTCCTCTCGGAACGGGAACCCGATTTGTAGCTCGGCAATGAGTTAAGAACCCGCCCGTCGGGAATGAAATCGGTTTCGATCTCCGGGGTCGGAGAGTACGTGTATGGAATGTAGTTTTAATTAGAGTTATAATGGAGGCTGAATGTTTATTGCGTATTTATGAGCATGCCCTTATTATTTATCCATCAAACTATTTGTTATCGTTCGCTGCTTTTGTTCAGCTACAGCACACATGTGCATCGAAAGAGTCGATAAAAAAAGGGGAAAACTCTCTCACAAAAAAATCACAGAACTATAACTGAAGCGAATCGTCACCGTAGGGGGCCACGGCTAGTCTAAATCCGCACCAGCGAACCAATCTTTATGTCAATTTGCATTTGCCATTTTTCCACCGGCACGGCCCAAAACTGGCGACCAATTTCTGTGTCATCAGCAGCAGCAGCAGTACCGAGTCCTTCAGTTTGGTGCGGTGACGATGCGTTCGATAAACATGGCTAACACAAACATTAGAATGCAACGCGCACACACAAAAAAAGATCCCTCAGTCCCTGAACGCATGAACGTAGCCAAGGCACTTGGAACGTCCCGGAATGCGGCCTCTGCTCCCGGGCTTCTTTCCCCGAAACGCCGGGATATTGCACAACATCTGACGGATTATAAAGGAACTTCCCTGAGAGGGTGGCACTCTCCATCATCTTCCGAACGGTCGCTGCACGGTCGGTGCGCGTTGCTCCACCAATTGCCAATGTCTGTTTATTCTGTGCGAACCGTTTGCCGGCCCGTTTTTTTTTTTGGGTAGGTGAGTGTCCTGCTGTTGTTGCTGCTGCTTCTTCGCCAGTGCATAGCGCACAGTCCATTCTAAAATTGGCCTACCGCTGATTCGAGTTGCAGCACACGGCGAGTGCCGTGGGTTTTTATTCGCGAGTATTAGGAACCCGAAGCGGCCCGATAGAAATGCGGTTTGGTACAGTGATTCCCGTAAATGTTGGACCTCTTGTCACCTTCGGAGAAATGTTCTGACGGGAATTAATTTTCCTTTATCTTGATAATATATTATCTGTAGCCATGTTATAAAGTAGTATAAATTTGAGTATAAATGTCACTGACCTATTACTCCAGGAAATTGAAGTTAAAGAACACACTTTTCTCGCACGCTCTGTCCCGGAAGGCCATCGACACATACAGCCATCGACAATTTTCCACCCAAGTGGCTGCCCAAAACTGATTCGATTCGCGGGCGAAGGTTCGCCGACGCAGCCAAGCTTTTAGCCGGGTATTGAGCTTTGAGGCCAAATCCAACCGAATGGGATTGATGCCGCTGTGCGAGTGTGCGCTGCAGCCATATGCGACAGAACCTTTCCTTTCCTGACCCGGTTTCACCCGAAACCCCTAAATAAAGGCATGCAGATTCAATTAAGGAAGTTGTTCAATATTCTGATGCACTCGTAGCCCGGCGTCCGGTGCAGCCGGGCCAAGTCGAAAAGGTGATTCGATATAGTGCATTAGGTTATGCAATGAAACACATTCGCCGAATAAATCTAGCCTCCCAAAAAGTCTTCAATATTGATTAAAATTTATGTGTGGAAGGTCCGCTTCTTTGGGAGCACTTTACCGAAAAAAAAGGATTAATTTGTTTGAATTTGAATTTAAACACACACGCAGACAGTGTTACAGCGTGGAAAGGAAGGAAGGCACCAGTCTAATGCACTTTCAAATTTACATCCAATGAAGTCTCTGTCATCGGACCGGGGACACTGAATGATACAGTGGTAAGGGACATCATGTTCCCTGCCGGGGTTGAACAATGAAGCTCGGCCAACGAATTCTACTAAAAGACTGGACAAATATTTGTTTCGAATACATGTACGTATGAGGGTTCAGTGCTGTGTTGTACAGTGATGTCTCAATATCGGGTTTGAGAGTTCGAACAAAAAAACCCTCCGGACCACTCACTGGTGGCTGCAGTGGCTACACCAAGAATGTCAATATGTGTCAGCATAAATAAACTAAACGAATCGATTCTGGAGGATTGTGTATCAACAGATGCCACCCAACGTACACCCGGGCGAACTGTCCCAACTTCATAGGTCCACTCTCTCCCTCTCTCTCTCTCTCACGCGCCCTTCGAGCAGTCATACTGCTGGCGGCCGATGGTGTAGATATTCTTACGGCTTTCCCGGGAAACCTTTTTGTTTCATCCATCCAACGTGGACTGGTGGTGATGGTGGTGCTGTTTCATTGGTGTCGTTGGTGCTAGTGTCTATTTTGCCCAGCCCAGGATCGAATAATCGGAGGACCTAGCGCTCACTAACCTAGATTGAAAAAAAGAATGAAGGCAACCGGGAGGAAACAAGAACCAGACAATGGTGGGATGTGGTCGATACATCCCTTTTTTTGTTGCTCCCTTTGCGTTTGCGTTTAAATTCCGGTTCAGTTGTGAACCCTGAGCTAGCAAGGAGCCGCAGCGGAAGGATTCAGTAGGTTTTCGGCCGGGGCCGATAGGTACGCGTATCCGGCCCCAAAAGACACATGCACATCGTTTGCACATCCTCGAACCCCGGGTCAAAGTGTTGCTCCGGCAGTGCGACAGGCGACGGAAGAATATGGCAATTATTTTTCCCGACTCGTGATTTATGGTCCCGTTACGGGTGAGAAGGATAAATTCAGCCGTCTGACAGGTCACGCATACTCCCTCGGACCGATATCCGATGCACCGTGGGCCACCGGTGTTTTGCCCGTCCAGGCCCGGGAATGTGTGTCGTACGCGGGCTTCGAGCATTGCAATGTTGTAAAAGTGATGCAACCGCAACCGGGTATTCTAGTCCGGCAGCCTGAGCAACTGAGCCACCTCTTTTTTTGTGCTGGGGTTTTTTTGAAGAATGTATCTTCTGTCCGGTTTCCGGCTGTAGTGCGAGGGTGGCATAAAATCAATAACCAGAGCTACACACACACGCAAGGTATCGTATGGGGATTTGTTCCGAAAGCTGCAGTTTGATTTGACAAGTCTACAAAATAATGGAGGCGAATTGAATATCCCCAAAATTCTCTTCAGGGAAATGGCTGGAAATTGTTAGGGAAAGTAGAGTTGAAGCAAGGAAAGGACTAAACACTGCGCTACTTCTTTCATGAGGTAATGATACTTCAATAACATTGCTCATCTCTTGCTGCATTCAACGTTCTGCTGGAGTTGAAGAACGTGCAGGAAAAGTAACATTTCCGGCCAAACCCGCACCGCGAATAGTTCTTCCCATTTCCGATCGAATCGAGCGTGCCCAGCTGGGTGGAAAATCTGAACGAAAAGCTATCGCTTTTCGTTAAATTCTTCCGTCGTGTCGACCACGTCCACGCCACATTGTTTGATTGGTCGAATGCGATTGAAGCACGCCAAACGGCGTGTTCGGTGGTTCTGTTCTGCTGAGACGAAAAAAAGAGGAAAGGAATGCTTGCTACCGACCACAAAACCTTCCGGTGCAGAATTGTCGATTTGTGCAACAACTTGACGGTGTGGTGGCCGCGCATCGCGCAACAAAGCATCAGCCACACACACAAACCCAGCAATGCATGATCCATTTCGGTACGCTTCCGGTGCATTAGTTCCGGTGTTAGGAACGATGCCGGTGTGTTGCTGGTTCTGTCTGCCACGCCAATGGTTCTTAGATCTGACTTTTACCTGAATAATGCAATGATGGGTTTAGGTGCTCGCTGCCCGATGTTCCCTCGAATGTCGTTCTGATCGTTGATGGTCACCTGGGCGTGCTATCATCATCATCATCGATGCTAGTGTCTAATCAACCACCGCATTGGGGTCGATTTTGTGGAGAAAACGAAAGAACGATCGGGAAAAACCACAAACTCTAAACAGTTTAAAATTTATCGCTTCTTATTTATAACTATCTAACCTCCTAAAATGTAAAATGTTGCTTCACTTTTTCCGAGCGATAAAGTTTTTGCCTTTTGGCTACCTGCTTCGAAGATGATGAACCATGTACATCCGAACCGTATATTAACTCACACCCAAAACTAAGCTACATGTTTTTGAGTTATTCTGATATTTTGCATAGAACATCCCTCGGAAAAACTCACTTTTTGATGCTCCCACTGTGGTGCATCGTCGAACAAATATCGGGATAAAATTATGTTTGTGTCTTTTCGTACTAAATGTGGCATAATATCCAAGACTACGTAAATTTCAGTAAATATATGCGTTTCTGCACCTTACCACCAGATGGCGCTTGTATTTTTGATTACTATGGGAATTTGTGAACGGTTTTGATGGGGGTTGTGCAGGTCTATGGTTTGTTTAAAGTTTGTATTCATTTAACAACCAAAAACAAGCAATTGTATACAATCTGTTCTTCAGGTTACTTAACAAACTGATAGATATATTGGTAGTTCTTACATTCCCTATAAGCTTCCAGAATTGAATTGGTATTCGTACAAATGGCATACTAAAAATAAACTAAATTAAAGTTAAAAACAAATAACTTAGCATTAGAAATATTTGAATTGTCTTTATGCAAATTTTTAGAAAGCTGCGATAAATTATGTTAAGAACAAATCATTCTAAAAAAACAGAGATTGCTGAAATTTTTTTCTGCTGTATGAGGTGCATGATCAGCAAAAAACTACATCATGGTGTTGACGGCACCGGCCTTCAAATGGTTAGACAGGGGATCAAATCTCATCCGGAACATTCTCCCTACTGAGGAGTGATCATCCACCTACGTGGTTTCATTGAGTCTATTGAGTTGGCATGGCCACGCGAGTCGTTAAGCCAAGCAAAAGATTCAATGGCAGCAATCGTTGTTTAAACAGAAAACAAGAGAGATAAAAGGCAAAAAATGAAATGAAAAGACGATGTTGATAAGTTGAATGATTGACAAACCATTCCTGAGTTTGATGAGCGACTGCAATGCCTGAAGAAAACTTGATACACTCGTGAGGAAGCTTATGAAGTATAAAACACAACAACTTTATCTCTGGCTTCCTTGACTTAGTTTACCCCGTATCTAGATAGTGAGCAATGTCAAATGAAGACCGGCGTCTGACATCTGTCCGCCCCAAAGATAATGAGTGCATGTTAAAAATGCAAGTTAACCGTTATGCTATATTTTATTTTCATGCTTCAAGTGTTTCGTACCTACACATGAATCATCTCTCTCACTCTCTATTCGAAATGCTAATAATTAGTTCGACTTTTCACAACATATTCTTATAGACACTAGTTCTTTATTGCTCTACACTTGAATATTCTGTGGACTCAACTTTTTGTATTATTTTGACCAAGATTGGAACAATACTGAAACGTCCGGTGTTTGTGATCCTGGAGCAATTAAAGTGCCACATTTCAACTCTACCGAAGGCGTCTCCATTGAAGTGGAGGATGATCTACCAGGCGTCTCCATCGATGTAAAGGTGTTCTACAATGATTTTATCGCATTTATAGCCAGGTTTTTATAAGCTTGCTAAACTTCAAAGGGTGCAAAAATGGTCAGGACATCCTATATGAGCAAAACAGGTTGACGCTCTCTCTCTCTCTTCTTGGCCTTACGACGTCTTAGCTCATGCCTGCCATTTCTGGCTTACAAGAGACGGACTCCTCACTACGGTGGAACGGTCCGGATGGGATTTGAATTGCAGACTTGCCGTTTTAAAATCGGCACCATCGTTGTCTCCTACAACCTCCAAAAGTCTCGTCCATCCATTCCTGGCTTTCTATGACTTGATTTCAACCGATGCTCAGTCGTGCGATTAATGATGAATTAAATTGCATTGCCTGTCAAAATAACAACAAAATCTAAACAATTCAGTAAGAAGGAGCATTTTAATGATGATCTTGAAGTAATGAATTGCTTTACTTTTTTTTAAACATGTACAAATAAGAAATTTTGTACAGAGGACTTCTTCATTCTCTTCTCTTCTCTTCCTTGGCACTACAACCTCGAGAGTTCTCGGCCTGCCATTTCTGGCTTTCCGTGACTTGATTTTGCCCGTAGCAAAGTAGTCAACTCTGGGTACGGGAAGTCGGTCTGGATGGGATTTGAACCACGGTCCTGCCGTGTGAAGACTAGCGTCGTTATCGCCTCGGCCACTGGCCCGCACCTTTCTGCACAGGACTTCTGCCTGCATACCAAATAAATATTTGGGTTTTTTCTTAGTAAAAACCTGAAGATTGAGTGAAAAATTTTAAATTGATGAAAACTTAATTATGATTTTTCGTTTTTGTCTCCCAACAAATACCCACTGTGCCATCGCACGGTAGCTCCAAACAGTTGCGAATGAATAAAAACTAACTTTCCACCAGCATGTGACTTTGCTCACTCACAAGGCGGTGCGGTTTACGAGGTTCAAGTCGAAAACATCAGCCATGCAAACCGAACATTATTCCGGCGCACTGCAGAGAAGTGATCCATATGGAGAATGTGTTCCTACTACACACTACTGCCGCCACTATTTGCCGGCTTGCAGAGCGATGTATGAGTGCATAAATTTTGCAACACCATCGTCAGTGCAGCTGACTTTCAGTCTTCGCTTTTTCGCAACTTACTTGAAACACTGAGACTCCTAAGTAGGATGAGCGATACACCGACAAAAAACACTGCCTGTAACGCCGTGCAACACCATCAGCTTAGAGAGCTTTCGAGAGAAGTTTCTGTTTGCAAGGCTCACCTTTCTAAAAGTCATGTGGGTTTCCAAACATGATTATGCATTTTCCGAAATTGTTGTGAATGGCTCAACAAGCCCAACAAGTCGTTCGCTAAATTTAATAACCAATAATGCCACTTTTTTTTTGCTCTCTCACCCATTCCTCTAAGCGTTCTTAACGAAAGCTCTATGGCGTTCGATCGGATTCAATAATCGCATGAAATGGATTCCGGTTATTCCTGGTTTGCCGTACTCTCGCCCAGCTGTCGATTGATTAATGAAGGCTCAATATTCGAGATAATACTTCATTACGTGGTGCATGCAATCGAAATGCTCCTGTGGAACTATCCGGTAAGCGGGCGGGAGCTGATGATTAATGTGCCAGTGGAACAGCGATGAAATTTAAGCGATTAGCTGTCGGAATCCTTTTCTGACGGCAGGAATGGATTGATTATTGGAGCATGGACGAATATCGAAAGATGACTTAATCGAAAGTAGTGTGCTTTTTTTTGTTCGCTGATGAATGGGTGAAGTTTAATTTTGCGATAGTAATAGAATGGTTCAAGCTGTCAGTTATTCGATACTTTTCATTTGGTTTGCTGATTTTTGAATGGCCACAGGCGGGGTATTGTCAACGTTCCTGGTCCTATACGTAAACCATTCTTTTTTTAAGTAAAGTTTGAATCAATGTTAAGAGTTTTGATGTTTATTGTAGTTAATATTCCTAATTTTTAAATAATAATTAAAATGTAAATCGCTCAAACTAAGCGATAATCTAATTATAAATATTAGCATCCGAGCATCTCGTTATATTGGGCTCAATTCTAACTAATCAATAGAGTGTGAAACCAACGAGCTGCTATTGTTTGATTAGGTTTCAGTACTCTTTAATACATAATAATACACACAGCGATGGTGCGCCCACCAGATACCGGTTGCTGATACGCTTCAACGTCCTTAGGGCTCTTCGGCAAATATAAATTATTTCATAGAATTGCTATCATTGAAATTAACACTAATGCTTAGGCAGTGTTCAGGATATTCAGAATCTGCATCGTACTTTAAGTTGTGTTGTAAGATAACTTTACTAGTCTTATACTACCGTTGTGCCATCGTCAGGCTCAAAACAGATTCAAATATTAATTTTTTTGCCTGCTTGTTGTTGATGATTCCAACAATTCTTTCGAAGGCACTAAGTACAATTATTACTCAACATGTTCTTCTGTGCAACCACTTTTTGGCCAGTCATTAACAGCTTTTTTGACCTAGTTTATCCATAGCAGCTTAGTTCGTTCTATGTACGAAGCGAAATACGTTCTATGAACAAGTTAGACAATACTTTGAATGATTTCGTATTGGTGTTGATTCTAATCATTAATGACTTTAAGAATTTGATTTTATTGTACTTCAAAACTGTTACTATCATATTTGAAGTATATCATATGACTTGTGAAGAATCAAGTCTATAACTTTATTTTGATGTTTTTTTCTTTTTATTTTTCAAAACAGGCTTTATGTACAGTAATTTAGATGAACTGGTGGGTTTGACAGATGTAGACGGTCACCTGGGTTAACGAAAGGACCTCGTTATCTAAGGTACCTCTACTACCAGCCTCTAGATATCTCTAGACAATACAAAAGAGGCTTTATCGTCAGAGACTCCATAGCCTCTTTTAGAGATTTATGCTCAGGACGGGGCTCAAATGTTTCGAAGAGCTTCTATTTGAGGAGTGTTCTCCGTTGCTCGGAATGGACCTCGAAATGGATTGGCCTATCATTTATGACTTCTCTTGACTTCATCCGTAACATGTTGAGATTTGAATCCCGGTTCTGCTGTGTGAAGACCGTCGCCCTTATAGAAGCCTTAGTCCTTCTCTGACTTATGGCAGATTTTATTTTATTTATATTTTAATTATGACTGCAAGCGCCGTGACTTAATAGCAGATATATTAAAGAAAACTTTTATTCCTAGATATCAATATAAAAAAAAATTGTCAAAAAACTTGTCTTCCATTTACATCGGTCATGAAATGATGATATCTGTCATGATATGAAATGTTTGATCAACAATGTACTATGATGTGATGAAGATCAATTTACAAATAACATATTTTAGTTTTCTTAAATGTCCAGTGCAATGGTTTTGCTGATATAAAGATGAATTTTGTTTACACCTGAAAAACATCAAATTTAAACCATATTTCCCCAAAGGTAGTTATGAGCCAGTTTATGTTGAAATTCTTTGGAATATTATTTTTTTCCATTTTCCAAAAAATACTGTCAAACCTCATTTGACTGTAGGATAATTTAAATTTGTGGATGGTTTAACATGGACAAGCTTAAGCAATTTTACTGAAATTCCTTTCCAGAAATTCTCTTATTTTTAAATTAGGCGCTTGGTGGAAGTTTGAACAAGATGAAATAATACGCTGGGATTCATCTGTTAGGACTCATCTGTTTGCGGTCAAGATAGGGTTGGACATGTTTCAATAACTTGATTGAATTCAGTTTATATGTTCATTTGATTCATATTTGAGCAAGGTTGTTAGAAAATATTTAATTTTACAAAAATGTTCCAAATTTTTTCTTCACTAAGAAAGGTAAGTAGGAGCACAATTTTAATTTTTGCATTCTCTTTGTTCAAGTACAATTTTCAAATTTTATTCAACTTGTAAAAATTATAATTAAGTTGTGTTAAGTGCCATTATTTCTTTAAAGTTAAAATAAAACTTTCAAACACAACCCTACACAATCAACCGACCACGCGGGTGCAATGAAGGATGAAAATCATGGCAGAAATTAAATACTTAACCTTGAGCAGCGCCGGTCGAGCAAAAGTATTTTAAAGCTCCACCATCGGATGTGCCGGTATGTTCACGGATGTTTATAAAATGGTTTGTGGCGCTGTCCCTGCAAAGCCCGGAACCGACCGACCGACCGGCAAACGCGCACAAAACTAAGCGTCGACAACAGTGCGAGGCGTCGGTAAAAATCAGAGGGCAACCAGTGAACAGAGCATAATTACGACATCAATTGCGAATTCTTTCCCAAACTAGTGCGCAAAAGGACTGGGGACTCGGCCATTTCCGTGTGGGCAAGTGGTACGCTGTCAAGCCGGGCGTGCCGTACCGTAGCGATAGCAAGTAATTGCCATTTCACATTTCTGTGGACGGTTGATGCTGTTGCTGCCACTGCTGCTCAGTGTGCTCTGCTCGGTGTGCCGGATGGGTGTGCCCAGCCGTGAAAGACCGTGGCCGTGTAGTGGCAGCACTTAGATAGCCGGGTAACGGGTTGCTGAATTGTTATCATTAAATTACTTTTGGAAAATGCCTGATGATTGCATTAGTGAAATTAATTTGCCTCAGCATAAAATTATTTAAACAGCCGCTTCGTCACCGTTCGCTCGTTATTGCTTACCTCAGGGCGTGATTTTGGGAAATGGTTCGGTAGTGGTGTGCCACCGAGCTCGGTTGTGGGACGATGTGGGGTCGAAACGATTTTTCACGCCAACCGTATTTACTTGCTAGAAAATTCACTTTGATGTGGTGCTACTGTTGGGTGGGGGAAAAAATTCGTGTTACTCATTCATGTAGCCTTCGAGTGAATTCGAAGCATGGCAACGAAATGCGAGTAAAATTAACGATTATTAGTAATATGGGTTTCGTTCAATTGGAAAAACAAATTAAACAAAAATTATTTCGATTTTCACAACATGAATAAAATACACCCAGGATGCTTCAGTAATTTACGCTTACCGATCAACACGAATCGAGAAGACAGGGTAAAACACGTCAACCAACCATGATACGGTGGGTCGAATACTCGGTAATGTTTGTCAAAATTATAGACTCCCGAAACAGACGCAGACGGGCCTGTATTGTGATTGGCACAATACGGACAACCGATCGGCGAAAAAGGACTTCCAGGAACGAAGGTGTTCCGGGCAGGCTGCTTGCCGGCCCTGTAACACGATTTGATGGCCATAATATGCGATGATGTGAGGCGAATAATAATCAAAATTCCAAACATTCTCCACGGCTCGATGGAGCAATCGAACGGGAATTGCTTGTCCGCAGTTTGCCCGGGCGAACGAATTCTTCCCATCCGGACCGTGCACGCTCGGTATGCCTGGCGCCCATCCCGCCAATAGGGATGAATAGAAAAGCCACAGCATTTTTGGTTAATAATTCCTTTGTTTTGGCCCCCGAAAAATGTGAAACGTACCGGTGCGTAAAGGAGCAGATAACATCATCGGGGCCTTTTGTCCAAAACTGCGACTGCCCGTCTTACCTGCGATGATGGATGAGGTGATGTGACTTTAAATATAACTGCGCGCTGAGTATGGAGCTCGCCATGCTTCATCGGTGAGTTGATGTTGTATTTCAACGTTGGTACTGGAATGACATTTATCTGGGAACTTGTACAATGCGTCAGTACTGAGAATCTCATTTTGCCTTCTTTTATTCTTTTCGAAAATCTTCTGTCGGAACTAAGAACCAAGATGCGGGTTAGTCAGGCGCCTTTATTGAATATTTAAATGAGTCTCACTCGTTGCTTGAAGATTTTTGGGAATACGTTGAAGGCTTAGGATCGGGAAAAAGTTAGAATCTTCAAATTAGGAACCCCGAAACTGCCACCGTCGTCCCCCAAAGTTAACGTTTATATTTAAAGTTTAAACTAACTTCGCAGGCCATCATCCAAAGTGGAAATGATATTTTCGCTGGAAACATGTCGGCAGCAGCAGCAGCAAAACAAAGTTGACGAAAAACCGGGCGAGGTAAAAGCGAGACGTTTCATCTGTCCTATTTTCTACGCCACGTGACCAGAATTCAAACCCGTCGGCTGGTGCATTATCGTAAGCGGAAAGACCGCGTTAAACACCAAAAAAAAAAAAAGAACCGAATGCTCACAGTTTTCCGGTCGGGCTCGCTCTTTGGCGCACCAATCGAAAGATTAACGTCGGTGTAGTGGAGTCGACCATCTTTCAAGTCCGCTCAACCGATTGTTATGTGACCCTGGGCTGTGCCCGTCCACACTGTTTGTTGTGCCGCATGAAAGCGCCCGTGCCTGGCCGCTGGCTACGGAAGAATAACACATCGTGGCCTCGGATCCGTTGGCCTGCTTTCGGGAGTGGAATAATGCTATTTGTGACATGAGAAAATTGGATTAGAGTCCAGGTGGTCGCCGTGCAGCGTGCAGGAACACGAAGGATATCCTTAAGTACCTTGATGCTGCCGCTCAATACAACTCGCCGAAGGGGTACCACCTTACGTCCGTTTACTGTTGAGAGAATCTTTAAACCCTGATTTGTTCGATTTCTATTTTAAAATGATGTTGAATATACTATTTATTGGTTTACTTTACAAAAATCCTTAGTCATTTATAAGATTCGTGGTCCCGCTTGGGCAAAATGTAATCGTCTGTTCCATTTTTTTACGCGATCGATTTTCCAATGTCTGGCACATTCAAGTTACATCAAACTCGGCGAACCTTCCTCCACCATGTTGGTTCCTGCGGACAGCGCGTGCCAAAAAACAAAAAACCTGATAAAAGCAATTAGCTGGACGCATTCGCGTGTAAACATGAATTTTGCTGCATTGGTGCATTTGAGAGATTTGGTGCGAGCCAGCAATGGCACGGCTGTCCTCCAGACAGCGTGAACGAGGAAAAACAAAAACCTCTAGAAACGAAAGAAAAACTCCAGTGGGAATGTCTGACTGTGTGTGTGTCTCGTGCTCGTGCGTCTCGATGATGACCCATTGCTAGCCCATTTTGTTTTGGCCACTGCTAGCACTCTTGTGAGACTGTTCGGTCATTGCTTTCAGTGTTCTCCAGCCATTTTTTTCGTCGTACCGATGGGGATGACACTGTTTTGGTGACAGTTGAGTCGAAAAAAAACAGTGCAGTTATCGATCTTTTACATATTTATGGTACAGTTTGAGAGATTACGATTAGAGTCTGGCAGCATGACAGCTTCATGACAGCAGTATGAACATAAGTAAATTTGTTAATTTTTAAATGAATTACGAAGACTCTTTAATAACTTGAAAATGCTCTAGAACTTTTGTTAAGCTAAATTAAACTCATTTAAAAATATGTTTTATACGATCTATTGGACATTCAAGGCACAATAAAAGGCCTGAATTGGACGAATCGAACCCGGAGCAGTATTTCTTTACGTCAAATAAGTTCAACTTACAAAGCGTTCTCACCTCGTTCTCATCTCTGAGAGTTACAGGCACGCTGCTGCAGCATTGCCTGAACCAAGGAACGTACAACATCAGCTGGTAATTCAAGGGGACTCTCCAGCAACTTAGAGAAAATTTTCACGGGACTTCTGATGCTCCAGTATTAAGCCATAAGAGGTTTAATTAATGTGATTGAAAACTTTTGATAAAATTTATTAATTATGGCAAGAATCACCAGTTGTGAAACAATAAAACAAATATAATGAAGTTTGAAAAAATGCACAGAAGTATCCCAAGCATCAGCATTTAATATTCTTTCTTCCATTAGTTTTACAAGTCTACTTACTTAACTATTACGCGCTACTAGCGCTTAATAGTCTAGTCCTAAGGCAGCAGACCTCAACATATCACATCATCCCTGACATTATTGGGCAATACATGAGTGCCGTCATTTTATCTCTGTTCTGGTTCTGGAAAATGCTTTTGTAATACGGTAGCACTCAGCTGCACGTCCTCTGACCCTGTGGGAAACCAACCAATTCAAACTGTCTCATTTCACCTTGAGGATACAAATCGATTATAACGGACGCTGTGCGCTTGTATACCTCGAGTCACTAAACCAGTGAAACTGCTATATCCAGAGACTGTTTCTACAATTGAATCGAAATTTCGGTGCAATTTGCTAGTCTTTACATGCACGATAGCGTAAAGCATCGTCAAACCAGATTCGGCTCCCCTGACCCTGTTTAATGTATAAGCCATGATTTAAACGCTTTTTGTAACATTCACCAAAGGGAACATTTAGCACGCCACAGTTTTCTACCGGAAATCTAAATAAAATATCAAAATACCAAATATAACTTCCATGTCACCATGGGTGAATGATCTGAAAGGCTGGGGAAACATGATGGCAATATTGTCAAGTATTTCAAGTTTAGTTATCAGAATAAAATAGTTTTGCGTACATTGTTCACACTTAAAACTATTTCCATGCATTGTGAAAGTTCCATCGCTGAATGGAAGCCAACATTGGCATTTGAACCTTTTTATTTATCAGGAAAAATGGATTCGAATTGAAAGAATTTTTACAATATTTTATTTAGAACTAGCTTTGATATTTGATAGAGCTATGGCATGATATCACATGCTTTAAATATCACACATTCATTCCGGAAACTGTTCAACTAGATCGGAATTCCAAATTTCCATCCCATTTGTGGAAACTCGTTTTAGATGTTGGCTCATTTATTTTCACACAGAGTTACTTGGAATTATCATTTTTTGAAATATTATTAACATTCTTCGAAACAGCCACAATGGTGCATTATTTGTTCTTCGTTTGCCAAACCAAGTCCAGTAAATCTTATCTTTCAACGATCGCTATTAATCTACCGGAACGTGATGCACTAGACACGCGCTAATAACGTCTTTAATATTGCAAGAAAACGGCAGCTTTCCACCAGCAAACTGGCAGCATCATTTACACTCTTTGTGGTACCGGGAGTTTTTCTTTAATCGCTTGCGTGTGATGTGTACGCCACACGTGATAGACAGGCCGTCATCGAGAGCGTTGGTCGGTTTTGATGTATCCAGTAAGCACCCGCGATAAACCGTTGATGGATGACGATAGAAGCTTCGTATGCTACGTTCGACAAAATCGGCATAAAGAATAATACACGGTTTTGCGGCGAGGAGGGATTTTAACGATCCCGTTGGTTGATTTATAGCCCAATCAAATCAGCCAAAGCACGATGTTTTGAAGAGGAGAGTTAATACACTTACTAGGGGAAAGTGATTTGGTTAACTTTACAAGAAACACAGAACAGCGAATATTACTTCTAACATTAAATTCCTTAAAAAAAATGTTCAGCCTATTTACAATCGTTTAAGTGGTCTAGTCAATGACATTTTCTATACTATAAGGCTCTGATTATTACTCTGGAACATTGCTCACCTTAAAAATGTTCCTTGCAGAGAGAAGTAATTGAAAAATATTTTCAATCTGTTTATCTGTTTTAATAAAAAGCTAGATTAAGGTAGTCTTAATATAATTAAGAAGAGAATTGAATCTTGTTTCTTCGAGCAACAGCAATATCAATGTAACGAGAGACAACAGCTTGCAATATCCAGTCTCCTCGAAAATTTTGTATCTGACAAAATAGACTGATTGAGCCAGATCGGATTAATTTTCTTAGAGAATAAGGAGAGCACAGAGGCATATCAAAATTGCAATAAATTTTCTTATTAAGTCAAATTAAAACTATTATGATTTTTAATTATGTTTTCTCTTATTGAAAATTTTCTTATCGAAACGAAGCTCCCGCAATGGTTTTTGGCTGCAATAGTGCAGTTTTTCTCGATGAAGTACATTAATTAGATCCAGGGATTAAATTTTTTATTGAAAATGTTGGATCATTGCCAAAGAAATTTGAAAAAAGCTTTTCAATAATCATGCAACTCATTTTTTTTTACTGAATATAACGCTGAAATATTTCCCATCGTTCGAATCCACACACACATTACTCTTCGAGTTATGCCACAGTTTATGTTTGAGAATTCTTTTCCCATTTTTCCACCCATTCCATACGTACTCCCTGCGAGTTCCGGGCGGCAATCTAAAGAGCGCTCTCATCAATGCGACTGTTATCACGATGCCTTTTTATCCCGGAATTCTTCACACGCTTTCCCTGGACATCTCATCCATTATGAAGCCGAGAACAAGAAAATGGGCGTCAGAAAGAAGGATCGATACAGCAGTGAATAGGTTGGGCGGGAATCATTACCGACGGCGATGAGCAACCTTTGGCTACCGGTGCTCGACCGAAGCAGGAGGTTCCCCGAGACTTTGGAGGGAAGGAATTTCTCCTTCAACCGGAAGGAATAGGATGGTTGTAAAATCTTGATTGCCTTAATGCATGGACGAATGGAAACGGAATGGTGTTAGGTCGCTCTTTCGCTCTACACTTGTAACTCGCCTGGGTTTCTGTTGCGGTTGTGTTATCAGACGAATCACCCCGACCGAACGAACCGGTCGGGCGAAAGTGTGGAGCACGGGTAATAAAGCTCCGCTCATGGTGCAGGGGGGAGGGGGATCAGAAAATATTCTTGAGTGAGTGAGGAGAATAGAATCACAGTACATAATCGAACATAAAGGGCGTTTTAATGCGCGGAAATGCTTCACTTCCCAAGTCGCTTAAAGCACGATAAACCGGCCCCCGTTTCTTCGATTCACTTTTCCTGGGGTGTACTTTTCTTTTTGGGTCAAAAAACCTCCCATTCCACCCGGCGAGTTTACGTAGGCTGAGCTAATACGGTGTACGTGATTGCATTCTTCTGACGATGGCCATCGATTCAAACCCGATCGGCTGGTAGACGCAGCGCCGGGGCAGGAGGTACTTTTAGAGCTGCTATTTTCACATTCTTCTAAGTGAACGCGTTTTATTTACGTTTCCGATGGAGAGCTCGTGCGGTGCGACACGGTATGGAAAGCATTTTCAATTGCTATTCATAATTTTTTGTGTGTGTGCTGTTTCATGTCTGTTGTACATGACGGAAAGGGGATAGGCTTTAAAAATAGTTTACACGGATAATAAAGGAATGAGAGAGCTGTTGTTGTCCTATTCTAAGCCATTGGCAGTTTTTCTTTGCAGTTGAGCACCTCATTTTTTGTAAGTTTATGAATTGATCTTACAATCTGTTACAAAACGCTGCTACTATTAAACTTCAAATGCTTAATTAGATAGGGCAGCAGATGTTATTTCTTCTAAGACGATGAAAGCTAACGAGCTCCACGAAATTCAACCGCTTGAACAAAAAATGAAAACAAAGAGAACATAATGAAGGAAGGGACTCGTTGCTCTTTTTCATCATAAGGTTCTGGTGTAAAGAATCAATGTCTAAGGGTTATTAAATGATTGAAGACTTATGCAGGGCATCTCGAGAATTTTTGATGCCTTTCCCGCAGAAATATTGTCAGCAATATAAGATTCAATTTAACTACAACTCACTTGCCAACAACGGCCTCACGCAATAAGGCTGCTTCCTTCCAGGAATGGTGAATCGCTTCCATCGTACGATGCTAGGTGTTTCTTACTAGAACTCCAATCACTGTCAGTTCGTCGTAAAATATATCAGTGTCATTTTTTAATGTGGCATTCCTGACAACTTTATCGATGTTCTCACCAATTCATAAACATTTCGGCACCAACGAGAGCCTTCAGACCACGACAAAGCAATCTAATTAATGTACGTTGCGATTCGTCTCTCGGAGGTGGAAACTCCAGGGACCATCTTCTATAAGTCAATTCAGATCCTGGCATACGCTGATGACATATACATCATTGGTTTGAGGGTCTCCCATGTAGCAGCCTGAGGAAACGTCTCCACTCTTAATGCCAAGAACGGGAAGCGGTTGAAGCTCGGGATAAGTATTTAAGTAAGTGATTCGTCTAAAAAAGTCTTTTAATTATTCCATTTGAATGTTTCTGAAGTCCTCGTTTCGTGGACTCATTCAGAGTGTTTTGAGTGACTCCCCATATATTTTTATTTACGTTCCACTTTTGTATTACAGTTTTCCAAGGTCGAAATCTCAAAATCACTTAATTACCTTTATTTGTACAATTATTAGAAAGACAGTGAGAATTAAATTAATTGTTCTCTTAACAAACTGCACTTCTGACGCATTCCGCTATTCAAATAATCCGATAATTACCAGCGTACATTCCACAACTAAACCATCAAAACACGCTCCATTTTCTACTGCGAATTAATGTGCACCTTGCTGCGCCAACCAACAGCGCAACCATGCTAATTTTCTCCTTTAATCTCCCATTATTTCAGCAATCGTGTGCTCCGCCGGCAAACCATAATAATCACTGCCACGCTTGTGCTTGTGCGCTTTGTTGCTTCAGCTTTTCCGCTTTAATGCCACGAGCGAAATCTCAACTCTGCTGCGTGCTACTATTGCTACTATAATTCGCCCCAGTAACAGTTTGGAAAGATATGCCACTAATTACAGCTATTCAAAAGCATTTCAATGGTTCGCATTCTCGCCTGACCCGGACGGTGGTGCATACACGTTGTTGCTGGAAGCTGCAAGAGGTTTGAATTACTTTGCCCCTTTTTTTGCTCAAGGCTCGCTTAAGTATCGCACGCTTCTTGAAAGGATTATCAAAACCGCAAACAGCCGGTGGGTCGTGCCGCAACAACAAATGTTTTGCTTTGGATAAAGATCAATGGCTAGAAAAATGATGACCATCGGCTGCATCTGTTGGAGGATGCATAAAGTAGAATTAATACACTTAACTGTTACTTTAATGAACATAATAATCATGAGCATGCTCAGAACTCAACGGTTATTCTGGAATTGCAAAAAATTCTCCTTCTTATATTCTTCGTTCTAATCAAGTTAATTCAAATCCTTTCAATTTCTTAATAAAAGCATACTAATATGCATTGACAGCTACAAACATCACAGCTGCTTAAAGTTGCTCTGCACATGAGTAATTTTTAATAAAAGTACCAATTCTTGCCACTTGGTCTGAATTCTACGAGCCACTCGAAACATTTTCCTTACTCGTTCTCGTAATGGTCCTAGGCTTGACCAGCTTTTCGTCTTTCAACATTCAGATGGCTCTGTTGAGGCGAGCCATGCTATGAGCAGAAATTTGAAATAAAGTTAACTAAATAAACAAATCAACAAACATTTTAAACGTTGATCAACTAAAGCACTATTTCATTCTTGTTGTGTCAGGACGATTATATTTTGTTCTTGTCAGAGTCTGCTTTGCGCATAATTGGCGATGAAACTAGCTATAATTAAGACAAGCATAAATTAACCTGTAACAGCACTGATTGCTTGGGTGACTGTTCGTTTTTCCCTAAATACTAATCAATCTAACGATCACACTTATTTCATGAAAATTTTATTTGTTATTGATATTACTTGGAGCAGTCCGGTGCCAGTGATAGTAGCAACGCCAAACTATGTACGGTAGGGCCGTGACCATGTTTGCAGGACGGGCTTTATAGCTACGAGTGAAATCAAGGCAAAGAATTCAAAAGTAGGAAGAGGTAGAACCTTGGTGATGTAAATTGTAACGAAAGTAATGGATCAAAATAATTCGTCTTTTTTCACAATTTTTCACGCTTTTATTTGGTGTGAAAATTCCGATAAAAATTTAGTTCATGCTTATGTTACCTTACAAACGTATCGGAATCACTAGTTCAAATCTCACCCGGATCGTTCCCTCGTAGTGAGAACTGACTATCCAACTACGAGGTATCATTAAGTTTAGTAAGCCAAAAATGAGAGACATGATCTAAAGGGTCATCAGGCTAAGAAGAGGAAAAAGAAGTTCCTATATTACCTTGCCACAAGAACCTTTACTGTAGAAAAAGGCAAATAATGTTGAAACAATCAGGAGTATCGATCTTCTTCAAATAGACAAGCTTGGTCTTATCTATCGCTAGCTCGCGCTTTGAACAATCCAATCGCATCCTGATTGAGATGATATAAAGAATGCTTAGTCTTAATTTGATATAATGTTTAAATTAAGCTACAAATTGTTTCATTTTGAAATCGATTTCAACTACAACTTTTCTAAAAATTGTTTACTGTACCTTCAATGCCTGTATACAATCTTCCAATTAGATGTGTAGCGCAATATCAAATACTTCAAGAAACATTGTACTTCACTGTGATTTTATGCTCATTTCTTTCATGAAGCACAAAATCTGCTGAAACAACGGCAAAATTAAAATCTCTTTCAGGACGTGAATTTTAAACAAAAACACAAAACTCCTTCCGAAAAAGCCAAGCGTACATAACCTGGCTTCCTGAAGAAAGTAAGCAGATCGTATACATAGTTTCGGCTACAGCATGTTCGGGCGAACATTTCCCGACACACTTGATTTGTTGACAAAGATTTTTAAGCCGCTTACACGGTACATTCTGCGTGTCAAGGGCATGATGTATTAACACCACACCGTAAAACCTTCCTCTTCTTTGCTCCCATCTCCCAAACGAGATTCCGATTTCTTTTGTACGAGCGACTTACCCATACTCCCCAAAGGGGGGATTGAGCTTACGGTGAACACGCTATTCAACACCATTCTCTCTACTCGAAAGCCCGCGCCCTACGCAGAAAGGGCCGGATGGCAACGAAAACAAATTGTTGCATTAAAGCACCTTTCTCATAGTTAACACCTGCCCGGACGCCCTCTGCCAGGTTCGCCGGTTGAACGGTTCATCCACGTAAATCACGCAAAAGGTGCAGAACCGAGAACCGAGAACCATTTACGCCGGCGTACGGATTTTTCAGCGGAACGCAAAATCGTCTTCAGATGTGTGTGGCGGGAGGAGGGAATTCGTTCAGGTAGAATGGTAATTTGCAGAGAGAGATCGGGAGAGAGAGAGGGCTAAAGAGAGAGAGTCGGGTAAGGTGATACGGTGCACAGAATAATTTATCTTAATCTGGTGATCCAATTATCTTACTACTTCAAACAAGGAATAAACCCAACTTTTTCCTTCGCTTTTCTTTACCTTTCTCAGCCCTCACGTATGCTATTGTATTTGTGTGTTCGGGTGATTTAAGTGGGCAATGTATGCACTTAAGACGAAACCAGTCTGCTGACGGCATATTACATTATAATTGCGAGGCCTTGCTTCTTCTCAGCGTTTGTTTGATGTGTGTCCGTTTAAAGTTTTCATTGTTATAAGGCTCAATGAACAGTGGAAGTGCTTTAAAGAGCTCATCGGTATATTTTTTAAACACTCATTTGTTTGCTTTTGAACAAGAGTTCTTCTAACATGCTAAATCAACGATTAACAAAATGATTTGTTTACGAGCTCTAATGGGATTATGGAGTTCCCAGTAAGCCCCCTCTATGAGCAGTAAAAAATAGTTGGAAGAGTTGAAGTCAGCTCCAATTTTCCTGAAATCGTTTATATTTTTATGCATTATTGTTTATAAAATCCACGAATAGCGTTTCCTGCTTTGTTTGCCCATTATGATTACTTTACTGTTGTATGTGTTTTATGCGGCTTTAATGCAGCAAAGTAACAATTGCATACACATTGCATTTTTTCCTCCCACTTTGTGTCGATGTGCCACTGCACAAAAATCTAGTGCGAGCTCAGTCAAAGAAAGTCAGTTCCGCATTGATGAAGGTATACAAAAGTAAACAGATGAATTGAAAACGAGTAACGACCGAACCTATATCCAATTATTCATGACGTGAGTGAGGGGACATAACAGCGAATGAAATTATTTCGCGTTTATTGTTTTTCCACCGGTATCGATTCCGAGTTCCACCTCCTTCCCACCACTCTAGCTGTACCTAAAGCTCCACCGGAGCACTCTCGCCAGACCACAAAATCGAATGGGAATCGTGCAAACGCATTGCGTTATTGGCAGGCGTACATTGGAACCGATGGAGTCCAATCATTCTCTGTGTGTGTGAGCGGTTCGATAAAACCTCGCTGTTGGTTGCAGTTTTTCGGGACGTGATGCATATTGAACAGTGCATTCACGATTGCAATTCAAAATTGATGCTCACGACGAACGTTCGGAGAGAAAACAAAAAAAAAACGTTCCTCCGGTTGACCCCCGGTGAAGGTCGCCGAACGGTCCAAAAAGCATAATCGGATGCAGAAATTCGCTCAGGCAAATTATAGATTGAGGTTTTGCGAAATCCATCATCGGCACACAATCATCCAGTGATTAATGAGGTGCGCGTTCGAATGGTTTGCACACAGTCTGGGGAATGCAATGCAGCCTTCGATATCTTTCGACAATCAATTGTCTTTTGTGTGTGTGTGTGTGTGTGTGTGTTTGTGGCCAAATCCGTGGTCCGGGGAACTCGGTTACTGACGGTGGTGGGCTCCGGGTTGAACATTTCCGTGTTGAAAATATCTTTCCAACTATGAACTTCCCCAAACATAACCTTGATATGATATAGTCTGTTTCAAGCTATAAGCAGATCTGAGTTGATTTATAGTCGTACATCCTTTCATCGGCCATTGGAATTTATCTCATAAGAATCCGAAAAATCGTACAAGGAATTCGGCCTTTAAAAGCTAGAATTTACATTTTGATGAAGTTACATGCTCACCGAAGTGAACATAATCTAATCCCACCGAGGTCACGTTATCCACCATTTATCCACCTTCGGCAATTACAGCACGTCCGAGGCACCTTCAAGGACGTTCGGTACACTGTCGGCACAAAGTTAGCCTCGCCCAACTTGATCCGAGTGCCAAAAACCAGCACCAGCTACAAAAAAAGGACAGGCCAGTGCGGAAGAAACAACACACCCAAATTGCCAAAGGCCACAATTTTAAGCTCAGCTGCATTTTCGTGGCGGCAAAACAAAGCCGAAAGAGGCATTAAAAATGAAAATAAAGTAATTTGATTCAAACTTCATCGTTTCCCTTTCCGACGGATGGACCTTTTCCTCCGCTACACGGGGGAAATGGAAAATAGCTTATAGCGAAAGGTGTGGGTCACAACGGTTTTGTGTGGTGTGGGTGGCTTTGCGACTGTGTTTTGTGTCTTGAGTGTGATTTTGAGGAGTTTCAGGTCAGTTTGGCTCTTGAAAAGAAAAAAAAAGAAGGTCACGAACGAATGCGATCAGTTTCGCGAAGCAATTTACGTCTTAATTTCATGACAGATTAATGGGCAACGTAATTAACACGGTTTTTTAAAACAATTTTGTTTAATAGATTGTTTTTTTAATTTGCAAAATTGCACTACATTGAGGTAAGTATGAAGTATGCATGTGCATTAGGTATGGCCAGTTGTGCAATTCAAGTCATTATTTTTTTAATGTACTAGCTTTAAAGCATTATCATTTATAAGAAAGATAATTGAATATATGAATATTCAAATGAATATTTGAAGAAGTAAAAATTAAATTTCATGGTAATCATGGTGCAATATTAAGTCAAACATTCTTCAAAAACATTACAAACAATGTAAACATATTTTACAGCAATGTGTTAGTTTGATATATTGGCTGTAAGCCCTAGGTCAGACACTTCAAAGCCTTGAATCCGTTTTACTCAGCGCCTCAAAGAAATTTTAAAACAATTGTCTAGGAAGCTTTCCTGTGGACATTTTTTCACTCCAACTTGTGACCTTGAAAAGGATCGTCACAAATTGCCAAGGAAAATGTAATTGTCAAAACTCTACTGACTCAGGCGATTAATTTGAACGATTATAAGCTACTACATGCCTCTGTGCGTACATTTTGTAAAAATGAAAAAATACTCAAAAGTTGCTCATCTTCATCGATGAGATTCATATCAATATTCTAACAAGACCTTCCCACAAAAGAGTAATCAAGTCACCAGGCATTACCAGAAAGCCCCTTTTTTGCTGAGCATCTTGGGGTTGAATAGCCGAAAAACTCTCCCTGCCAATCAAGTCGTGTACATAGGTATGCTCATGTTTTTTGACGAAAACTGACGATGGTCAATGTTACATGAGCCATAAACGAAATAATGTTAAAGTTTGAATGATATTTGTATGAATTCCTATTATTCAATGATTTAAATAGAGAACTCTTAGGTGAAATCCATAAAATTTTAATCAAATTACTGTTCAAGGAGGCTGACAAGTGAAAATAAGTTTGACATCACTGCTCTTGGTGGAAGGATTGTAGTGGATAGGTTAGCCTCGGCCCTGTCGATGAAGAGTCTCAACACAACGTCCTTTGTACGAGGTTCCTTATGTAAAATTACCAATATGAGGTCACTTGAACTTAATCGAGATTAGCAACCAGCGATCGCCTACTGTTAGGGGCGCATGTGTATGAGGTTGAGAATGGGAAGGCACATCCTGACGACTACTCTAAATAACTACGAATTTGATAAGATCTACTAACATCAGGAAAAAAATTCTAATTTCGGGTATTTTTGGCTGCTCCAGTCTAAAATGTGATTATAAAATGCAGCATAATCGGATACCGAAAACTGAGGCTTCAACTTGGGTATAGGAGTTAAACCAGCCTTTTAAACGATAAAAAATATACGGACAAGATCGATTGTCATTCTGAGGATGAAATCGTCAATGTGACAATCACACAAAATGAGAAGCTGACAGCGCTCACCGTTGGCGTTCCAAGTTAACATAACTCAGCTGCAATTATTGGAGGATTTTTGGAAGGTATGAGGAGGTAGGAAGATTTTTGGGACAATCCAGTGGACAATCCCATTTAGACTGCCTACCCGTATGCTAATTTGCTACAGCAAAAAATCAAGTAACAAAAAGCTAGAAATGGCAGGCCGAGACCTCTCGAGAAGGTAGGGCCAATTGATAAGAAGAGAAGCTCACTGTTATGCCCAATTTTACTTTAGATTAAAAACCTATTTTTTTCACGATTGCCCATTCATGTCAACTCAATTGAATTTTATTGAATTTTGCATACCTCTCCATGTTATGAGTTAATTTGTTTTATTTTTTAAATAGGTATAATTGTTTATACTACAAATTGGTATAAGCTTGTCAAACGAAAAACATTGAGAAGGAACTTAACAATATTTTTTTTTTTTGAAAGCTTCTAAACATTTTTATAATCTTCATACCACTTCAAAGATATCCTGTACATTCTGACAAGAAGAAAAAAAATGCAAGTTTAAGTCACTGTTTTTTTAATTTTTCATCAAAATCTTTGTTTCGCGAAACGAAAACTTTAAATGGTTCTTCAAAGAATGCCTTATTTCTCCTTTTCCCTGATTTACAGGATGAACCGTTCAACCGGCGAACCTGGCAGAGGGCGTCCGGGCAGGTGTTAACTATGAGAAAGGTGCTTTAATGCAACAATTTGTTTTCGTTGCCATCCGGCCCTTTCTACGAAAGAATCGTAGAAAACCAAACCCCGGTTCACCGTGGCTTCCCAATCTCTCGGGAGTAGGGGCAAGTCGCTCGTCCGAAGGAATGTTACAGCTTTCAAGACGGTGAAGGTGTAAGTGAGAGCAAGAAGGACAGTGGTAATATATCATGCCCTTGACACGCGAGCTGTACCGTAAGCAGCTTAAAATCTTTGTCAACAAATCAAGCATTTCGGGACGGGGGGAGAGCGAATGTTTCGGTCGGCAGCGAAACTATCCCTCTATTTACTGGCCATTTGTTTCCATTTTTGCTATCTACTTGTGATGGAATGTGTTCGCGCTGTGCGAAACGGTACATGTTCTGGAAGGATAAATAACTTAATATCGCAAATTTTCTTGGCACTTCCAGGAAGGATGCGGTTCGAAAAAGTTTCAAGCAAGGAAAGGACGGTTAAGCAATGAAAGTCAACCACAGTCATGGTTCGCTATTCGCTGGTTACTTACATATTTTACATCCGTTTGTTTTGAGCTAAACGTGAAGATATTTAGATCAATTTTCATTTAGATACTTAATATTTTGTCGCAAAATATTTTCCTCGTCCTGATAAATATTTCTTACCTCTTCTCCTGCCATTATCACCTATTCTGTCCCATACACCTAGAAGCCTTAAGCAACCGCAGCGCTAAACTTGATGTCTTGCAAAACAACTACTCTATCGGAGTGCAAATTGCACTTCAATGTTTTAGCAAGCAACACATTACGAGATGGTCATGTCTAGACGAAAGGACATTATTATTGCATTATTTCGGCCGGCTCGGGGCACATACCTTCTTGTTGAGCTGCTTTTGTTGCAATGTTCGGGGCTTCGAGCCATTCGATTGAGGTCAATTTTCCAATGTTTTCAATCATGCAAGAAGCGTTTCGACTGCTTCCAAAACATCAGTTGCAGCTTAAAGTTGAAATAAGGAACGTTATTGTAGACCTTTTGTATTCAACTTTATTTATCTTAAAGATATCTTATGCTATTATTTTTCCCTATCGTATTCCTATCTCAAAAGATAACCAATAGAATCATTTATTCTAGATCGACTTCAACCTTAACCTTGAATATTGCTTCCATTCCTTTTGCTTGAATCCGGTGAAATTTTAGTGTTCGATGTATATTAGGCATGTTTCCATCTCGCCCTCTTGAAGAACTTCGAGCGATCTATCACTAACAACGGGGAAAATGTGATGCCGAAGGTTGATTTGGGATATTTGGGATGCGTGCGAGAGAGTGTGTGCAGAATAGCCAACGCTACGGTTGGTTTGAATTTTGCGCCACATAGTTGAACCGTGTTGCCGAAAAGCATGAAATAAATATCCAATTACATGCTTGAAGTAGGGCCGTAATTTTCTTCGGTTTTCGAAATCGCACACGTCAATCGGCTTGTGAACGAAACCTTGGTTCGATTCCGATTCCGAATTCCGAAGCCACCGATCGAAAGGTCAAATGGATGTGTATGCTGGATGTGTGGAAGGTCTTTAAATATTGTATCATGTCCGGACTAAATTACAATAAAATGCAAAAAAAATTATTTGTGTATATAAATCCGAATGACCTTGCTCGAATATTTGACTAGAACTCTCTAAATCGAGAAATTGGCATCAAGATTTTCTAATAGGCTCTAACTTAGACCGAGCAGAGAGCTTGAAACTTGACATAGGCTTAATCTCTAACGATCGCATTAAGGTTGCCTAGCATAAACTAGATACAATTTCTTCCGTCAGCGCAAACCTATAGAAAAGATGCCTGTAAGTAATAGTCTACGAACTGACACTCATTTTTGCCTGATTATAAATGTGTCTGTGTTTTTAAGAAATCGTATGGAATATGTACAATTTATCATTCAAAAAAACGCTTCTTATCCATCAACGTCGTTAGATTATTTAATTTCTCTATAAAAAAACGAATACGGAGAGAACATAGCACAGTCAGTCAAAATGAAAATCTTTGTGACAAAGTAAATTAGTATTTGAAAAGTCCGTCCTCTAGTAAGAGTAACGATGCTGATGGGATTTGAACGCGGTCCTACCATGTGAAGTGTTGCCTCGATCACCAGACCACCCTGTGTATCGTAAAAAGGATACCCCTTGAAGGGTGTCATTCTCTGTTTAGAAGAAGGATACTATTTAACAGAACGCCCAGTTTAATGGACGTATATCTTTGGAATTGTAATAAAAATTCGGTTTAAAATGCTATAAACCATGAATCGTAGAAAGAAAAATAATAAAATAGGCTGATCGTGTACAACAATAGTTCAAAAACATTATTTATGCTGTTTGTGCTTCTGTTATAAATTTCATCTTATTACATTCAAACTTAATAAAAAGATCCGAATTACATGAAAATCGGTTGTAGCTAAACCACAGGTTAACTTAACTTATCCACAGCTATAATACCTATTTCTTCGTTATGTAATTTTAGAAGGTTTGTTTGAGAGTTTATCCCTTAGAGAACCTTAATCAGCACAACATAGTAACAAGATTGAAAGCATTCAACAACAAAGAGATGTTTTAAATAGAACAAATAGAATCTCTTGAAGACATTCGTATCATGCTCAAACCACAACAAGTCGTGGGCTGGCACCCTATCTCGATCCCCATTCGTAATCTAATCCACCCGTAGCAACCGAAGAAACAATGTTGGAATGCTACATGAAAATTCAAATCCAAATAAATTCCCAACCCATGTTTTCTTCTAGTTTTAAATTAATTTGTAATGAAAAGACACAGTTGCCCGGTTGTAAAGCTTGCCATTGAAGAACTGCTTGCTAACAGCAACCATACACGGAGGAATTATTTGAAAAACCGACCTATACGCTCTTGAAACATCCTCTCTCCCAGCATGCTCAAGCTTGTTGTGGTTTCTTTCAAGCAGTTTCCATGTGCGTTTTTTTTTTGCTCTCGTTCAGATAAACACACAAAGATAAGAAAACTGTCTCCGTTAAACAAGCTGTCAGTGAGACAGGCAGAGAGCTGAGGTTGCACAAAAAAAAAAACTGCAACTGCAACATTGTTCCAGTTAAGCGCACGCCGTACGCCAACAGTCGGTTGAACATTGCACGAGACACTGTTCACGAGCCATTGCTGTGTTGCAAAATTTATCCACCCTTGCTCTGTTTGATTGTGTTGCTCCAAGGAAGAATTCAGCACCAAAAATTGGCTGCTCGTGTGTTTTGTTTTTGCTGGCGACCATTCAAAAGTAATTGCTAACTCCATCCATGTCGTGGAGAGTTGCGTAGCGATAAAGGAATGTATCGCTGACATGCACAAGATGGCATTGAAAACTAACATATGTGAGCTTTTTCATAACTTTAAAAATTTGCTAAAAAAACAGAATTCTAGCTACAAAAACTAGCGATATTAAAATGCCCATTATTTCTAACCTTTTTGCAGCTTGCTAGCTCGTTTTTGTCAACCGTATGGATGTCCGGCCGTCCCCTTGTGGCAGGTATGTGGTTCTCTAATTTGATGTATGCGATAAATTAATGATGAAAAATAAGGACCCTCAAGCGACGGTGGACGATTGGTCACCATTGAGTCCACGCACGAGTGGGCTCATTATGAGCACCGATCGTGAATGAATCGCAATCGGACTAATTATAAATGACAGTCAATTCATCCCATCCATCATGGCACACGGACGCTTATCTGACATTCGATCCAGAATCTCTCGGTCCGTGGTCTTTAAATGTGCACTCGAACCGAGCTGTGGGAGAGAAAGAGAGAGAAAAAGAGGGCTACATACTAAACGTAATTGAAATGTTTATTTCAGCTCTGTTTGGTAGGTTTTCATGTGAACGTGGGTATAAATAATATTTTTTTACACATCCCACTCGACTCTTGTTGACATGAAGTTGATTGAAGTTGGATATGATAATTATTCGTAAATCGTTTTAAATACAGTTGCAAGAAGTGTTGTGGGATCATTTTCATCGGACGTAATATGAGAACTCTATAGCAGTACGGTGGAATAGTGTGCGAATAGGTCTTTCAACAATCATATGCCGACGAGCAACGCTTCTAGTAGCTCATTATCATAAACTAACAGACGGTGATTAACGGTGAGTTGGGGTGTAATTTGCTCAAAAACCGCGCAGAAAATAATTTCAGCAAAAGTTTTAAAATTAACTTAATGTGTTGCAAAATTCGTAGAACTCTTAAAACCTTAAATGCTCCCCATTAATACGCAAACTTATTAGCTATTAATGTAAGCAAGAAAAATAAAAAAAACCATCCACGTCCGCTACGGGCTCTCTCCGTTAAGTAACTCGTGGGTGACCGGACTGAGTGCCCTTCAGAGAAACACACTCGCTTGCGGTACAAAACACCGGGCGTCTCCATGTGCTCTCCAGACTCCAGAAATTCACCGCGAAGAGAAATTGTAACTAACCAAACCAAAGGAGACGCACCGAGCCGAATCTGCTGGTGTCCTATTTCATTAGAATAATAAAGATCAAATAAAAGAGCAGAGAAGAGAGCGAGAGCACGTGCTCTCAGAGCGAATCTTTGGGAGCGTCATCTGGCTCACGGTTTGCAGCAAGAATTGGCAACACAGGATGCAACACATCTCACGAATAATGACATTCGGGATTCAGTTTCTTGCGAACGTCCGTTTGATGCTATCGTGTTTACTGCGTGCGGTTCGGCAACAAGGAATATCCCATCTTCCCTGCGTATAGCGTGGGTGAGTGCGTTACGCCATGAGAGGAATACGTTTTGTGTCGTGGCTGTTTGTTTAAGCGCGCGTGAAAAAATCCGTCGATAATGGATTGTGAGCATACTAATGAATCAATCGATCGGGAGTGGATAGCTACTGGTTGACGCGCGTCCTCTGGCCAACTTCATGAAAGGTGTTGGAGTCGAGCCAACGTGTCGGACGGGTTGAAGGATTACAGTGAAAATAAGGAGTTTAAATTTTAGTTCCGAAAGAAAAAAGTGATTTTAAAAAAGAATTAATTAAAATGGAAATTTGTTTTCAAGTAATCAGGACGAAAGCGAAAATAATAAATTCTATCGTCAAATTCACTTAGACACACTCCACCGACATATTCGAAGTGGTGATGTTTGGTGAGTGATAAAATATTAACGAAATTAGCGTGTCATTAGCTTCCCCAGTATCAATCCTAATGGCACTCGACTTAAGCCACCGAAATCACTTTCATGTGGTGTGAAAATTCAGTGTGTGTGTGTCTATGTGTGTGGGTCTGTGTAACAATTGCGGCACTTTTCCTGTGCTGATGCTTATTGGCACATGTAACAGATTACCAGATTCTGCCCTCGTGCCAGATCGTGCGTCTGATTATATTATCGTTCTGTAATCCCCAGCCATTATCTGCGAAGCAACAATTTATCCCAAAGATGAGATAAAACACTGCGAACACGAACCAGCAGCAACTTCCAGCAACATGCTGCCCGAGGAATAAATGAAAAGTTGCACAACGCCGCACAGCCGCTCGGTGTGTACGCTGACGACGTTTTTCGTGACCATCATTTTGCAGTGTAAAAATGTGCCATCCGGTTGACGTCGTAAAAATTAATTAAAAGTTAAATTAAACCTATCGTTGCCTCGCGCAGGCCGCCCGGCTCCGCCTGCCCGGTACCGCCTGCCCGCTTCGACGCACGGCACGGCTAAAAGCACAATGCATTTCATGTAATGAGATTGCTGCCGTTGCTGTAGCTGCATCCGTTCCGGAAAACCACTTGTATGCTGGATCGTCCGTTACCTCGACAGACGAGCCCGGCCTGTGTGTGTGTGTAACTGTGTGTGTTTGTGCAGTGTCTGGTCGTGTTGGCCGTGGTCGGATGAATGGTTCGTCGCGCGTTCGATGGTCGTTGGTGGCTTTCGGTGGCTTGCCAGTGTGCGTGAGCGTGCTGCAGTGAGCTAGGATCGTGCGGTGCGCAATTCCCTAACCCCGGAATCGCTGTACGGGCAGTGATAAATATGCGTGACCCTTGTGGCCCTCAACCAGGAGAAACTGGTCGGTTCGGTGGTGCGGCGAGCGAGCGACGGCGGCATCGGCAGCAGGCGTTGTCTGCGGTGAAAAAGAGTGAGCATAATTTAGCGCTGTTGGTGACACCCGTGGCGTGGTTTGTTTGTGTGCGCAAGGTACGGAAAAGCCCGCCAACCGGGTACGGGCGTGTTAGTGTGCACCTCGGTAAAACATCACACCCGCCCGTGCGTTCCGTGGCAGGTCAGGCTTAGCTTCTCTGAAGAAGGTACGCCCTGCAGGCGGTACGGTGACTCGGCGCGAATCCGGACGGAAGGATATTACCGAAACCACCAACTCATATTAAACAACGAAACGAGTCAGCCCAGGAGTTTAGCGTTACCCTCACCCTGACCCCATCGTGCGAAACCTCCGCGATCCTGCCACATTTCCTGGAAGTCATCAACCAGGGGCGGATAGTTTTGGACAGTGTTGTTTGCGAGCAGCGGGCCGCATTTATCAAACCATTTATGTGCAGTGCGAAGTAATTAGTGAAGATGTTCAATCAATTGCTCTTCTATGTTGGAGTCTACATACTACTGTTGCAAAGCAGAATTGAAGGTAAGTGTCGGAGTGGTAAGCACAAACAGAAACACGGTCGTCACCAAAACAACAAGCAAACTTTTATTTAATCCTAAATTTACGACTGGTTGCGGGCAGGCATTGGGGGTCTTTTTATGTATTTTTGTTACGTTCGTGATGCCCGCGGAAGTACCCGCGAAGAAGGGCCAGTTGTTGCTGTGCCGGGCTCAGGTGTATTTTAAACAGGGTGTGCACAGTCGAAGGACGCAATTTGATTGGCAAAAGCAACACCACCAAGAGAGAAGCATAAAATCGTGAAGTACTGTGCGTTTGACAGTTACATTGAAGCTGTAAAATTCAAGGCGATGTAAACGGCGTAATTCTCACGACAACACAGTTTTTACAGCAATGGAGTTTAGATTGTTGCTATAAAACGTTTAGCGAAAAGAGGATGTGGAACGTTGCAAACATATAAAATCTTTAACTGAATGTTCAACTAAGAGCACGAATAGAGCAACTGTAAAATGCTTGTTACTATACCTTAAAAAGCTACTAAATTGAAAATAGTTAACGTCTTTTTAAGTACGCAATTGAATTATTGTTAATTTTTTGACGGCCGTGTAAAGACCGGCACCGCTGGTCCCTCCACCACTTGATCGTTCCAAGTTTGTTTCTTTCAGCGTTACTATTAAAAATCTTATCATATTTTTTGTTTTTTGTTTAACACCGGCTCTCGCTGTCATCGCGGCTCAATGTCGGATATAATTGTCGAAAGGTAAAGCTGTCGGAAATCTTGTTTGGGAAGGGAGTGAAAATCGGTGAACTTGGAGAAAATAAAGTGAGAAAATACTGAGAAGGCGAAACCAATAAACTGGCCCAAATTCGTTAAATTACCCTTGTAAAGTAGAATAATTAGGTGAATAAAGGTGAACTAAATTTTTGATTCACATTTGGCGTCCTAAAAAATTTGCATTTTTTTACAGTTTTTACCCTGTAGCCAGGGACGATTTTTCCATCCATTTCTTTAGGCCACAAAAAAGGTGTGCTTAACGCAGGTTTTATTATTGTTTATACAAGGACGGGAATCAGAATCAGACCACCTAATGTTATGCCTAAGAAATAAATATGCTCGGTGGCCAAGACGATAATGGTGCTGATCGTCACACAGCAAAGCTGGGGATAAAATCTTATCCAGACCGCCTCGCTGTACGTAGGGCTCAGAAGACTCACAGGAGATCTTTCGATGTTTTAGGGTCAAAGAATAATAACAAAAAATAATGTGACTGATATTCAACGAATCGACTTATTGTTTGAAGAAAACTATTTTGATAAAATCAAGGCCAGAACATATTAGGCAATAAAATAGGTCCATTCAAAGTACTTAAATTATTTTTAAGCAGCTCTTTCTTAAGTTCTGTTCGATTTTGTATAGTTTTTCATTAGCGCTTCGTTGATTCTTGTGTTTTTTTAGCGGGCTGGTGGCACAAATATTATGTGCACTAGACTACTACACTGAAAAGACTGGGCATCAAATTACGTCCGGACTGTCTCCCCGTGCACAGGACTTACCATCCAGTAACGAATAAAATAAGTGAAGGAAGCCAGTAATGGCAAGCCATTTTCCTTCTTCTTCTCCATCTTGGCCAAACGATCTCTTAGGTCATGCCTGCCATTACTGGCTTGCTAGACATAATGATACCACGTAGTTGGATAGTAAGTCCCCACTAAAATATTGCTAATGCATATCCGTTACTTGGTTTTGACTGAATCTACTGTCAGTATTTGAAAAACTCCCTTTTATCAGTATCGAGCGTTACAGTTTCAAAACTGGATAAAAAGTGTTCATCACTTACAATATAAATTCCAATTTTTTCTTGTTCTTCTTTGAAACCACAACCTCGAAAGGTAACGGGCTGTCATTGTTGGCTCTGTTTATTTTTATTTTACCCGTACTTGGAGAGTCAATCCTGCGTGCATTAAGGCGATTGGTATTTGATTGCTATTGGTTATCTAGAAGGCGGCCCAGTGGTGGAAGCGACAACGGCGCTGGTCTTCATACGGCAAGACCGGGGATCTAATCCCATCCGGACCGTTCCCCCGTAGTGAAGGCTGACTACCCAACTACGTGGTATCAATAAGTCACAGTAAGCCAGAAATAGCAGGCATGACCTAAGAGGTCGTTAGGCCAAAGAAGAAGAAGAAGAAGTTATTTAGTATACACGAAAACCCATAAATAGTATTTTCTGGCACAGTGCAGTGCTTTATCTGTGTCAGTAACTTTACCTCTAGGTCAATCACGCTTCAGTCCGTTTCATCGTGAGTTACGTTCCCTAATGAAACTTCAGCGTAGTTAAAAGTAAGTTTACATCAGGAGTTCGGGTTTCATTCGGTACAAACATTTTCAAAAGTAGGGGTATAAAGCAATCATATGAGCTCCAGATTTTTTTTAAAGATCATAGAGAGAATTTGCCTGAACATTAGAAAGACGATTAAAGATATTCAATGCATCAAGTAATTCCAAACCTAAAACACATAAAGTTGTCCCTCTCACTCATGCGCACTCCTGTATATACTGAATCGTCACTTCCGGCTGGAGAGATATTCTTGAGCCGAAGTGTTGTTTTGATCTCAGGAACTTCAAACGTTTTAAATTGATGGTTGATCCGATAGCATCTGACATGAAAGTTCAGAAGAAAACAAGGCAATCATCGAAATACGTCCGACGTTTGAAGCTGGCAGAATGATGCAAGAAGGATCGGTACTAGAAAGAGTAAAATTTCAGCCCTAATGACATACATTTTCTTCGTTCGTCTTCAATATAATGCTGCATTCGTAATCTGGCTCCTTTTATGTGACATTTGACCTCAAAAGCTATGGTAGCAAAAGCGATGATGCTCGTTCGCGTTTTAAGTTGACAATGCCAGCAAATAAAAGCTCGCAAATGTTTAATCCCAAACGTTCCTAATTCATCACATCTTTTTAAAACCAGTTTTTTCTCCCATTTGACCTAAACTCAAAACTCACCAAAAAAGAGCACAAAAACACCCATTCCATGATTGGGTAGCATGTCTTGGGGGCTTAAGGAATGAAGAAAAAAAAAAGCACTCCGACAGAAATCTCATTTTGCTTACGTTTGATACGACTTCCTGCGTTTCCTGTTCGCTGTTCGACTCTTCTTTCTCTCCCTCCTGTTTTTTTTGCAGTTTCCGTCAGCTCAAGCATGATGATGACCACCACGACCGAGGAGTCTGCCGCTTTACAACCGTACTTTGATTTTGACGTGCCCCGCAATCTAACCGTAACCGTGGGTCAGACCGGGTTCTTGCACTGCCGCGTGGAACGTCTTGGGGATAAGGATGTAAGTATTTGTACGAGTAGTATCTGGCGCTGATGCCCCGGCCAGGCCCGGCCAACCCTCCACACACAAGCGCACACATAGTTTTTCGGAACAGCAAACCATTCGCTGCATTGATGGGTGTACGTGCTGGCGCTAGCTTTTGCGGATGATTCATTTCACGTAGATCTGTTTTCCACGTGCTCCAATCGATTATCGTTTCCTGTTGAGCAGCGGTGATGAGGGTAAAATTGGTTTTCGTTCGCAAACATTGTTACACGACGATAGTGATAGAGGATCTTACCTCGGCTACCTGGGATCTGAAGGTTTTGGACTACTTTTTTGTTGTTGTTGGTTGGTTTGCTTGGGAAAATCGTTCACATTCCATCGGCAAACCACATGCCCCGCCCAACGGGACGTGGTAAAGATCAAAAGAAAATTTAGAAAATGATAAATCAGTGCCCATAATGATGGTCAACCATCGAAAACTCTAGCCCATTAGGAGGTTAGTGAGTGATGCTTACTTTACACAAGAATCTGGACATCTGTGTGTTTATAAAATACAGTTAAATTTAAACATAATAATAAAGCAAACGAAGCAATAGTAGCAAAATAACGTCACTTTCCATCCATTTCCTGCAGGTGGCGTGGATCCGCAAACGAGATATACACATACTTACAACCGGAGCTTCAACGTACACCTCGGATCAACGTTTTCAGGTAAGCGGAAAACACGTGCACTGTACGAGCTCATTGAATATTAACGGCACACGGATATAAAAATCATTTCCCTTGCTGCATACGTGCTTGAAAAACTTATTTCCGCCGGGCTTCAACCTCGTTCCAGGTCATCCACCCGGAAGGTTCCGTCAATTGGACGCTGCAGATAAAGTACCCGCAGGTGCGGGACACGGGCGTGTACGAGTGTCAAATTAACACCGAACCGAAAATGTCACTATCTTACCAACTTAACGTTATAGGTAGGTGCGAGCGTGAAAACTTTGTTGCAAAAATTTGTATGAGCTACAAAGCAAAAAAAAAACCCAGCCACTGGTTAACATCACTTTCCGTTCCACACAGAACTGCGGGCAAGAATTCTTGGTCCGGCGGACATATTTGTCAAATCCGATAGCGAAATCACGATGACGTGCGTTATTCAGCAGGGACCACACGAGCTAGGGACTATTTTTTGGTACAAAGGTATGATCCATTTCCTCGTAATCGATGTAATGTAAGGGTGTGTGTGTGTGTGCTGTCCAATTTTATTGCTGAAGACCATTTCTCGCTAAGCAGCTGGCAGTAATTTCATGACATTGCATTACGAGTTAGCAAAACATGTGTTTTCGTTGTTTCGCCCCTCTCGCAGGATCTACGCTCATCGAGCCGATGGCCCAAGAAAATGAACTACATTCTAGTGAAAATCGTAGAATTACTGTCGAAACCGATTGGACAGAAGTTTTGACATCTAGGTAAGGAGGTTTTGCTGCTGTATTTGCTATGTTCCTTTAACACCTGTTTTCTTGCTTTAACCTGAAGAAGCTTATAAATTTCAAAATACATCAAATCTCTTTCTCTCACCCTCTTTTCCGAAATAAATATTGCCAGGTTAAAAATCAAAAGGGTTGTACAAAGCGATACAGGCAACTATACATGCGTTCCAACGATGGCAAAGTCGGCAAGCGTCTATGCCCATGTGATTAGCGGTAAGTAGCACGTAACAATGCCACATACTTCACCGACTCACTGCACACAAAGAGTACACGCAGCTGGCTTTACGTTAAGGGGGATATATTGTTTGTGGTGAAAAGCGGGAAAATAGAAACGATAACATAAGCCCATACGAAGGAATATGAGATTCTTCTCTCCCTGTAATGACGCATTAGCTCACTCTGTGCCTCGCTCGTCTACTTAAGCATATTAAGCATGAAGACACATTGCTGTGCGATGCATACAAAGCACCGTACAAGGTAGCGATTTTACAAACCATAAATCTCTTCACCACTCGAATCGCATCATCATTTCAAATGTGTGTACTGTAGAAGAGACTGGAAATGGTGGAATGGTTTAAAATAAAATGCAGAGCATGGAGAGGAGTTTAAGACTACACTAAGAAATTAAAGAGAATAGCGAATATTGCACCACAACTTCACAGCAAAGAGGAGACTCCTTATAGCTTATTATAAGTAAACATAGCGTCAATATTCAGCAATCAATTGCATTTCGTATTGAAGAACAAACTTCTCCAATTAAAACTACTTCAGGAGCAATATACTAAATGATCACATCGAGTCATTAGAGGCAATCAAATAAATTACTAAAAATCAAACATCAACTTCTTGGTGGTTCTTTCATCTACAAGTGATGTTCACTGAGCTATGTCGTGGAAGTTCAAGTGGCACGGTAGCTATTCATTAGTGAAATTGAATGTCTTTGAGAAGTCACATGAATTTGGAAAATATTAAAAGGAATGTGCATGTCATGCTACAAGCGAATGAGGTGTTTAGGTTGGTCATGTATTCATATCATATCAACACAATCAAAGGTCACCCAAACAATTATTTCTTTAAATGATTTAAAATTACAACTACAAGAGATCCAAATTATGAGAACAATTTTATACTGCCTGCAGGCCTATCTCGATATGGTAAAGAATAGTTTTTCTTTAATGATCAGCGTATTGTAAAGAATTATAAGTCCAATGGTTAGCGATACTCTTTTTATTGCAGCTTGATTCGCCCTATGCCAGAGAATGCCAGCGTTGTCTGGTGGCCCACTAGTTAGGCTTACAAATCTAGACAGGAATGAGCGCAACGAAACTTTCACTCGGTTTACTGTCCATAGCCGATTACTTAGTTTAATGTCCTTACAAGATCGCCGTTCTTTTTTCCAAGAAAAGAAACTGAATCGCCTTAACTCTTATCCAAAATTCCATTGTACCTTGTGTCCTTCAGCAGCAAGATTCCCAGCAGCTAATCCCAGCGAAATGTGTATGGGCCAGGAAATCCGCTACTTCAATCCCTTCAGGCGAAAGCAATGCTTTCCATCTTTCTCCTCAGTTACTCCAAAACCTTCTTCAATGCTTCCTTGATCGATAAATGCTGTTTTGAATTGACCAATGACTGATGCATGATGTCAGGTCAAACAGAAGATACAATACGTTTATGTTTAATTTGACTTTTATAATGCACCTGCATTAAAGAAAATTGTCTTTGACGGCTTCCCTCAAATAATAATCAAATGGTGTCAAATCGCAGATTCTTATTGGCCAAATGACATCAGAATTTCGACTTGATCATTCGATATTCATAAATAGTATGAAAAAGTTGTAAGTTGGCTGTACGGAGAGCCATTCCCTTAAAACCAAATGTCCCCAAGGGAAACTCATCTTCAATTGTTGTGAACAAAACATTCACTTAAAAATGGCGCGATATAGGGCCACTGTTTGTCGGCAACCGTCTCATCTGCTTTATTTGCAAAGAAAAATGATTCAATTTTGTGGCTTTCGACCAACATTCAAACAAAACAGTTACTCTCAATTGTAGTTGCACGTTTTTAACATTAAAAAACATATTTGGCAGATATAAACATTCCATTTAAATCTGACTATTAAATGAAGGACACATTGTCTTGGAATAAATTTCAAGCAATGACGAGTTAGCTACCACCAAAACACCCTATTCAAATCCTTCTCTCCTTTTCCAGGTGAACATCCGGCCGCGATGCAGCACAATGCCGCAGCATCTAGGCAAGTGTCCTGCTCGCTTCTGCTGCTGCTACTGCTGCAAACGACCTGTATCATATGTTTAGGTGAGGTAGCATTAACACGATATTTGCTAGACAAAATCAGACTGATTGGTGGACGGTGGACGGTGAGTGGTGGTGTCGGCGCAGTAAGATGAAGCGACGCATCGTCCTGCATTTGGCAGCAGTAGGCATCAGTTTTGATGCACCATTAATTTCCACCCACTTTTAGCCATTTAAGAGGATACTGTTTTCCAGATGCAGGGATTGGTTAAGTTCAGACGTGAGTACGCATCACTCAACCGGGTTATTATTTCAGCTGTTCTATATGCGAAAGAGGAGAGACGATTTTTATCAAACTGCAGATAGACCGAAGCTGTAGAGTTTGGAAAACCGGATAGCAAAAGTAGTGTAAAAAGTTAAGCGAAATCTCATCTCACACCCATGTAAACCAGGCGCCTGTACGTTGAACGGTTCGAGCTAAACTTCTTCAAGACCTTCAGGACAGTCTCGGAAGGTTTCTGTTGCTGTGGCAGTCGAAAAGAGGGAATGAAACATTGATTGATAGGCCAACTGAACGCGAATCTGTACCTTGTAATAGTGAACTGGTGCTCCGAAACTTCATGGAATCATCACACTCTTTCCTGTAAAAAGTATTATCCTACTCATTTATATGTGTGTTGAGTAAGAATGTGTTGTTCACTCATGAAATCAGTTCACTTTCAACGTTCATCCTCACATATGTACGTCACCTCTATCTAAGTTTCCACCTGCATCGATACCTCTAATTAATTATGAATTGTGTTTTAATAAACAAGCAACAGCGATAACAGGGTAAATCCTCTGCCGAATCACATAAACTAGGGGTTTGACGAAAACGCTTGGCAGGGCCAAGGGCAGTAAGCTGTTTCCCCGTGGAAACCTGCGTGGAAACCTTTTATGAGCCCCATTTTCGCATCGATCCCGTCTCCCGTGGGTGTGAACGGGAAACTTTGATCTCCAACCTCCAGCCCCCCGGTTCGGCTAGTTTCAGGCGTCACATTCCGCCTCCGAATGTGCTCGCTTTGTTAAGACTGTTAATTAATTTGTCATCACATCTTCCGACGCGTCCCGGCCGAAGCGCAGCCACCGTCAGCCATCAGGGTGATCAACGATAATCTTAAGTTTGTTCCAAAGTTAGATCCGGCATTTAAAACAACCCTTTTAGCGGAAGGCTAGTGTCTTGCCAGTAAAGCACTGATTGCCCCTAACCCATTCGGGGTGGGCCAACACTCGGGCACAAAACTTCTCATCGACCGACCGGGCGCATGGTTGATTATTGTTGCATGAGCAAAATAAGCCGCCAAGCGTTCTCGAGGCCACCGGGGAACATTGGTCGGGGATGGGGATTGGAAAATATAGATGGGATGGATTCTGGGTGGGATCACACCAAATCCCACCACACACACACACTCACCTGGGCTGCATCGATCGGTGAACAGCAGCAAATGTTGGCCAACTTTAACTGTACGCTCACAGAACAAACTGAAGCAGAGACGGAAGACCTGTACGATCGGACTCCATCATGACTGCCACTGGTGCTGTTGTGGACCAGGTGCTTTCCGAACCGGTGGCCGGTCTTTTCGCTGTGGGTTATTCTAATCAGTCCAAGCCTACCCGATCCATCTTAACGTGGAAACACCCTTAGGGGAAGAACCGGAAATTATGCAAGATGAACTGTGGGATGGTTTTTATTGCTGGCGAACTGAAGAGCTTGGCCGCTTGCTACAGGATGTGGTTCAACGCTGATGCTGTGTTTTTCTTTTTCCGCCCTTGCTTTGGCTTTCGAGTGACGTACGGTGCGTGTTTTCAGTCATGAGTTTAAAATTTTCCTTCGCTAAATTTATTCATCAATTTGTTAACACTTTAACGCCTTAATATTAAAATTTATAATTTTTAAAATTGAGTGTGAGAACTTTTTTTTACTATGAAAATCGATTAAAGGATCGTTTGCGTGTACATATTGCTGAATTGAACCTACCCTTTATTAACAGCGGAACTTATAAATTGTATTATAATAACACAATTTAAAGGACACACGAACCCGCGTTATCAGTAGCGTAGCACATCATGTCACGAGCAAAATTGAAACACACACACAGTCTCACCCTCTCTCTATCTCTCTCTGTACAGTGCGCAACACTCTGTAGGATGTAGAACGAATGATCGATACAACAATTTGCCTGGAGCAATCATTAGGACAATAGCCGGTTTGATTGTTTTGTTTTCGCCTTTCTTTGCTTCTTCGTATTCTCCATTTTCACCCTTTTACGACACCGAAACGCTCACCGTGCGTTAGTGAACCTTTGACTCGACACGAGGCACAAGTTAATGAAATTTTGCTACACATAATTACACAGGCATTAAATTTAATTTACAGTAGATAAGAGGAATGCTCATTCACTAGCGCTGATTGAAATCGTCCTAATTTGATTGATAGAATGCAACCGAAAGAATGAGTGCGAAGCTGGTAAAGCACACTCTCTCACTTTCTCTTTCTCTCTTCCTCTCTCTAGAGATCGAATTTATTTATATTGATCATTTTGTCAGATGAAGAAGAGAGAGCTTCAATTTTTTTTTTTCTATCAAGTTACATTATTTTTGGATACAAAACTTTTAAAAACTGTTGAAGGAAAATGTTATAGGAATATGTGTTAAGTTAAGAAATTTTGCCAAACTGTTTCGATAAATGTCGTTCTAAATGTTTAGTTTACAATTTTTAAATTAAACAGTAAGGCGATTAATTTCTCAACGACATTCAAACATGTTTTAGAAAAATGAGCTATTGTTTATAAATATAAAGTAAACAAACCAGAAACACTTGTAAAACAAGAAAACTCAATCTTTAAAAGAGAAAATAAAAAAACCGAAATAGAGTTGTTTCGAACTATTTTATTGAGCGTTTAACTGCTTTTCCTTCCAGATGCTACCTATTCAATCTATATCAATCATCCGAAACATATAAAAAATTTTATATGAAAATTCAATTAAATGTAAAATATTAATTGCACATATTTAACTCAATCCAAAACAATCAATTGTGTTAAAAGCTTGAATGCAATAAATCCTTTTCCTCCAACAAGCTACGCTCGCGGCTCTTTTCTTACCTGCGTTGAGTAAAAAACTAAATTCAAACAGTGTTCAGACCAAAAAACGTGAACAGATTTCCTTCTGTTCAGCCAACCCCTTAACCGACACCGGCTGTTATATCCGTTATTAAGCCCGAGTGGATATCTTGCTCGTTTCGCGCCAGATTATTCGAAATCGAAAAGGAACAGCGCAAATTCAGCGAACAGAACGAAAAGATTGAGGATAATTTATCGCACCAACACGCACCGGCATGGAACGGCGGTGGCATGGCATCGTTGTTTCGCCTTGAGATGCCTTGAGCAGATAATTAATCAATTTCCGGCAGGTGAGACAAAGCCGTGCTCGAGTGAAGCTGTGGGAAATTTCGTTGTGTTTTCATCGCTGATAAATGTGTACAGGGAGGATGTCGAGTAGATTTTTCGGCAGTAGTGGTAGTAGCAGCTTCGATGCCGTGACTTACTGCAAGCTAAGAGATTTCCCTCGAAACAAAGGCACTGGGAAATGGTTGATGAAGAGTTCTTTTGTATCATTATGAGATGTGCAAGGGTGGGAGATGGAAGCGATTCCGATAGTTTACTTGGCCACAGATAGCTTAAGATTCGTTAATGATGCTACGGGATTTGGAACTAGAGATGGTGCAACGATGTTTCAGGAAATGGTCACAAGGAAGAATTACATTTTCAGAACCAAATATCTTTTCCAGAGATCTAAAAATGGGGGGTTCATCACAAGCACTCACTTGACGATTTACATCAAGGTTTTGCTTACCAAATCCTAAATCCATTCCGGAATTCATTTGTACTCTCTTGATACATACAAAGACGTTCCTGAATTTTTGTCACATCTATTATGAGACGAACGCACTGCTGATTAAGCCAAGGTTGTTTGATGATGATTATTGCATTCTCAGTTGAATTTTCCGTCATAAGGTTGACAATACCAAACCGATCTCTTGATGGATAATTATTCATCTATAATAACATTCTACAAACTTTACACTTTGGCCAGCTAGAAATGATGTCAGGTAAGTGAGTAATTTAATAAACGCATGGCTTCTTAATACTTATGCCTGACGCAAAAGGAAACTTCTGATGATCCGTCCTCATGTCTTTGCTCAAATCGTAGTCATCAAACCCTGAGGCTTAGTGTTCCAAATGCATCTTAAGGGCATCGGCTTACACGCCGAAGATGAATCTAATCCTCTGACAAAGGAATAGCTTTTTTTTAAATAGTACTTAAATTTAACTATTATGGTTTAATGCGTTAACAAAACAATATGAGACGCCTGTAAAATGACTGATTTTAATAAAGTTAGAAGGCTACTCTCTCATATCACTCATATTAATCCTGTTTTAGTTAAGAAACTATATAATCACTCAGTCATCTGTCGCTATTGAGCAGCTGTAATAAGCTTGAAGAGAAGCGCTTATGAGAGGAAGGACAATGCAAGAGTCATTCATGACAATCGTGACTTCTATTGCCTATCACAGGATCGTTATCATTATCTCCTATATTAATGTCTTAGTAATGAATGGATGCTATGTAGTCTCCAAAGTACTAATGACTAGGCAGTAGACAACCAAGTTAGTCCGTTTGATAACGATCCGCTGTTGTAACGTGAAGGAATGATCGATCCTGAAACTTCCTCGCGGTTTCCTTTAACGCTGTAAGATCCGCTCGAGTCAGACTTTTCAACCAGAAAATGTTTTGAACGGTGGTCCAGCGCATCAGCCGATGACGTGTTTGGACGACGGAAAGGACCAACTTTTCGCGGTCAAGCGGGTTAACCTTTTCTTCCTGGATGATCAGGAGAAGTAGCTAACCGTGGAGCAACATAGCTTATTTCGCCTTAGTCTTCCGACGGAGTGGGGAAGCACCACAGAAGTACGGGACCAACATTCCCGATTTTGTAAAAACCTTGTAGAAATCCAACTAACAAGCTTCTCAGTTCAGGTTTGTATTGCAAGTCTTAGTCACTACTGAATCTAAAATAATAAATGTTAGTGGGAAAATGTATGAAAAACAGCTTGAATTAATTTCGGTTTCATTCTTACAAAAGGGTTTAATCAGTGGTTAATGTATTTTGCCTGTCAGGGCACGTCTACTCTCATGTTCCTTTCCTAATATTTGCCCTCGAGGAATTTATGAATCGAAGAGTCTATCAAGGCGCGTACCCGCAAATGCTCATTTATATACTGCATGATCACGTGTGAAAGATTCAATTGCGCTCCACGTTGACGCGCATAGTCGTGAAGCACTTTCCTGGAGTGAAGCACTTGCCAACGATTTATGCCTACGTTGAGCCTAAAAGGTAAGTAATAATTTTGAACAAACGATCTGCTTCTGCTGGGTATCTTTAATAATATGATTGTTCTGATAACTTGGCTCAAATTTCCTCGTTCTCCTCCTGATCCTGATAAGCAGGAAAGAACATTTCCTTTATCAATTTATACGCGTTCAATTGCCTCACCTTATGGCACTAGTAAATTAATACAGAAGTTTAACCTATCGACAGAAACCTGATAGACTACAAACCACATCATGAAAAAAGCTACAGAGCGCATTGTCTATGTTAGCGATAGTTGCACCTTCAGTCTCTGATGCTTCACACTACTTTGAAGTTCTGTTGATGTAGTGCTACCTTCACAGCTTCATTTAATCCGAGTAAAACCACCCATCATCACACCAATCTCATCTCTCCGAAAACAAAAGTTTCTACCCCATTTCATTAGCTTCATCAGACGGGCATGCCTTTCCGTCACCTTACCACACGGGAACAAACATCCGGGTGCCATTTTAGCACCTTCCGGTATGTAAGCTAACGGGGAGAGGACAGATAAATGAAATTCTTGGGATTTCCTACTT
Organism: Anopheles stephensi; assembly: GCF_013141755.1. Classification (NCBI taxonomy): domain Eukaryota; kingdom Metazoa; phylum Arthropoda; class Insecta; order Diptera; family Culicidae; genus Anopheles; species Anopheles stephensi. Next base: position 35,626,524 of record NC_050203.1, on the reverse strand, counting down.
TTTTTTCCGGCTAACAAACATAGCAAATAATTGTTCACACTTCACACTGACATGGTGTGGCTGCTGCTGCTCCTGCTGAGGTTTACCACATATTAAGTAAAAATAGTTCCCATTGTGCCGAGGGAACCAGCATTCAATCTTGCAGCATTTTATTTTGAATACGATACTATGCACTAGTAAAAATGTTTGTAGAGATCGAGAGAGAGAGAGAGAGAGAGAGAGAGATTTCTTCCGGTCTTTTCAAAGCCCAGAATACACGGAAGCGGAAAGCTTCCAGGATTCTTAAAGGACTGCTCGGCATACATGGCTTGGTTCTGTTGAAAGCTCGCACATTGAAAAGTTTTCATTTCAGCAAGCGCGTCATACCAGCCTAACCCGGCTGACAGCCGACAAACCGGTACTCACAGCGCCCGAGGGCTAATGGATGCGTTAAGAGCACTGCCCCAGCCTGACTCCATTCATTAACGTCCTCCTACATCGTCATAACTCAAATGTGTTGCCATTTTTCATCCCCCGGTCACGTTTCATTTTTCCGCGCGCAATGTTGACATCACACGCCACCGTTCGGCTGATGCAGGATGTGCAGAAGTACTGATCCGTATCAGCTACAGACCCAGCAACAGCGCTCGCCGATGTAAAAGCCAGCAAGGAACGAACGTTAGGGCAGGAGGATGCGTAAGGCGGATGTGGCGCACGGCACAGGAACAAACGCTGCAGTGATGTAAATCGTAAGTCGTCGAGTGGTACGTGCCTTTTGATAGGATGCTACAATCATTTTATCGTTTGCCGAGGGCTGCTTTTAAGCGCTGTTATCAAAGACTTGTGACACACCGACGCTGGTCCTTGCCTTGTGGAGAGGATTTGCTGGCGTGGTTGTTTCATTCAAACATGGCCCGCAGTCTATTTGCCCACTTGAAACCTTTGCCGGGGAGAGTTCGATCGCGGTGCATCGAGGAACGGGAACAAAATCATAATGCGTTCGGCAAATGTTTGCTATAGTTTTAATCAAATTTTAGCGCGAACCCTGTGTGAACGACGCACTCATCACATCAGTAACAGTCGCACACTCCAAACAATTCACTCGCTTGAAGTACTTCACACCAAACGCCAAACGTTACTTAGGCTAGAGCAACCTAAAGCTGGTAATTAATGCTTCGCAGGTACGCAACGTGGCGAGTGTGGTTCGCAACCTTAAACACCGCATCAGATTGATATCATTAACAGTTTTTGCGTCACGTCCACTGTCGATCTCCCACTGTGCCTGGCGAATGAGATTCTTCCATTTGGCCATGATTACTTATTTGCGTCGCTCCTGCTTTTCATGATGATTTACATTTAATTACATTTTTGCCTCTTTGCATGCCAAGTGAGGTGGAAGCGTGGAGACGAGACGACGATGCTAACGATTCCGCTGACTTGCTCACTGATGTAACAAGCTAATGACAGGAGTGTGCTTTTTGCTTGTTGTGGCTTTTTATCGATTGCGAATGATTTATACAATTAGCGATAGTGTTAGAAAGCCTCTAAACAAAGCCTCTAAAGGATAGAGGTGAGTCATTTTTAATGTTAACCTTTTTGATAAAATGTCACTTTCATGCCGTAACAATGGTTTTATAGAATTTTATTTCATAGGAAATTTAAATATACTAATTGAATAACTGTCATTTCGATTTTCTAACAATCATCGGTGTCGTTTTTTCCCTTTGAAAATAATAAACAATCATTTTGTTCTATGGTAATGATACTTAGTTGATCTGTATCAAATATCACTCTCAGAACTCTACATACGTCTATCAGAACGCGTGCTGGTAAGCAGTAAAATATAAATATTTCATTGAAAAATAGAGCATACTTAATGATATGATACAATGGGCATAAAAAATTGTCATTTACTGAGGATTGACACGGAATCCTCTTCAATTATTAATATCATTAAACGCGATGTTAAATATAGAACCCTTGCGTGCACTTTTATTCTTTTACCCGTATCCGGCAAGCAAATACGAGAGACGAATTACCCACTATCTGCAATACAATAACTTTCCCCTCAGTAATCTGCCGTACAATCTGGGTCTGTCAAACTGCTAATCAGTATGCGAAAGTATCGTCCTTAAACGATTAGGACGCTGTAAACCAGCGCCAAAGTAGCGATGTATTGTTCGCTTTACGATTTTACCCAAAACCTCATAACTTTGGGTAATCAACCATAGGAGAGAGGCAGACCTACATCTGGATCGTTAAAGCTTTTTACCGCATGGTTAAAAAAGTGTTAAATCAGAGAGCATTTCCTTGTTTGTGATGAAACGAGGCTCTTGAAAATTTTCCTCAATTGATGCAGTTAGTTATCCCCGAACAATCATCCTCAGATTGCCGCATTCTATTAAGCTCCCACGTTGTAGTTTTATGTCATTTTTTTGAAATCGTTCCAATAAAATTATTCTACTTTTAATATGACGCAAGAAGCATTCATAATGTTTCGATATTATACAAATTGATTATGTATCTTGTTTTGTGACACAAATCTTGGTAATATGCTATTTGACATCAATATTGTGTAAAAAAAAGAAGATGAATATCCTACCAAGAATGTCATGGAGAAGGGCTTTATCCGTAATCTCAACGTAAAAGCGATTGACTTCACCTGAAAAGAAAGAAGACTCGTGCTCTGTTGGCTCAACCCCGAACTCATCGGTAAAGGGTACTATCTTCAGAACTGATATATCAGTCTAGTTCAGAGCAGTAGTACGACAAAGTTGGCAAAAATTATAGAACACATCACCCTTAAGTCATCTCAAAAATATAAAATAAACAGAGGCATCTTGGGTTGATCATCCGAACCAATGGCCAGAGAGTGCCCAGAGAGTGTTGAGGACTGACAACTGATCTTACTCATACCTTTTAAGGAAAGCAACACTGTTGATATGTCGGTACTCTAATGCCCTGATGTCACTGTACAGTACTCACTAATAGAATGCCATAGATACTCCAGTGATCGACTTAACAAAGGAGGAGAGTTTCATAGAGACCCAAGGAACAAATCACGTAAGTATTACCGGATTCGAACCGAAGACCTCCTCGAGCCTTTCGCCAAAAATTCCCAGATTATCAACAAGGGTATACTATGGTGATCTAGTAATATTGGCGGTCCGTTCGTCGAGGCGACAGCGGCACCGGTCTTCACCGTGTACCGAGCCTCGATTCTCATTCATACTACAAATTTCTTCCTTCACAGGATTGGCAATCAGGATTGCGGGTAATTTCAACTCCAGAAAGTCAGCAAAGACAGCAAAAAAAAAAACACTCCAGGTAGTAGTTCTAGCTAATGTTTCGGGTACATTCAGTCATTACTTACTGAACTATTGAAGGTAGCTTTCATGCATAGGCTTTTTCAAAGTATTTGTGTGACTTTATATCTGTTTTCAATAAGATTAAGAACATTGTCATATTTCAAACTGATTCTTGTAACTTTCTTCTTCCTTGGGGTTGTAGCCCCGAAAAGTCTTGGCATGTCATTTCTGATTTTCTGTGACTTAGGATCTAAGCTGATATTACAGCATTATGTTTATCAGCTTTATGGCTGAATACCGTCTAGAGTGTTCAAGAAGAGCCTCCTTGTAAGAGATATTTGAAAATCGGCAAAGAGTAATCCAAAGGAAATGCTCCTCAAATCCACTTTAAACACTAGGTAACATTCAATCAATTATTTTCATAGCTTCTTAACCTCAATCAATCAATAAAGCATCTCCAAGCACAGATGTTGAGCTTTTTTCGATTATTTACCGAGACCGTATGCATACTGGCTCCTCTTAGCACAAACCTCCACTACACTTCGCATCGAAGAAATGTGCTTAATGTTTACTGCACCATCTGGATTGCTGATTGAATGCCGGGAAGCTCATTCTTAACATGGTAACTATCTTTATTGATTGAACGGATTTCAGCAAACCATTCCAAGCAGTTGCATAAAGATGCACATCTCAACAACATATGCACTGCGTTCCAGCATTCACAGGTCGGAAATCAAGCTGTAAGACACATTCACTCTTACCGGTCCGTATGCTTAAGCGGGGCTATCATACCCGGTTCAAAGTATTACAAATCCTTCCTGATAGGCAGCAACAAACTGGCCTAATTAATGACGGTGTCTTTCGTCAACACGGCACCTGTTCATCGGCTCATGCCGATGCTCATGCTATCGGTGGATTGTCAGGAAGCATGTCAGCCCTTAGCAAGTGCAAGCTGTTTTTGTACGGCGAGCATCCGAAACCGTACCCAGGAAACATATTCAGTAGCAGTCGAAGCCTCCCGGAAAATAGTGTAATAGCTAATTTTTCCTTCCTGATAAAACCAAAACCAGATTACAGAAAGCTTTCCTTTCGTTCTCAAGAAAATTGACCGTTTGTTGAATTCTTAAATTGCTTCCCACGACAGTAATACCGATTGGCAGTCATGAAAATTCATTTACAATGTTCGTGGAAACGTTGACCTTATGTATCAATAGCGTTATCGCGTCAAATCAATTTAATGCACTTTTAAATTATCAGATACATTGAAATTTAGTCAGAAATTTGTTCAGGAACAAGATCAAAGACATTTGCCAACCTCATTACAAGCAACAGTGGACTCTTTGTACATCCGTAAACCGACACCTTAAGTAACAATTGTTCTTGCTTAGCAGGAAACAGCTAGTACGTATCTTTCATGTGTATCAGCATTCAAGAACGATTCAAGTGATTTTCCTGAGCTCTGTACGAACTTTCTTTAATGATCCTTGTATTCAGGATTCGTTTCATCATTGAATAATGAGCTGCAGAAAAATTAAAAGATTAAAAATCATATAATATTCTCTTGATGACAGTGTTCTGATTCAAACGATTCGTGAATGGAATTGAATTATAAATCTGTCATAAGTTCATACCCCAACTATTCTGTGCAAACTCAAACTTGTTGCGACTGTCTTAAAATTTTTAACAGTTATTAAGCTGATAACATTATTACGGGCCGCTGTATAAAGCCATTCTAAAATCGCAGAAACATTCAAATGTAACGTATCTAGCAGTAAAATGTTACATTATTGACGAATGCCGCTTTTTTTCTGCATGCTTAGCTTTACAGGTACTTTATCGACCTTTTTTTTCTTTTAAGAAGACTTTCATTCAAATTGGATCATGGATTACATGTAAAGTGGCACATGGACGGTACACACACACACACACACCATCACACGCATGCAAACACGGTTGTTTTGTTCGGGCATAACGACCCATAAAATCTCACACCCCACGATCGCAATAACGTAGGCCCAATAAAACAATATCAAACCGACCGATGGTGTAAAACGCAAAACCAATAAAATCAATAATGGTAAAAAGTAACAGCAAACAGTTTTATGGACCATTTCATTTCTCCTTTCGAATGCCGGAATGGGTTCGGTTTAGCGTGTGTATGTTTTTTTTGTTTACTTGTTAAAGTATGTATCATGCAAGAAGGTACACCGCTTTATTCAGCTACACATCAATATTAAAATGCTCCATTCATTTTTATACATTATAAAGTAAAAAATAAAACATTTACTATTAATATCAAGGAGTTTTTTTGCTCCTTCGTGTGGTTCCGATATTAAATGGCCTTATTCTACTCACTATTGATCAGTCTGACAGCACTGACATTTTGAAGTGTAATGAGTTACCGTTCATTTCCACTACTTTTGATTAAGCTAAAGCGTAAATCAAATATTTTTGCTTCAAAATTTTCTTCAAAGCTGAAGTTTATGGCATCCATAGTTTAATCGGCTGATCCTGAGATCATCAACAGCTCGAACACGTCGTCACCAAGAGCAACCAGTTGATAGGCTTGCTTAAGCAACTTGCTCGCGACTTCACGGACCCGGTCTCCATGCTATCTGCTGCTCGGCCCCTGGCCCGTTTGGAATCCATCGAGCACAAATTCAACCGGTTCGCTTTGCGCTTCTGGAGCGTTCAAGTGGACTACGACGCTCGCTGTGCGCTTTTGGGTATCGAGTCGCTGAACCAGCGAAACCAGCAACGCCGAGAGACTATTTGTTGCGCGGACTTTTGGACTACCGGATCGACTCCTTAACACCTCTCTCTGGGCTCAACTTATACGTCCGAACCAGACCGCTTCGCCCAGGGACGCTGCTTGACGTAGAGTATCGCCGACCCCGTTTTGGCGTCTTTCATCCCTATCACCGTATGTGCCGTGAATATAATTGTTTAAGTAATCGTCACCAACCGGACATGCCACGCACTGCGCTTTTAAATTTTATTCGAACCGTCCTTCCTTATAACTGTTAAGTGTCTTAGCAATTAGGCTTCAAGGGGGCCCTACGTTGTAATATAATAACAATACATAAATAAATCTTCTATCCATCCATGCCGTATATTTCCTAGCGAACAACGACAAATCAAGCTGTTACTGACGATTAATAGTGGGTCCATTACGATAATCCCACGCGTCGTGAAACATATGGATACACTAGCTTCAGCATTCGCTAAGCCGAATATTCGCGGTGTAAAGATCATGTTGTGCATTTGATGTATTCTGCTAGGAATGGTGTTTAACTTATTGCTAGAACAAAATTAAACTATATTATAAAAAAAACTTGAACACGACTTCCATGACCGGATCAGAGTCAAGATGCCCCACTGCGCTTTGGTTCGCTCTGCAGTGGAATACGGATCTTTGGTGTGGTGGTCCACGGTGGCACATTCCCTAGTGCGTCTGGAATCGCGGTTCGTTTTGTGCCTCTAGTTCGTCCAAGTTGTTTGCGATGAACGATGCGCTTTACTAGGTCTTGACCAACCATTGACGTTGAGGAACGCCGTAGTCGTTTTGGTACTGCTGATCCGTTAAGAATCCGTGCAATCGCCACGAACCGGAAATGTTCCGTATCGCGTATAAGCCGATAGACACGATAAAGTCATTGTGGTGCATGATAATGCGTCACCCGTGAAACCGTATTCAGAAACGTTCGAACAGTCCAGAAAATTGAACTACAGATGGGCGCTCCTGGTCAGATTCACGATTCCAACTGACTGAAGGACTAAACAGCAATTCTCAAGTAACCATGAGTAGTGATCAAAGTGCGAGTATTTTTTCATGATGAGATTCATAATTGGCCAAAATGATGAAAAAGTGAGTGGTGGGAAGTGCTGTAAATACTCAAAGGAATAGGAATAGGGAAGAAATAAATTGAAATGAGTTGACATCGAACAAGCGATCGGAATACACGTAATCAAGAATAATAGTTACTACAAGACCCGGACCAGCACTTTCGTACGTGGTGTAGCATCCCTGCTATACATCTCAAAAACACCTCATGAAAACATACATTTTATAAACACGTACGTAGGAACGATCAATCACATCAGAACCTCACGCCACAATTATTTAAACTCAAGCACCCTATACCCCACAAGAACACCCATTTCAATAAGAACATTAAAAACCGACTAGCGCACTTGGCTAGCGAGTTGCTCAAGGCAATACGAAACGCAGCAATCGATCGCACCGCGACCAACTCATCCATAGCGACACATTTTATGCAAGCACAGCGTTCGATTGCCCCGAAACAAGCAAATTATTGAATGATTATTTCATAACAGCAGGTTAATGAATAAAGAAACGAAAAAGACTCAAAACCAAATCACCCTAAGGAAAATTCCATAAGTAACTTGATTCTTTTGTTTACAACGAAGCGCTATGCTCTTGCCGTCAACCAAGAAGTTACTCAATAACGTAAAAAGTTTTAACCTAACTTAAAGCGAATGAACTGACCATAAACTAAGAAATTTTTGGTATAAATAAAGCTGTCTTCCCCAGCCAACGAGAGAGTTGGTTCTGGGCTGAGACTTGACGCAACTCAAATCTGACGTCCAATTCCTTTCAAGGGCTTTGAGAGTCCCCCTACCCAATGTAAGGCCTCAAATCTCCATCGAGCCAGTAAGGAATGTTCCTTCTGAATATCTAGAGTCGCCTGGCCGACTCAACGCCGATGAGCTTCGAATGTCCCCCTACCAAAGGTAAGGCCTCGATGTCTCCAACAATCCAGTAAGGAAGATTCTCATCTAGAATATTCACGATTGCCTGGACAATCGATAAAGGGAAGAATTGGTTTGCTCAGCAAGTTGCTGTTCGTCACTCTTGTCGAAACCCAAATGAACCACGTAAGTACGGTGCGACTCAAATCGAATATGCGCAAAGCCCCGTCGTAAAAGACTGACCGATCCCGCGTATCACATGGCGACCGTTTTCCTCCATGTTACTTGGCGACCGTATTTCCTCCATATTACAGTGCTACATACACAGTGCATAACCAATACTCTAGCGCAGCAGCTCAACCAACTATTGCAACGTCCAGGCACCTCTGCCAACATCGCAGCTAACGTACCCTCGACAATAGCGCTGACGATGGTCAATCGATCGAGCCACCGACGTTCTCTAATGTTTGTTTGAGCTTTCGATGTTGTACCAACAGAAATGCTGACGACGCCATACCCCGACTAATCGTAGTAGATCATTGAGCTCTCGCCGACCAGAATCCCACTGAGGATATTTAAGAAGTGAACCAGAAATATGTAGACGACCGAAACCCCAGAAACTGCTCTCTCCGGCGCAATCCAGCGTAGAGGTCAAACAGTTCCATTTAGTCCTTTAGTTAGAGTTATTTTTCTCTAGGTTGTAAGTTTTATCATAACAAATCTTCAATTTGCCAAAATTAAACTGCACGAACTTATATTTACTCCTGATAGAAGATCTGATTGACGAAAAGGCTGAATCAAAAATTATTATTTACTAACCAATTGAAAACTACTCATCAAACCATTTGGCCGCAATTGTAAAAATTGCTTTCTGAAATAAAAACTAATTTTCGTCCTGATCCACATTGGCATGCCTCTTTCATTGCCTTAACACTCTCTTTCTGAACTGCGCTTGGTCGACGCAACCATACTTAAAATTCATTACACTTACTGGTTATTCAGTGCTGGTGCCGAAATGAAACACCTGGTGATATTTTGCACCATAACGTCTTCCAAGACTCTGGCACGTTTGAATGCAAATTAATGGAAGAAGAACAACAAAAAAAACGAACAGAAACCCCAGCTTGCATTGTGTTGTACCCATTTCTGGCTTCATTTCTTGCATTGTGCCACCTTCCCAGAACCTGATTCCACAAACCATACACGTGCACAACCATCTTAATAAGAAAATATCGCTTTAATCAGCAGAAAGCTCATAAAATATCAAGCATAACATTAACACGACGACGACGACGACCGGGGACCGCAAACCCCGACCCAACTAGCACTGCACAGTATCGTCAGCAGCACTACTAACGCCAGCCAACAGTGGCGATAGGCAACAACAACTTTCACGTACAAAAATTGCTCATTCCGAACGGGTGACGCTTTGAATTTACTGGAACAACGGCATCAAAAGGAAGCAAAACAACTACAGGAAAAAACAGGCACCAAAGAACCTACGCTCCAAGTGCTGCTTCCGTATGATGATTCTTATAGTTGCACAACACAAACCACACAATAAAATTATGTGACTAAGGTGCTGTTAGTGCATGTAGTGGCGGTTTGTCTCGCAAGGCTCTCACCTCAGCTGCGTGCCTTCATTAGTATGTCGGTGATATTTCGACGAGTTGAATGTGATTGAGTTGGAATCCTTTTTTTCGAGCAAGTTTTAAAGTATTTTAAGCACAAAGAGACACATATTAAAAGAGAATTTATTGATTATAAAATAGTCTTCATGAGAATTCTGTTTTAAATTAATACTCACTAACAGTTGAAGCAACTCCAGTGATGTGCTCCTAATAATCATGCACATCAACTTTAAAACTTCCCTCAATTGAAATAGTCTCCACTCAAAGGACACAATTGCACCGTGTGCATTCCCGCTCCGTGTTCAAGTGCTCGACATTACATTTCCTACTGCACAGCGCTGAGGGTTAAGTTCATGCTTTATGAGTGCAACCTGACAAACCTCTGAATCAGCCATTTTTGCGTTTGAAATTACTTCCTCCGTAGCTGTGGAAACTCGATCCTCAAGCATTTCCAGCAGCTGTGTGGTCCCTTGGTATCCCTCGAACGCATACGACGTCGTTGTCAAACGACGACGGGTATCTTTGGCACTTTCGAACTTTTCATCGCAATAGAGTTGCTCCTTCCCCCCCCCCCCCCATTTCGAAGAAAACTTACTGCCATCCCAAGCTCATTCAGCACCAGCTTTGCCTTTGAAAAAACTTTCGTCCAGGTATCAGGAAATTGCAGAGCGACAGAGAGAGAGAGACAGACAGACAAGATTTTTTTTTTTGGAAAAGCCCTTCCCATGCAACGGGCAATTTGAGTGTTGTTTTGCATACTGGCACAACTTCTACCTGCTGAGGAAGCCATTTTAACTGAACGGCAGCAAAAAAGAAAATCCGGCACAGAAAGAAAAACCCTTCCTTTTTTCGCCTTCTTTCACTACCCAAATTGGTGGCGTTCGAAATATTCCGTTGTCATGCGAAATTGAAAATATTCGTCTGACATATTTTGGCTCAATTTGCAACTTTCAATTGCTTTTCTGGGTTGAAATTCAGAGAGAGAGAGAGAGAGAGAGAGAGAGAGAGAACATATCTGAGCTTGGTTTTCCGTTGTGCTTGGGGCTTTTTCTACTTATCGGGCAGGTAAAAATAGAAGATAATTTTTAGGACAACAAGCGCGTTAAGAGAATGTGTTCCCGCACCAATAAAAACCATGGACCGTCGTGGAGTGATCACACATGACTCGTGCAGAAAAGAGCAAAGCATGCGGCCTGCCTTAATCTGCAAGCACTGCGTCGGTGCACTGCGTCGCGCCGATACTACAGAGGCAGTCACCGCGAGTATCTCCATCGAACCGAATGAGGTGTGCTTAAGCATAAAAAAAACAATAGTAAACGCAAGTCATCAGGCTTCTCTAGTACCATTCATAACGGCGCAAATAGAGTATGCACCCATGCACCCATCACTGGCTTGAAGACTCTTCTATGCAGCAAAGGCTTATCAAAGAATCAAGCGAGCGGCACTTAACCTCGGGTTCGAGAAGGGTGCTGGCTGCCAACCACGCATACTAGGTCCTGAGTTAATTTGTCCACCTAAAATACCTGTCGCGACGGATGAAGAAAGGGAATGTACAGAACATTTATAGTCCCAGTACTCACATACGACTCTGAAACATGGACTCTGTCCAAAACTGACGAAACCCTCTTAACTGCATTCGAGAGGAAGATGCCCTGAAGGATTTTTGGCCCCGTTTGTGTGGAAGGACAATGGAGGAGCCGCTACAACGACCAACTCTACGAGCTGTACGATGATCTCACCTTTGTGCAGGGAACAAGACTCGCCAGGCTCCAGTAGGGCTGGTTAGGTCATGAGAAAAGCACCGGACGACCCAGCCCCGTAAAGTCGTTTAAGGCCGTCCAAAGGGAGAAAGCAGTCGTGGTAGGCATAAATTGAAATGGAGTGATGGTGTTGATGCGTCCGTCAAAACGGCCAGGATAATGGATTGGCAGACGACGTCATCAACAACACGTCAGATGTCCGAGCCATCAGCTTCATACCTTGCTTTTCCGAGGGTCTTGTTCGAATATCTGCAACGATTCTTAGGCGATGCACTTTGTCGATAGCTCCTGTACAACTGAAGCTCTTGAAGGAATCGCTGCACACTGGAACCTTCTCTGCTTTCTGTTTTCAAACGTCAGGCCAATCACAAACTATCGTGGTATAGCTTTGCTTTGTACTTTATCTAACGCGTTCGAGCTATTGGTCTATGAACCACTGTTGAGATCTGTAACTACATCAGCATACACCAACACGGCGTTATGACCAAAAGATCAACGACCACTAACCTGACACAATTTTTGAGCGACTGCCAGAGTTCTGTTGGCGCTGGTTTCCAGATTGATGCCATCTACACTGATATAGCAGGCGGCTTTCGACAGCATGGTGAACATGGATCCTATTCTGTGTGGATGGGCCTCACCTATCATGATCAATCAGTACATCCTTCGGTGTTCCCCAGGGCATTAACCTCAAGCCATCAATGGTGGTGCTATACATAAATTATTCAAGACGACAATTGTATTTTATAGGCCGACAATGCAAAAATATTTAGACAAATGCGTGAACATGACGCGGTTTTATACATGACGCGTGAGCTTCGTAATCCGATGCCTCTAAAAACGCTGCACTGCGCTTTTATTCTTTCGGTGATGGAGTACGCTAATACGATATTGTGGCCTGCCACTCCACGGACTCTCGCTGGAGTCCATACAACGTAAGATCTCGCACTTTGCTCTTCGGATGACTTTCCTAAATACAGGACTAGGTGCCTGCTGCTTGGACTGTCTCTTACTGATGAACGTCTTAGGCAGGCAAGGCATTCGTTCATCACGGGGCTCCTCAACGGCAGCTTCGACTGACCAGTGCTACTCGCCTCTGTAAACTGGTACGTGCTAGCCAGATCCAAGGACTGCTTTTGTCTCCTGTGGTCCACTTCTTCGTGTCAAGAATTTAAAACTATCTCTGATGTCGTTGATCCTGATATTCCCACTGCTGAGCTCGTCAGTCGTGTCAATGTCCAGCATGTAAAGTGTTTAAAAACTTTTAAAAATTATGCTTTCGAGAGGGCAGTCCTTCGCATTACTATCATTACAATAATAATGACTATTCAAACTTTAGGTTTTTCTCAACTATTTAAAGATTTTGACCGTGATTAAAAAACAAGAAAGTCTTCAACCTGACCTGCCCAACATTACGTTCGATTGCGGTGGGTAACATGCACCCAAGCATGCCATTAATTAATGATGAACCGTTGGAAACATTTCTTTTCACGACATTCCGTACATTCAACCTCCACACACCTTAATGGCATCATTGATTTTTACTACCAATTAGCGAAGAATGAAATCTGCCATGAATTTCTGCCCTTCCCTTGCCCAAGGGATGTTAGCAAAAATTTGTAAATAACATTAACACACAGCGTTCGTTGTCCGAATAATTGCTGTCATTAGCTAAGGTTGCTGGCATGGCCGTGATAGGAAAAGCGAAGAAAACTCCCGCTCCCCACGACGGTTTATGGTATAATTATGGTTTTATCGATTTTTTGTCTTTCCCACCAGAATGCGTTGGTAGTTCTTAAAGGTAACTGACCACCGGGGTTTATCTTTTCGCGAAACACTTAGTTTATTCCACATTTTTTCGGTTTTGCAACACAGTTTTACGCAGCTAATAAAGTTGATGTAAGCGAAGAAAAACTCCAGGAAGTGAACAGTAATTACAGTTATGCTTTAAGTTTAATGATTGTTTCCACCAACCAAGCGCTTTGCACGGCGTGGTTAATCTAGATCGACAAATAAATGCTTCTGCCTACACATCATGCATCGTCCGGTTTCCCTGGTGCCGTGGAAATGGGATTCCTTCACATGAAACACGTCCCGTTTTAAAAATGCACTTAATAGAAGTGGCGTTCGCATGCAGCACGCTTCTTTTGTGTCCTTTTTCTCTGCACCAGCGCGTCGTTCCGACCGTCGTTGTTGACCAGCGTGCCTGCATGCTCAATCTCTGATGAGAAGTACGGTACATTCTTGCTCACCACTGCTCAACGGCTCCAGACTAATTGCTTTTCTCATCCTTATGTACGTGTGTGTGTGTGTGCCAACTGTGTGTGTGTTCCCTCTTCTCTTCACCGGAAACTTTGGTGCATCTGGTGCATTTGGGCCTTTCGGTGGCGGCAGTGGTGGCAACAAAATCAAAAAGAATCCGTTGTACAAACAATGTTCCGTCCATGTGCAGCTGAGCCTTTTCACGAACGCAACCGCACAGTACTGCCGAGTCTGTTGTGTGTCCCTCCATTGTGCTTCAACACACCACCGCCCCAGGGTTGGCTGATCGTAGCAGTTTCTCCCGGATTTAGCGGTGAATGGTTTCATTTAAATCACTTTTCACGACACGTCGCGACTGCACCAATTCAATTACTTTGATTACGATGCTGGTTCGCTGACGATTGTTCGACATGTGTTGCACTCACTCGTTTCGCAATTGGCCGGAACCGAGCTGTGTGTGTGTGTGTGTGTGTGTGTGTGTGTGTGTGTGTGTGTGTGTGTGTGTGTGTGTGCGAACTGCTCGTTAGACCGGTAAGGTTGGTTTAGTTCATTAACGGCAGCGATGAGGGTCATACTCAAGGAAAACAATCTATTAGCTAATGGGATGGATGGAAATAGACTCCAATCAAAGGGTAATTTTTTTATTCGTGGTGTCTTTAAAAATAGTACTATTGTTCCTTCAAGCACAATTTAGCTTTGTACTAGATTATATAAAAAATCATATTTTTAAGTGTTAAAAAATATTTAAATCTAGTTTCCGGTAGCAATCATCCAGACCCCATCGAAAAAATAATTCTTTTTGAAAGTACAAAAAGGTTATTGTCATTTTTAATTTAGGTTTTATAATATAATCAGGCCATGGGCTGGGTAGGCATTCATATATGAGTATTTCTGGTCACATTTTAACCACTATCGAAACAAGTATCTTAGCATTGTTATGCCTTAAAAAAGTTTTAACAAGGCTGGACTCGTACTGAGGTAACATTGTTCGTGATGATCAGCTCAAAATCAACAGTTGCTACCTGTAGTTCTTTCATGTGATCTTGTCATTAGGCTGTATCAATTTGTAATAGAAAAAAATACTAGTCCCGCCAATTACACAGCATGATCATCCGAATATGCTGAATTGCATTTAAAATCTATGGGACATACTAACGTTCACCAAGTCTCTTAGATTTTTTTTCTTTTGTTTTTGTAGGAGTCAAGTATTTATGTATGTGAGATGATGAAATGAAAGGCAAGAGAGAAAGTAAAATATAAATAGAGAGACTGGTGCTAGGCACCCTATATAAGGAGAGATGATCGTTCGGAGGGTGACAGCCGAAAATGAGTCGTGCAGAATAAATCACTTTGATAACGTTTAACCTTCTTGTGTTTTAGATTCATTTCTTTCATATATGTATTTGCTTTATTGTTTGCCTTAAAGGCGTATCAAATACTCCCTTACATGCTAAATACCCTAACCAAACCTACTCTAGTACCTTGACCTCAACTCAATTAACTTGATGTTACCTAGTAGGCCAGGTGAAGAGGGTAAAGTGTTATGACGAGGAAAACATACGGGAACGCAGAGAGTATAACGAGAGGTGGTAGTCGAAAAAATGGGAAAAGGAATTAAATGAGCGGATAGCGCAAGGGGTATAAAAGCAGGGGGAAGCAATCGCGAAGGAACATGTAAGGGAATCGAGGAGCATAGAACAGGTGCATCAATAGAGTTTAATAGTATCGCTGCAACAAAGGTGGACCACAGACCAAGTAGCCCACATCTATCCTCATAGCAAGGCAAGCCAGTAGACCACCAAATCACCAGGAGATTTGCGAATTGCATATCTTGTGAAGGACCTTTGGACTCGCTCGATGCGGTCAATGTGGATCCTGGTGTTGTGGGACCAGATCACTGAGCAGTATTCTAACGATGATCTGATCAAGGCGCAAAATAAGGATTTAAGGCATCGTTCAAAACACCAAGAGTTCTACGTGTACTAGACACTAGACGCTCTATATGATAAATGAAGGTCAGACCTGTGTCCGGCCAAACACCAAGATTCTTGACGACGGATACACGATTGACTGGAACATCACTAAGGGCATAGGGGTGAACAATAGGAGATAGGGAACGGGAGAACGAAATGACATTACACTTTTCGGGACTAAGAGAAAGTTGGTTAAGATTACACCAAGAGGAATAACGACTAATGATACATTGAAGGTTAAAAAATTCATTAGAAGAGGAGATGGGATAAAATATTTTAAGGAAAATTTAGTGTCTTAATGACATAAAAATCAAACAGGGTCTCTTTAACTGTCAACGTTAATACAAATCGTCACGAAACGACAAGACAAGACGCTCACGAAACGTGGACAGAGAAATAAGAAATTAGTTGATAAAGATCATAAAGGCTGTAGTGTTTAAAAAACATTACATTTAAAAACTTAAATGCAATAAAATCACCAAAAAATAATAAAAAAAACATAAAGGGACATTTTTCGAGCCTACAAAAACAATCTACAACCTGCAGATTCAAAATCAATTGAATGAAAAGCAATGTTTTTTTTTTTGTATTATATGTTACTATTATTGAATTATTTTTTAAGCAAGAATCAAGAAACCCCTGGCCTGAAAGACTTATTTTAACTGATCGAAACATAGACAATAACCAGACAACCTAACTAATCCATGAAAGCACTCTACTGGGCTAGAAAAAGTATACTCTGAGGTAACTATATTTGTTGAACAACCAAAACCAAAAAATTGTACCAATGTGTAAAAATTGGTACAAATACAACCAAAACCAAAAAATTGTACCAAGTTGTGTATCTACAAATTAAAGTTCATTTCATTTTTTTAATTTAGTTTTACCATTAGAAATTCCATTTAATAAATTTTAACTCCAATTTTCTTCTGCAGCTCAATACTATGTTATTGTTTAAGTTCCAATAACATTAGCTAATTGAATCGAGAAGTTGAATGCACTATTCTTTTTCTTGGGAGAAAATTTAATATTTCAATTCGAAATGTTCGTCGAATCAATTACCGCTCTGCGACGACTGTGAGGAGACTGCACCCAACACCAGAAAACTTTGTTTCCTCCAGAAGGTGTTCGACAATCTACACAGTCTACAGTCAATTATTCTTCCCCGTCAGAACAGAGAAAGAGGAAGCAAAAAAAAACTGAACGACCTGAGGGTAGAACCGTGTGCCACTATCATTCATTAGCGCCTCTTTACATCGCCCCGACCCAAATGGGCTACCATTTTTCATCCTCAGTCACGTTCATTTTTCACCCGCAAAGTTGACATCACACGCTAAACGCAGCGCCAAGGTGCGCTTCAGCCAAAGGGCTCCGATCCATATCAGCGGAGGATTTGGAAAGGGGGAAGCAGATGAGGGGTTGATGGGTGGAAATATTTAAAAGAAAGTGAATGTGACGCAAAAAAAAGAGAACCATACGACAAACGCACCGAAATGTGTCCTCGGGGATGAGAGCCAGCCATTCCCGTTGAGTTTACGCGAGCGAGGGCATACGGAAACATGCGACACGAAGTAAACCTCTTCA
Source organism: Anopheles stephensi (assembly GCF_013141755.1). Lineage (NCBI taxonomy): Eukaryota > Metazoa > Arthropoda > Insecta > Diptera > Culicidae > Anopheles > Anopheles stephensi. The sequence continues at coordinate 35,609,314 of NC_050203.1, read as the reverse complement.
GAGTACTGCAGAACTGCGATGCTACCGTACGTGCTCACTTAAGTCATCCTTACACGGAGATCAGCCAACAACGCAACCCTTGCTCGACGATTCCTGCCGACATGTATTCGGCGGTTCGTCCGTTCTGCCGTCTACCGTTTCGGCACGGGTAATCCATCAGTCTAATATACCAACGTTAACTTTCACCGTCACCGTTGCTGTGCTTTTTGTCGTATCTTTGATCTCGCCGAATTGCACTCGAGTCGCGGCTCGCTGAAGCATCCATTAACATATTTTTTAATTACGGCTAAGCAAATGTTAGCGTGACTTCTGCCACCGGAGCCATCGGATTGCGCCAACCGAAGCCGAAGCCACTCCGTCGCCTGGATGCTGCCGTAGGATAAGATGTGGAAGCTTACGCGTTTCAAGCTAGGCGTGTTTGCTCATCCTTTCGGTGATGAATTGGTTCTACTACTCTCGAGCTGGGAGTTTCATTGCCAAACAGTGCCAATATGACAACGCTACCTCAAATAGCTTGCTCCTATTTGCATATCATCGATTGTTTTGTAGGGATTTTGGAGATATTTGTACCGGAGACGTGTGCAGTTGAAATTTGGTAATTGATGTTTGTACACAACATGTGAGCGTTATAATCGCAGCTATTAATACTGCTGGAACCTAATTTTGGGCATCAAAGTCGAGAACAGTTATATTTACGTATAGAAATCGAACTATAGCATCCGTAATTCAGTAACAAACATTAGTTTCTACTTTTTATTCAAGAAAACAAATTAATCAAAGTATTTCTCATTATATAATTTGCTAAATTTTGGCACAGTTTTGAGTACAATTTTTGCCATAATTAAACGTCTTGAAGGTCCATCCAGGAACAAAATCAATGTCCTCCTACGATTATAGGTTGAACTTTCCATATCTAATTTTCTAAGCAGGTTTAGACCAGTGCGGCAATGTAGAGCCTACTCTAGTATTGCGGTCGTTTCTCAAGCAGTGCTTGCCTTCACCTGATACGGTTTTGCTGAAAATGCTCTCCCGCTACGGTTGCACTCAATGTCCACAACTCATAGTAAATATTCACAAGCGATTAACACCAGATATAGAGATGCCGAGCAAAACTTTGGTCTCGAACGTTTAAGGTAATCTTCTTTCATATCTTCACTTACCGATGACAGTCTTCAAGGTGGAAGGTTCTTCTTCCTTGGCAATACAACCTCGAGAGGTCTCGACCTGTAGTTTCTGGCTTTCTGTGACCCTATTTTTCCCTTATCAAAGTGGCCTTACATATGTGGAGCCGGTCTGGGTGAGATTTGAACTCCGGTCCTGCCGTGTGAAGACCGGCGCCGTTATCGCCTCTGCCACCGGACTACCCCAAGTTAATTCACTTACATTGTTATCCCCATAGTCTATCACTATCATAACCAAGCATAACTATCAAAGCAAGAAATAAAGTTTACTTTTAAAGTTAATGATAAATGAATCGCTCACCAACGAACCATACCAAGAAAATTCACTTCGAGTTATTTAACGACTCATCGAAGTTATTTTTTCCTAACAAAAAATGATCTAACCACTCTCAACCTTCCTTACTTACCTTAAAATACCACTCAATTAATATACCCAGGTTGTAGGCTGACAATTAATTGCATGAATAATTTAATAGACGGAAGGCTGTAGAACGAATATCTTATATATGTTTATTCACATTATAAGTATTACGGCTTGACGCCGAGTTGTAATGCTCGTACTGGAGGAATGAAATTTTACTAAGCTGATAAGCCAGTAAAGCACTTATGGGAAAATAAACACGAAGCCTGTACTCTCTTTCTATTCTGTTGGGTTGTTTTGACGATCAGATGCAGCGACCCAGCTAGTCATATCCAGCCGTGTCGCCGCCAACAAACACATACTGAATCCCGCTGACAACGATCAAAGCAGCTTGCTCTAGATACGACCACCGGACCAAACCGACTTAGAAGACTAGTAAGCCGCCTATGACATAAGGAATCTGCTGACGATCGACTACCAATCGTTCTACATGCTACCAAGAATATAACAATTCTGAAAGAAACCTTTCACGGACAATTTGGCTACTCTGCTATGGGAGGGACTATTTTACAATACAGTGATATTAAACGTGAAAGGTCGATGAATTTGAAGCATACACGCATCATAAGGAACGTGGAGCGTTGGTGACTGGCTTTGGTGGCTTTGCAAAGATCCCTTAAAGTCTAAAATAGCGCCAATATCTAGTAACTATACAGATATAACTGCTAATCTACGAACCTGATTTCGGTCTAATTTTATTATTGAAACCACGCTAAAGATGAAGCTAGCTTAATATAAACAAAAATAATACAGGTGCGATTTAGAATTAAAAAAACTCCTTTTCAATTTAATTTTTTATTCCAAACGCCAATAATTGAAAAGCAAAACCAAACAAAAAGAACTCCCCGTTTGAAACCCATTTTGCTTTGATTTTCTGCTCAATTCACCAACGAATGACACTCGATGTACAGTCAAATACACAAACCTTAGAGCATGGTTGTTTTCCTTTTTCTTTTCACCACATTTGCACTCCATTTGATGGTGCCGCTGCTGCCCGTCCATGGTGTGAGGTTGTGCATTGTGCCGGTATTAATGTCACAGCGTCATAAATAAACTGTCTGTTTCACGGTTAAACGGGCCCGGCAGCACCATTCAGCCGCTATTCACTGCCGGGTCGCCTATTCACGGGTAAACCCCCGTGATTCCCATAGGTGCAATTCTTGAATGAACAGCTTGCAAGTGAGCACATCCACTATTCATCACATTCATTAAAGGTGAAAAGTGGAACGACCATTTTCAAAGCATGCCCACAACCCCTTAACTTGTCAAACGCAAAATATGTTTGCAGAAGCCGTCTTTAGAGACTGCCATTCAGGCTCTACCGTTCCACTTACCGCCGGGGGTTTCAAAGCGGTAGGTGACGGCATCCGAAACGTGCTCTTCTGTACGGTAGAGTGCAGTCCTCACTTGTGCCCAAGTAGCCGAATGAAGCCCAGTTTTACACACGGGTTCATATGGACAACAAGAACCTCTAACCATGGTTATCCGAATGCTTAGCTTGTACTCTAAATAACCGTAGTGGATATTGCAGTGTAGGATTTTTCCATTATATTCTTGTCTCTACAGCATAGAAAAATGCTCCTCAAGTAGCTTTGGGCATAAGTCGTACAGCGAATCTTAGGGCTCTTTCAAGAAATTCAAGAGAGTTCTCTTCAAGGACTTAAACACTTCCCAAAAAACGAGACCATTCGGATGGGAACAGAATGTTCTGGGTTAAACAATTCGTCAGTTGCTTCACAGGAATTACTTGTACTAATGATACTTTATTGAATAATTTAACTTTGTTGTCTTCTATACATTTTAATCCCACGACATCATATCAGTAAGAAAATTAATCGAAGGTTCCTTAAAACCAGTTCACAGCTACCGTTCCAAAATCTTTAATTAGCTCGTTCATTCCCGTCCACCATGTAGCTCATCATAACTCCAATTATTGCTAACGGGACGCCATAATGACTTGCTCCTGCCGCAACGATCGATGTCTCACCAGGAAATACAGTTCAGCTAGCTCCAATTTCCTCCAAACCTGAGCACGCATCGTTCAGTGTGCACGCTGCGCCTTGGAGGTCAAACATTACGACAAAACCGCGCGCCAGCGGATCGACCCAATAAATGGAATATTTGTCACATTCATTTCCATGATAAACGGCTAAGGCGGTAGAGATAATGAGGATTACCATGTGGACGGGGAAAGTGCCTTGGACAGCGAAAGCCTGCAGGACCTACACAGTGGTCGGAGATCGCCTTGCAGCATACGCTAGTGCGTCCGGTATGATATTTAAGCTTGACAGAGATCAACCCGCCCGGAACTGGGCAGTAGGAAAATTAATCATCATCCCTCGGTAATCTTGTGCCCGGATCTGGTGGAAATACAATCTCGACGGGGCGAGGCCTACTGTGTTTGGAAATGCAATATTAACTCGAAGGAACATGCTACTGGCGAGCGAAACCAGCGTGCAACACTGACCGCCCCATATGGCATATGGTTAGATCAAAGGTGAACGTCCCGCAGGGTCTCTAGATTACATCCGCTCCGCATTACATCTCCAATCTGTTGGGTTCGTTGTGTGAGAAAGGAAAAGATTCGTTACGTTTCATTTATTTTTCCAGCCATCTTTTCCACTGAAAGAGCCACTTTTTGCTATCACATAGCAGGCTAATTTAAAATAAAATAGCACGCGTTGATATCGAAGTAATGCAGCTAAGAATCCGAGCAATAACCAGAACCTTGCAGGAAGTTCTCGTACTGCTGCTTATCGTGTGACGTCCGGAAAATTCAACAAACCTACCATCATGTCCGAAAGGCGCCACGCAGTGTCAGATATTTTGGAGGAGCTTTCCGATGAAGAAATTCGAAGACGGATCATTGTACACGGTGGACCGAACCTTCCCGTGACGGAGCAAACTCGGACCAGGATGCTGGAAGTGTTGCGAGAATACATCGATAAATCAAAGCCACACGGTAGCCACGGTTTGAAGGTGAACACAGGCGGCGAAACAAACGTTCGCAGGACTATCAGCACTGGAAGCAGCTTCCGCTCAGGCGCCCACAGTTCGCCCAAACCGTCCACATCAAACGCTGCTTTGCATACCACAACGTACACGGAGTATGCAGCAATCGGAGCAATCGGGGCGGACGAGTTTCCGTTCCAAATTATTGTACATTGTAGCGTTGCATTTGTGTTAGGCTTCGTTATGTTTTATCTGCTAAATAATTTGATGTGATAGAATAAAACATTGATGTAAATTGACACATGTCAGATTCCAATAGCGCCAAACTCCTCCTTTAGAGATGTAGAGTTCAGTTTTGCAGCTACAAAATTCAAGCTGTGTAAATAGAAGTTTGAAGGCGGTCTTCTTGTTCGAGTTCGCCATCTCTCCGGCGGGTCGGTCAAGACTTTTCAACTAAAGGTTTGCATTTGGAGCCAAACAAATCACAGACCAAGACCAGGTCTCGGTTGTACAGCTATAAAGGGAAACGATGAAAAGGAGAGTGCAGTTCATCTTCAAATCCTAAATAAATTGTTTATTTACAGTGCGTGCAAAGAAACGCCGGAAACGTTTAAAAAGAAAACACTTGTTTCAAGAGCTCCAGGTTAATCGTTTCTCACACAACTTTACCGATCCCGTAACGATACTCCAAAAGCTATGGAAATTGTACCAGGAATAGCACCCGACACGTAGAGCGTTACCCGGAAAGCTACTGGCCATACAGAGTAAATCAAAGCCTTTGGATGTTTCTATTGAATTATTTGATTTTTGAAGGAGAATATACTATGCAACGGCGTGGCGTTGTGTTATACTTAAAAGATTGATAAGCCAATCCAGATAAATACAGAGGAAGATAATGTGGTGAAATTGGTGTCGTCTCTCGACAACGCTGTTTACAAGGCTCACAATCCGTGCCCTATGGTGAGACTACCATCCAATCTTCTTCGTTTTTAAATATCAAAAGTTTAAGAAGTTTTCAGTTTGGTTTACAGTGCTTGAAGTAATGTATAAGGCCGGGCTTATACAACAAGAAGCGAACGAGGTCTCATCCAGCTCGACTTCCTCGATTCACACAATATAATCATGTTAATCTCTTAGATAAGCTTGAACTATCCATTTGGCATAATAATCCAAGACCAAAAACTGGGTTCTGATACCGATTCTGTCTTGTATGAACACCTCAAAGCCTTATCACGAACGAACACAGTCTGAGCCCAGCGCGAAAGACTGTTTCATTCTTTTCAACCATTTTCCTTCATTTACCCAGAGGCACGACCGCACCGAGGAGGTCCCTATAATTTAGATTTCTTCTCAAAAACTTTCTCCAAAGTTCCTAGTACTGCTTCATGTCAGATAAAGTTGTCATCCTTTTTCGAACTTTCGACCGTATGCACAATTTTCTAGGTAAAGATAAAAATGTAAACCAATTCACGAGGCAGAAAGAGAGAATGAGCAAAAACCAGCGCATAAATCCCTTCAATAAATACAAACAAATTTCGTGCATTCATGTCATTCCCCCGTCATAAAACTATTCCCACCGTACTGTGATCATTGAACGTAACCACTCTATTACATCGACACATGTCGACAGTAAAATCGAGTTATGCGGTGAAACTTCTGTAACCGTCATCTCGCCCCCCCACACGACGAGAGAAACTTCATGAACCTGTTCCTTCACCTGATACGTAAATCTCTTGCAGTATCGTGCTGCTGCTTGGTGCCCAAGTTCGCAACACTCCCTACCGAATAGTTGTAACATGCAGACAGACTTTGGTTTTTTTCACTCTCTCTCTCTCTCTTTCTCTCTGTTCTAGTCCCAGAAGTTCCCGGATCTTTAGCTCGGGTTGGTTGGGAATTCCCCAATCGGTTCGTATTGAAAGAATCATTTTTCAAATTCTTACGCACGCACAAGAAATGGGAAAGCCAGTGGGGTGATACTGGGGGGCAGGCTGTAGCTCGGCAAAGTTCGATCGCCTCTTCGGTCTGGCTTTCGCGCAGCAGAAAGTTGGTTGATTCAAGAAAATGTCCTTGCTTCGTTCTCGAATCAAAATTGTGCCCCAGAGAAATATGTCAACAGTCTGCGCTGCGTTCTTTCCCTTCCGTGCCGTACCCATTTGCCAACCTCTACCCAATGCTGCTTCAGCAAGGGCCATTGATAAATGGGAGTTCGATCTGTTCGATCCTAGTCTGGCCGTTCACACCTTTGACAGCTGGGTTGGGCAACAATTCATCGATGATTGTTGTTAAATCGTATCATTAGTTTCGACAACAGTCATCTAAAGGCGAATGGTTTGTGGAAAGAGCACCGAAAGGAAAACAACGGAAATGCCATTGCTAAAAATTGAATCACCAGTGGAAAACTGGTGGACAAAAGCGAAACATCCAGCTTGCGTCTGTGCCGTTTCACCATTTGCACTCACCCAAGGAAGATGGAAGACTGGTGTGTCTCAAGTGGGAATATAAACAATAGTTACGAATTGCTAAACTTTATTGTGACAGATTCAACCCCGATGCTGCCGGTGTGGGTTGGCTGTTTTTTCATTCTTCTTCCTCTCTCCATCAGACTATCAACCATTCCCATCGCATTCGCCACAAATTTTGAGGGCTATTTTAATATGCATGTGAATCCGGAGAAAAAGTATTCTTCCCACGGCCCACGGCACACAGGGATGAATGAGCAACCGGAGTATGAATGAATGATAAATACGGGTTCATTTATTCGCTGTCACATAAACCACTTGAGAATATGGGAAGGAAAGGCTGCTGCTGTCTGGTAGCTGCTCGTGGTTTGTTATTTCATATTTGCTGTGTGTACGCGTGTGTCGTCGTCTGTCGTCTCCGGAAAGGTCAGATTTTAATAAACGAAATCAAACGTTGCTCGGTTGCAATTTTGGTGACTTTTTTATTTACACTTTGTGCGAAATGTGTGTGTGAATAGAATTGATATACGTTTGATTTAATAGGACGGCTTTGTTGGTTAAGCTATGCATGTTTAACTGCTGTAGATAGGAAGGGTGATTAGAATGGACAAGAATAAAAATGCTACATGATCCATTCCAATTTAATTTTTAACGCTTGTGAGCTATTTATTTAAGGATATTGAGACACATGTAAAAAATTCTCAACAATTCATCAAACTAAGAATACTATAGCTCTAGGTTCATTTATATTAAGTCATTGGATCGGATCTTCTCACGATCTCATCCAAGTCTCATCCAGCTCTTTTAACCTTCTACAAAAATGATAAATCACACCAGTGAGCCCCACAAGACATCAGCGTTATTCATTGCTCCATCAATTATCGAACATGCAAAAGAAACAAAACATATGAAAGGTGCCCTTTGTAGTAATGATGGTGGTTGTATGGAGCCGGTTTCATAAATCAAACTTTAATATTCAATAACTCAGTTTTTTTTTGTTGAAACCCATCCGAAAGATGAGAAGAGGTTACAGGCAACAAAACTAACTGATAATAACGTGTTTCCGGGACGATCCTGTTGCTGGAGGTGGAAGTGGCGATGTTCACAAGCCATTTCATCCGGACTCCTTATCTATCGTTATATCCTTAGCAAGAAAAGACCTCTCAAAGATAGAAAGCAAGAGTTATGTATCAAACAAACTAAATCAGTTCGAACAATTACCAATTAAATCCGGGGATCAGAAAGATTGTGTTTTTTTATGTGATGGATGTCGTAAAGACTATACGTACATGGAATGAGCTATTTGATGTTGAATATGCTCAACAACTGCACTGTTTTAAGCTGGTAATTTGCCAGCAGCTGTCAAAATGGATCAACAAAATAGAAGTCAGTAATAGCATGATTGCTCATTGAAACATTGTGTCCCATTATACTTTGCTTGAAATCTAATAGCCCAATGTAATTTGCAATGATCTTTTATATTTATTGAAGCTAAAGAAGAGGGGCCGGTCCGGTTGCCGATGCGACAGCGGCGGTGGTCTTCACTCGGCCGGACCGGAGTTGAAATCTGAGTACACGCAAAGCCAGAAGTGGAAGGCCGAGATTTTTTGAGGTTGTAGTGTCAAGAAAGAAGAAGAAGAAGGACCTGTTTCAATCCATTCCGATGTGTTGAGGTGCGTACTAATGCCAAGAGCATGTGTGCCATTTCTACCTCATCTTCATCTGTATGCCGCTTCAATTATGATGCCATCAGCGGTCTCCAGCATATAAAAATGCTGTTGTTTCGTACTCGATGGTTCAACATTGTTACAGCTGCACATCTCCTATACATTTTAAGTTGAAGCTTCATGGAAATGATACTTGCTGTGGGGCAAACTACCTCCCAGGACCTTTGGCCGGCACACATCTCATTTGGGCCTGCCAAGCCACGAATTTATATCTGATATCAACTCAGCCATGCTAGCCTGGAAATGCTGGTAGCATAGCTGCTGATAACCACAGCAAATATCCTAGCAGCATTGTTTTCTGATATAAAATAACTAGTCTCCTAGAATCCTAAAATCGATTTCTTTATCAATAGAACCAGAGGAGTGATAGTCAGTCGCCGCGGACTTTGCCTTCCAAAATTCCTTAGTTAAGGGGCCATGGATAACCGGCTAGAGGTAAAGGAGTTCAGATAAGGGCCTTCGGTAGAGAAATGCCAAATAGGAAACATCTGATAAGGATCCTTAATAAGGGCATATTATCTGAAGCCACCGACCCAACCATTCCTTTACCACAATCTTGGGTCTTTTTGTTCCCTGAACCTAAGAAGATCACCTCCTTGTTCGTACTGATGTGTTAACTAATACGCAACTAACCAAGTCATCAGTTGGGAAATAGAAGACAAACCAGATGGAATCTCGATAGATCCCTGACAGAGCCATTGCTTAACCTCCAGATAGATTTATTCTTCAACTGTCAGTGGATAACGGTCTTCAAGTGCGTCGCGTTTTTATCTTTACATTGTAATGTTCTGGTAAATTGCTATGTAAAAAGTATGTCAACAATGAAAAGTAACATGAGGAGGATATTTTAAAATTCGGGGTGGGTGCATTTCTAGCACCAGATACCCCAAGGGTTAAAGTGCTTGAGGCAAAAAAGCTTTTTAAGCTAGACGCCTCATGCAAAAATGAGAAAAAATACATCCCGACCTCCTCCCTCCGGATTACGTTTGAGGGAACGGTACTTCCGCAGGCCCTCATCCTTGAAGGCCTCCGGATACCCATTGACCGGCCATACGTGCCAAGGGTGGCTACCTGCTCGAAGTGCAGCCGGATTGGACACGCCGATCCGTTCTGCACTCGCAAGACGTGCTGCGGGAAATGCAGAGGTGCGCATTCTACTGAGGAGTGCAAAGCTCCGTCCCAAAAATGCTCGCATTGTCGGGAGGAGTGGCATGAGGTAGTATTGTGCCCAGTGTATCGAAAACTCCAGAGGGAACAGACCAAAACGATAGCCGAGAGGGCACGCGGCTCTTACAGCGACGCCCTAAAAGGAGCGATCGCGTCAAACCCCTTTGCTGCGCTAGATAACACAGCTGCAAATGGCGAGGCCAATCCGACTGCACTCGAGCAGGTGCCATTGAGATCGGCAAAAGTACTAAGAGTGCCTTACAAAAAGGTACAAAGGAAGGTACTTAAAACAAAAAACAAACCTTTGGCACCACAGCGCCACGCTAAAGTTTCCCCAACCGTCCCGAAACGCGACGCTGAGCCCAAAACTCCCGTCCCACAAATTGCCAGGAAGCAGCCCAAGAAGAAGCGATCTTCTCGGACCGAAGCTCCGGTGGAAAGCCTGGCTTTTCCGACGGAGCCCATGAGCTTCCCGAGAACTCCCACCCCGTCCCTGTCCGAGATCCTTGAGTCCCTCCTTTTGACCCTCAACCTCCCGCAGCATCTGCACATGATCGCAACTTGGGCCCTTCCTTTCCTGAAGGGGATGATCAAACAGTGGCTGGCTCAATGGCCATGCTTAAGTATGATGGTCCGTTTGGATGATTAATGGCTCCTACGGCTACTATCATACAGTGGAACTGTAGGAGTTTACTTGGCAAGCTAAACTCCTTTAAAGCATTAGTGGGCGAACACAACTGCGATGTGTTTGCCCTCTGTGAAACTTGGCTATCGGATGAAATTAAATTAACCTTCCCGGGATATAACATAATCCGTGAAGATCGCGTTACTAGGGGTGGAGGGGTACTGATTGGTGTTCGAAAGAGTCACACTTTCACCAGAATACCCACCCCTAGACAAGAAATGATAGAAACTGTCGCAGTTAAGGCAAAACTGGGCGTTCTTCACGTGACAATTGCATCCATCTATATCCCCCCGATAGCCAATAATGAAAAAGAAAAAATTGAAAAGTTCAAAGAGGATCTTGGAAATTTAGCAGCGGTCTTGCCTGTACCGCTTTTGATCCTGGGAGACTTTAACTCCCATGGAATCGACTGGGGGTGCGAAAAGGATGACATTCGCACTCCTATCATCCGAGATTTCTGCGACAGATTTGGGTTTTCGATTATCAACTCAGGAGAGGCAACTAGGATGCAGACACCTCAAAGTAGGGCGAGTGCACTGGACCTGTCTCTATGTCCATCAGCAATGGCCCTGGATTTTAGTTGGAAGGTGATCCAGGACCCTATCGGCAGTGACCACTTGCCGATAGAAATTTCCTACATCAAGGGAGGATGTCCAGTAGAAGGAATCCCCGTTAAATGTGACTTAACGAGGAACATCGACTGGACGAGATACGGCGGATTAATAGCCGCTTCGCTTTCACTTGACTTGGAAGATTTGTCTCCTGTCAAGGAGTACGAAAAACTTGTTTCAATCATAAACAAGTGCGCCCTTGAGGCCCAAACAAGGCGCTCCCACCAAGCAAGGACATTTAAAAAACCTCCCACTCCTTGGTGGGACAAGGATTGCCAAGCGGCTTTCACCAAGAAGCGTGAGGCATTTAAAGCCTTCCGGGACACGGGCTCGAGGTCTTTATATGAAAAATATAAAGGACTGGAGAGAACGTGCAAAAACCTGTTGAAGGCGAAGAAAAAGGGTTATTGGCGTAGATACGTCAATAATCTAGACCCTGCCACTTCACTTAATTCGCTTTGGAGAATAGCTAGAAGGATGCGAAACAGCAACAACATCAATGAGAGCGAAAGCTTTTCTGGCGAGTGGCTGTATGAATTTGCCCACAAGCTTTGTCCCGATTTCGTTCCTGCGCAAAGCTTTACACAACATGCGCCTGGTAGTGACCCAAGGATGGATTCACCGTTCTCAATGGTAGAGCTGTCACTTGCTCTCCTATCAAGCAAAAATTCCTCCCCAGGTCTGGATCAGATTGGTAGCAAATTGCTTCAAAATCTGCCCGACATAGGGAGGAAACGTCTGTTAAGCATCTTTAACAATATGTTGGAGGTCAACAGCGTTCCGCAAGAGTGGAGAGAAGTGAAAGTTGTCACTATCTTGAAGCCTGGCAAACCGCCATCAAGACACGATTCGTATCGGCCAATATCGTTACTATCGTGTCTGAGGAAACTACTTGAAAGGATGATTCTTTTTCGGTTAGAAGAATGGTTGGAATCAAACAACCTTCTCTCGAATACCCAGTTTGGTTTTCGTAAAGCCAGGGGTACTAATGACTGCTTAGCCCTTCTGGTAACAGAAATAGAGCTTGCTCGTGCACGCAAGCAAAACATGGGATCTATTTTCCTGGATATACAGGGGGCATTTGACTCAGTATCACCATACAAGCTGAGTCAAAAATTAGAAAATGTGGGACTGGGTCCAAAGTTGAACAACTTTCTGTTCAACCTTTTGTCGGAGAAAGCTATGTATTTCAACAATGGTCATGTTCAGCTAAAGCGGACCAGTTTCCATGGACTAGCACAAGGGTCCTGCTTGAGCCCCCTGCTATATAACTTCTATGTCAGTGAAATAGATTCTTGCCTAGCTCCGAACTGCAGCATTAGACAATTAGCAGACGACGGCGTAATATCTTTTGCAAGCAGGGACGCCGCCGAAATTCAACTGGCTTTACAAACCACTTTGGACAACCTTTCCGAGTGGTCTGAAAACCTTGGTATCAAGTTCTCTGCAAAGAAAACTGAGATGGTAGTCTTTTCTCCTTTCAGCGACACGCCGAAAAACAGGGAGAAAAGACTATTTGACCCGAAAATTGATGTCTTTTTGTACGGTGAAAAGATATCAACTACCGACAATTTTCGATACCTTGGTGTTTGGTTCAATTCAAGGCTGAACTGGAGTACACACATCACCCATCTGGTGCAAAAATGCAGTAAAAGAATCAACTTTCTAAGGACAGTCACAGGATTCTGGTGGGGCGCACATCCATCAGACGTCCTGCGACTGTATAAGACAACGGTACTATCCGTGTTGGAATATGGCAGCATATGCTTCCATTGGGCATCCAACACGCATATCCTCAAGCTAGAGAGGCTACAGTATCGTTGTCTTAGACTCGCACTAGGGAGCATGAAATCAACACACAACATGTCCCTAGAAGTGATGACCGGAGTGATGCCGCTAAAACTTCGTTTTGAAATGCTGTCGCTTCGCCTTCTAGTCCGTTCTTCAGTATCAAATCCCTTGATCGAAGAAAATTTTAAAGCACTTCTAGAGACAGGTTCTAAGAGCAAAATCTTGAAGATCTATGAAGATTTTGCTGCCCTACAAGTGCATCCTAGCGCTCCACAGGCATTAAACCGTGCTGCCCTTCCTGAGACCTACAGTTCCCTTTTAACAACAGATTCCTCGTTGCACGAGGAAATTAAGACCATACCGAATGATCTTCGCCCGATGGTAGTTCCGGGCATTTTCAGGGATAAGTATGGCCATTTAGACCAAAGTAGCCAGTATTATACTGATGGATCATCCTCTAAGGAAGGCACCGGCTTCGGCGTTTTTAGTGAGTCCGCCGAAGCATTTTTCAAATTGCGGGAGCCGTGTAGTGTCTACACCGCAGAACTAGCCGCAATCTTGTACGCACTATTGATTATAGCAGCGAGACCTTCGGATCAGTACTTCATCTTTACAGATAGCCTTAGCGCTATTGAAGCACTAAGATCCCCGAAGGCTGTTAAGAGCCAGGATTTCCTTGTCATTAAAATCATAGAATTGCTTGGCTCCATGTTCGACAAGGCGTTCAGGATTTCGCTAATTTGGGTACCTGCTCATTGTGGAATTCCCGGCAACGAGAAGGCAGACTCACTGGCCAAAACAGGCGTCCAACAAGGCGCATTTTACGACCGTCCGATCTCGGCCCGAGAGTTTCTTCGCCTACCACAGCAACTTTTCCTGTCTCGCTGGCAGAGCATGTGGGAGGCGGATGATCTCGGGCGATTCCTTTTCTCGATCTCTCCGCAAGTGTCCCTGCGGCCTTGGTTCGGTGGGCTCTCTGTTGACCGGGCATTCATACGCATGATGTCTCGACTTATGTCGAATCATTTCGCGTTGAATGCTCATCTTCAGCGTATAACTCTGGCTCAGACGAAGGTGTGTGGCTGCGGTGACGGATTTCACGATGTGGATCACCTTCTGTGGTCCTGCGTGGAGTTTGAAACCGCAAGACCCTCCTTGTTGAGCGCAGTCGAGAGCATCGGCAGACGACCGGGTATAGAAATAAGAGAAGTGTTGGCAACTAGGGACCTCGCCTACATGAGGCTCGTCTACCGATTCGCCAGAGACAACGGTCTTATCCTTTGATTCCACATCCCTATTATCCTTCCAATCCACATCCGCCACTCCTTTTGTTATATGTTGTGTTGTCTTTGTGGTAAGTGTTTTATGTAGTGCAACGGGTATTGCGTTGACCGGGCTGTATAATTCGAGGGCGATGTCCATACTGCCGTAAAAGGAGGCAGGCTTTTTCGTCTGTAGCAGTGTGCTGCAAGTTAGCCCAGCTTTGATACGGCGGGTCCACCTGTGTTGGTGCTGGGCTCGGGAGTGGTCGGCGGGTACAGCCTCGTAAACAGTGGAGTCACTCCAGCTGTTGCGAGATGGAATCCGCCGATCTCTTTTGAGTCCGATGTTGACTTGGTCGATCATAGGCTGTGTCATGGCTGGGCTACTTGGAGAACATTGCACGCAGAAAAATTCATGTTTGTACTGTCCAAATAACTGTGCTTGTTTGTTTCAGTCCAGACCCACATCACACACTTCAATAGTCAACCGGAGCGAACCAACCCCCATCGAAGCCATAGCCACAGCAATAGAACCGGACCAAAAAAAACTTACAACACACACACATACCCTCACAATAGAAATGGACAGCAACCACCCATTTTCCCTGCACAACCGAGCATGCCCGGGATATGGCAAACAACTAGGAGGAAATGCCTAGTTAATTTTGTTAATTGTTTTTTCTGCGTGAATATAATTCACAGTCACCACATGCGGTGGTGACAATACGGCATCGGACCGTAATACTCAATAAATAATAATAATGAAAAGTAACATCTGTTAGCATTGAGAAAAGGGCAGGCTATTTCAATTTTGGCTTTCAATTTTTTCAAAGAGTAATTAAAACAGGATTGTCTACTAAAAAAGTAAAATAAGCATCGTATCTTAGCATCAACAACAAAAAACATCATATTCGCAGCAGCAGTTCCAACGTTTTGTAAACTCTAAATGCCCAGCGAGGAAAGCTTAGGAAAAGGTTAACAGCAAACATGCTCACACTCTCGCGAAAGCTCTCCATACATTTCCACTAACTTGCCTCATATTTGTCTCATTGATTGACTACGATTTGAAATGGTGGCCCCTGCTCTTCCACGCGTCAACATCGGCTTCCACCGCCCAAACCAAAACAGCATCCAACAAATCCGGGCCACCGGGTTCAAAATACCACCGTAAAATCTCCATAATGTGCTCCATTTTTCCTGCTTATAACGAAGCCGTTGTTAGACGACGGCACATGAAAACGAACAGAATGGAGAAATGTGACTCTTCGACAAACGGCTGACGGCTCCCAGCCACTCCCAGCACACATGGCAAAGTGGCCTTTCCCGGTTTCGCTTTTGCCTTGTTTCAGCCTGGCTGCGCTTCCAAAAGGACTGCCCCGAGACTGAATGCCACTCAACCAATCAGCCAAAGCGAACGGGAGTGTGAGAGGATAAAAAAGTAAAACCAACCCTCGCGTTCACTAACGCTTGATGGTTAGTCTGTCGTCAACAGACATTTCGCAAACAATTGCATTACTCACTATTGTTTGTAGTCTCGCAGGTTTCGCATTAACACGCTCACGCTCACCGCTTCCGCTACTTTCACTGCCCCCCCGACCCGAATGGTGTCAAACGTACCGAGAGGCTATGTTTGATCATCATTATCCAGCCCTGTAAAGTTCATTCGCGCCATTCGAAGCATTCTTCTTTTTACGGTCCTTTTTTTTGGTTTCGTTTTCCACATCGCATCCTTGCCTGCCTTGTCGGTCGGTTGCACCTTTCGCAAAAGCATGACGCCTTTGCTTTGTAGTGAGCTGTGATCCAGGATACTTTGTTGTGCTGTGATTTTCCGTCGCCACTCCTATTTTCCACACCTCCCCCCTTTCCGGTGGGGAATGTGGGAACGATGGGAGGGTCGTTCGAGCGGCTCAAGAGAGGCTTAAGCGGCAGACTAAACCGGTGGCTTTTAGACGTAGCCCGAAACGGCCTCCCCGTCAGGCAAAATATGTTCGAACGAGCGCCTCGGGCGGAAGATCAACACTTTCCTTGTCTAGGTAAGAGGACTAAGGCCTGCCCTTTATTCTTCCCCCACTACACCACGCCGCGTTGGAGGGATTCACGATACGGACACGGCGTTCGCCACGAGTAGCCAGCGCGATCTGGTGCACGAAGGCAAGAAGGGTTTTCGTTTTTCTCCAGCATCCAGTGCAATGGATGCGGTCTGCTGCCGTTGCGGTTGCGTTATTGCTATAATGAGCTTTTTATAGAGCAAACGTGACAAGGGGTAAAGTGCTCTGCTGGCAAGTAAAAAGGGGCCAACGAGGCAATGCTGAAGTTTTACTGAATCGTCTTTCGAGCGCTGCTCGGCGAAGCGAAGAACCACACGACCGGCTCGTGTGAAGAACCGATGCGCCCGACCAGTCGACCATTGATTCCATTCAAATCTTCTTCCCGTCGGAGTACGGGTTGTGGTGGAATGTGTTACCTGGAGAGCCTCGGTCGATTACATCGTTCCCTCAGTTCCTGTGCTTCGATTTCCACAAGGCTGTGCACAAGAAACCGGGTAACCTTGTTACTTCCAAGTCATCGGGTTTACTGATAGTTGACATCGGGCTGGTTGATTGGATGTAGCGAGCATATCCCGAGCCCCTGCGGCGATAAACCATGCACAAGACGCTAAGGGGTTCTTGATGGTTTCTTTAGTGATTTTCGGACTGCTTCGTTCGGCACATACTTCGACGTACGGTTTGCTTAGTAATGCATCGAAAGTAGATCAAACGCTGGTGGACTTTTCCTAGAAATCGGTAACAAATTGTTTTATTAACAGTTCATTCGTGCTAATCCTTGATACAATTTAAAACCTTTTATAGCCCAAATAAAGTCCTGAAGCAAAGTACTGCAATAGTTGCACGTTGCTTTGCTGGAAAACTAGTTTATTGTAATGGCAAATAAGAGCGGAGATCTTTTCTATCATAATAAACTGGCTGTATTGCTTGGAGCTAGTTTACAACTTACATACCTTTCACATTAGTTGGAAGACATTTCCTTCTTGGAACCGTCAAAGGGCACCTTAAACTGGATGTGACCCATATCCTGAGAGGACACCTTATCCTAGGTGTAACATTTTCAAAATTGGACAAACGGGAATGACACACACACAACGATTGAAGGAAGAATCACAGTACTGTGACGTTGAAGTCACTGTGGAGCACTTACTGATAGAATGTCGGTGATAGAAAGAAACACAATTTAAGTGATCACTTGAGTGCTATGCTCTCCGATTACTTCAAATAGAATAAATAAATGTCAAATTTCTTGAAAAACGTAAACTCCGTACTTCGAAATTTATTTATTTTTCTGTACGACGTTTAAAATAATATGTAGAGAAAAATAATAAACAATAATACTGCTCAGTATGAGTGGATTGTTAAAAATACTAGTAAAACAAAATAAAAGCAATAACTTATCCCGTTTGCAATCGAACTCATCATTGCCATATGCAGAGTCTTGATCATAGCGAGAACTTCAACCCTTTTCAATGTCCTGAGTGTGTTCAGTCGTGACCTGCTTCTTACTCACTGACATGTCAGTCAAGTTCATGCCCTCGGCATAAATCGCAGAATGTTTGGTAACTATCCAATGCCTTGAACTACATCTAACATGGAGAGTTATGCTACATCGTATTCCACACAAACTCATAGAAGATTATCTGTTTCGTGAAATGTGATTTTGAGGATTCAAGTATGGATTAAGGTATGAGGTTGAGGCCTCATACTTTTTTATAAACTGTTATACTAAGGAGATGTGAGTTCGATGCATAATCGTTAAAAAAAGACTAAATATTATTCGATCCTATAGAACGCACGATGGTCTGGGAAGTCGAGGAACCAAGGCTTCAGGAATTGCGCTGTATGGTCAGGCAAGAAATTCTTTGATATATTAACTTAAACTACCTCAAAGAACTACCGCTAGGGCTCGATAGTTTGGATTATTATGACACCTTCTTACTACCCTTAAACTAAAAGAGCGACTAGCCAAAAAAGATATCAAAAAAATGTCAAATTTTTGGAAGCCAAGCGGAATTCCGTGAAATTTTTACTGATGAACAATAACAAAAAACATATAAAATTAATAGAAAATGCTACTTTCAATGATGTATACACTGTCATGCATTAAAATATTCTTCTTTCCGTCTTTGGCATAACGACCTCTTTAGGTCCTGTCTGCTATAACTGGCTTACTAGACTTATTGATACCGCAGCGTTGGACAGTCACTCCTCACTATGGGGGAACGGCCAGGTTGGGGTTTGAACCCGGGTCTTACCGTATGAAGACCGGCGCCACTGTCACATCTACTACAGGACCGGCTTAATATTAGATAATGCAGATTAAATTAACAGAACCAACAAAGACCAACTTTAAAAGGTTTTACTTAAAAAATGCGTCAACCAAATCTAGAGCAACATTGCATTAAATTATTCATTTTTAAGTCGAAAATTATGTGCAATCACTCTAATTGTTGAAGCAGGTCTTTCATGCAAAATTTGTAGCTTTGTTCGCTGTTTTGTCCATATCGACTATCTGGCAAGTCTATCCGACCAGCTCTAAGATAAGGAAATCATCCACAATGCCAAGATACTTTTATACTCTAAGAGGTCCAGTTTTCCATTTGTATCACTGTTTGTTAGTCAGAATTTGTAGCAAAGTGAAGTACATTTAACTAGCAAATGAAATGTGATTGGAAGATTTTTCCGTTACTAGAAATTTCTGCAGCACTCGATGAATTGATTTTTGTATTAAATATTAGTTATAAAATTAAAGCTTTCGTTAAGCTTCATAACATAGGCTCTTATGGTACTAGGCTGTCAGCTGAGCAATGTGTCTAATTTTCTCTCGATACAAACAGCAAAAACACCGTTAATTCTAACATCCCTGGTATTCCACATCGGATAACGTGTATGAGTCAATTCTAGCTAGCTAGGCAAAATATCCTGCCCAGATCAAATCAGGCCCCCATTCCGGTTCACTACAAAGAGAAGCGTCCGTTGGGGTGGAAAACAACAATCCGTTACTAATCAAACCAGTACGCTCATTACGTCGTCGTCCTGTGCTGTAGATTTATAGCACTGTTTGTGAGTATCCAGGCCGGTATACTTTGCCCCTCACGTATACTCACTCTCACACAAATACGAACCAACGCTCACCGCCCCAATACAGGCTCTGTGCCTGTGTTACCAACTTCGAACGGAGTGCTGACCAATGCCGGCTGGACTCGGAATGGAACCGGAACTAATAAATTAGCCCTCCCGGCAACAGTTGTTTGTTTCCCACGTCTTTTCAATTTTGCACAGTTTTCCACAGTAAAATCCACCCCCCATCCAGCAGTGCTGCCAATCTGTTTGACGCAACGCTGTTCGTGCAAAAATTCATTGAAACCGTATTATCGTCCCTCGCCACACTGGCCCGCCGACTGTTCTGTGGGCCCTTTTCAGCCGCAATTTATTCTGTCCTTTTCGGCAAGTTGGCAAACTTTTGCGATTCGCCAAGGATTTGCTCATTTAGTAATCAAAGCAGGAAAGAATTGAAGCAAAAAAACAGTCACACACTCACAGAGAAAAGTTCACCCAAAACTGCATTCGCAATAGAACGTTCCGGTTCCGCAGTGAACCAATTGCTTCAAAGTCAAGCACAAGGGAGCAAATAGCTAGGCACCGTTACTCAGCATTTCCCGCATCAAGGACGGAGGGATTTCAATCAGAAAGTTTGAACTATAAATTAGCAGCGGCAAGTGCAGCGGGTTTGCTTAGCACCGGGAAGGGTGGGAGCTGCAGATGAGGGAATGTCCGCAAGAGATGTACACATAATTAATGAGAAAAATAAAGACCGGTGTATCGGAAATTATTTAACGGCCCTGGGAATCGAGAATTCGTGACCTAGTTTAACCCTTGGAGTAGCCGGTTCGATGCAGCTGCAGCAGGATGATTGTACAATGTGGCCAAAGATTGAGCAGGGTGCAAGTGGCGCACAAAATGCCACGAAATGACCGTTGAGATTTGAGCGCACCGAGACTTCACCGGGAGAAAATCAATCGGAATACTTAAGTTGTATTGAAAATTGTTCTTTTGCGTGATTGATACAAGCGTGTGCGAGTTTGGTTAGTTTCAAATCCATTGCTGTCGCTCAACTCCCTGCTCCAATAGTTCTTTCAAACTAGCGAGGACATAGAAGGTTCAAAATTTTCACTTAGAAAAAAAGACTCTTGATACAGCTAGCAATCTCACATTGTTTAATTGAGATTATGTTTACCGATTGTAAACAGATTTTGACCGTGAAGCAAAACGTGGTCCTTCAGCAAAAGTCCAGCTGAGCAGCAACATTAGAAAGAAAACATCTACCCTCGCAGCAACAATGCTCAAATATAAATAAAAACCATGCCAATCAGTTGATTGAGTAGCATGAAATAGCTTTTCCATAAGTTTCCGTAAGTGATTGATTCACGTCGTACGTCCAGAGCGTGCTCCACTGCACACAGTCACCCCGGCAAACACGGAGCCCCGGGCTTTGGGCTGGCCCAAAGAAAGGAACATAAACACCAAACACACGCTCAAGCACACTATACATCAAGAAAGAAAAAAGAACTACAAAATAAAAAAAGAAACAAGCAGGAAAAACGCTTTCAAATAGCTACAACATAACAGCTATTGAATGAGTGTGCTTCTCATCTTCGACTTCAGCAAGGTTTCAGGGCGCGTTATGTTAGGAGCCGGGCCGCGAACACGGACCCCGAACGCAGCTCGAAACCGTACAACTTCGGGCTTCACCGGGCTGGCAGATAAGATTGAAATAATTGTATTTGCCTAGAAAGCAATCCGCCGGCTCAAGGTCGAGCATGACGATGCCGACGCCGACGACCCAACCCATCCCGATGTTCGCCAGATCCATCACGTTCATCACGGCTTTGGCAAACGAAGGACACCAAATCCTGTCCCTGAAGGACCAGGCAACCGACCATTTGGTGTGTGTGTGCGTCTGTGCTTATACAAAACACAATTGTGTACTTAAGTGATTACTTAAGTGACCAGTGCGGGAACAAATGCGTCCGACCTGGTGTGGCGGCCTGGTCTTGTTCAGTATGTTTTCTTCTTTAACTAGCTTCGAACTCCAGGTTTTTCTTTTTTTGGGCTGTGAGTTGTCGGGTGTGTTGAGAGTTAATTTGTTCGGTGGAACGAATCACGGGACAGTTTCATAATTACTAATCTGTACAGGGCCAGCGATGAGTGAGGCACGCTTCGGAGGGACAGCCAAAAAAGAACGATAATCTGTGCGATGCTTTTGATAGAGGATTTAGAGTAAAGGTCTTTGTGGGGTTGTTCTATAAATATAGTAGGGCGAGGAGATAGACGAGGTTCCTTTGCCGGGTATAATAGAGCAAAAACTGAATAGAGCACTAGAATCATGATTACTTCATCTACTTCAGTAAACAAGCATGGGAACTTACGTTAAGAAATACAGGCAACTAATTTATTCCTTCAATAGCTTAATTCTCCTTGTTGTTTGGTCATAGCCAGAGCGTAGAGAAATTTTCTAGACTCTATACTACCTAATCGTTGGCTACTGGGGAACGGTCAGGATGAGATTCGATAACTGGTCATGACGTGTCATGACTACCTGTTCACATGTTCTTCGAGGATTTTCTACGCTCCTGTGTTAGCTGTCGTTTTTATTGGCCATGATTTGTGTATAATTTTGCAAATGATATAACTATTAGCTTCAAGTTACATTTTATTTAGATACATCAGCTACTTTTCTCCTTTATTTATTTATTAATTAATTTGTTTAACAATAGCTCAATTTCTGGGCTACACTATGTACAAAATGTTTTTCTTATTAATAAATTAATCGGAAAGCGCCAACATTTCTGTTTTCAAACGTTGCATTGAAGAGCTAGAGTCAAAGTATTGGAAGAAATTACCAAAGATCCAAATCATCTCTAACAGAGACACGCTATGTAATCGTTGCCGTAGCTAAAGCCAGTAGGGTATCGATTCTATCTTGTTTAAAGATCCTTTAAAAATTCTTAGGTCTTTACCAGCAGGAAAAGCAGGAAGGAAACTTACAGATCGTAAGTGAAATAACAGACAGCGATGTGCGATGATAGTCACGTCAATCAACTGTCACTATGAGAAAAGTCACGCAAATCAATCCGTATCGAGAAGCTGCCAAAGAAGAGCACCAAATCAAGCTACTGAACTCTTAAATCGAACCGATCAGAACAAACATACAACACTTGATCACATAACAGGTGAGTGATGGACCTTCGCACTTTTATTATTTATGTCGGTCAAGAATCGGTTTATTTTTTCTGTAAATTCTTACTTGCTTTTATCTGAAATAAAATCAATTAAAACACTTTTTACTTAACCACGCTATTTACATATTGATAACCAATTTTAAACTTTAACCGAGCATGCCCGGGATAAGGCAGAATAACAGGGAGGAAATGCCTTGTTAATATTTGTGAACTTGTAATCGTCAACACATGCGGTGTTGACTATACGGCGTCATGCCGTAATACTGGAATTATAAATAAATAAATAAACAACCAATTTTAACTGATGTAACATGCTTTTCCTACTCATGGATTTACTGGATGATATGATCAACAAAAAGTCGCCATCAATAATCAATGTAAAATTTCCGGAATGATTCTTATAACTGTTGAACTTCAACCAACTAGAGGGATGGTGTTCGCATCACTTGTTCAGGTCCCTCTCTCTCTCTCTCGTGAAGTGCGGCATTTTGAATAAGGTTCATAAGCTCAAAGTTACCTTGGAAGAAGTCGCTTCCTGCCAAGAACTGCATAGTAAAGAACTCGTCATTTAAACGACATCCAGGACAGTTTATACAGATGCTGCTTTTAATATGAGGCCCTGAGCATGTCTTATCAAATGCTTATATGTTTTAAATAAACGAATAATTGATTCATGCGATACCAGTAACGACTTCTGGTTTTGTATGATTACCAGACCCAAGGATAAAAGTATTGGTTCATTGGTTCACAATTAATATAATTCATTTGTTTCGAGTTATTCCAAATGGGTTTTACCAGTGTACTTTCTACATCAACAGCTATCCAATTACCTATAAATTTAGTCTTTACTTGGTGAAGATTCTCTTCGGCCTTAAGGTGGAGGTATTGGTCTGCCAAAGATTATTTCAACAAGTGGAGAACTTTTTCTTTGATAGCTATAGTTAATTATATTTTGTGACGTTTACTAGTTGGCAGCTGTGTAGGTTTTTTACTGGGTAGGACTAGATATACCACTGTAAACAGCTCTTAAGTCAGAATTAGATTAAATCGCAGCCCTAGCTTAGATTAATCCAAATAAAAACTACTCATTCACTCTTTACCCAATTACATCGATAAAATTTCAGTTAAGCATTTTAGAAAACATTGCGCAAATCACTCACAATATTAAGTTTATTTTTCCCATTTAATAAAACCAAAACCCATTACCGTTCCCTAAAACAACTCCTCATGAATTACTGCCCGGTATCTTACCATCGCATTACCACTTTCCCGAGCTAGCAACAAAAAGAAGACGATCACCAGTCGTAAATAGTTATGCACGATCGCTGGGTCCGGAAAATTGATTTCCTGTTGAGCCCACACCCGTCCCAACTCTCACTAACCGCGGGTACGGTACCCGCGCGGGAGCGTTGAATTTTTAATATGTAATGAAATATGAAATTTATTGCCGAACGAGTATCAGCTTCTAAAGTGCGTTATTTCACGAGCACCAAATAAAATAGGCAAAATGTGAAAACCTTCCACCCTGCCACCCGCGAAAATCGCTCCCTTGCCATTCTACCTTGGCTCCTAATTGAAAGCTGTAAACTTGCTCGATGGATCTGTTTTACCCTCCCCCGGGGGAGGATCCAAGGGCTGAAGGACGGGAAAGGTAAAGAGATGATTATTTTACATGCTAGCAAAACACGCCCGTATACACGTTTGTAACTTTTGCGCGTAACTCACCGGTTTGTGTTTAATCTTTTTTTCTTTCTCCCACATTTATGTAGATGTAGATTCGCCGTTAACGCAACACGAAAGCATCACGGTTGTGCTGTAACGTACAGCCAATTAACACGTTATTGACATTACATACTGTACTTATCGTCTGTGTGTGTGTGTGTACACCGATGATCAACAAGTGTACAAATCGCATTTCGACTTACTCTGCCGAAACAAACCACCGAGCCGATCAACAGCCCAGCGTCGGAAATATCTGTTCGCTTCCTTCTGATTCTGCTCTCATTTTTGGCGTAAAAGTACGCAATGCCCACTTTTTGGCGGAATTTCCCGAGTAAGTACATTTTCTTTTCTCCACCCCGGCACTCGGCAAGGTTATGGGGCGTAACCTGTCGTTTGAATATTCTTGCTCATTAGCAAATGCGCAAATTTCCCATCCATCAACGGCGCACACGGTGTGTGTGTACACGCTGTTGTCTTGAATTAAGAGATATTTGTTCAACGCCCAGCCGTCCCAGGCAAAAACCTGGAGCCTTTGCATTGGGCGAAAGGGAGTGCCCTCGGTGCCATAATCACCGTTTTGCATTCTAATAGGCTCAACTTTCATACCTGTGCTTTTGATATTATCAGGCGGCCTACTCGACCCCGGGACGCTCGTCAGCCCGCTCGTCTAATGCCACGGCATTAAGGTGAAAGAATTTTTAGACGAAGCAAAACCCCATTTGCATTACATTACGCGCAAGGGCGGGCAAGCAACCGGGCGGCCCTATTTATTATTAAACATTCCCCCGGCTCTTCGCCCTTGCTGCCCTTAGTGCCTCGCAATGAAGAGACGGTGAAAGCTACAGGAGTGCGAAAATTAGGACGCTGTTCCGTAATAACTGCGACGACTAGAAACCCGGAAAACCCCTGTTGATGGTTGTTTAGTATCGGGAGTTGATGGTTGATTGAGTTAGGTAGAGTGTGGGGGGGAAGGGGGGGGAGGCGGAGCGAAAATAAAATGAAAACTCCCAACTGCGATACAAAAAAAAACACCAGCCGCCACCGATGCACGGTATTCGCATCGAACGAAGAATTCATTTAGATTCCGAACAGGTACTTTTTGGCAGTCACCGGCAGCAAAGGCTTGCTGTCGGGGCTGGTTCTGCGGCCAAAACATTCCATCATCATCATCATCATCCGTCGAGTGGTGCTCGGTCGGTCGAGCCAACAGTAACGAGCACATATTTACATATCGTTTCGAAAATTTCACTTCTTTTCACGCTTCATCAGTCGCGCTCGATCATTACTGGGAGCCACGGCCACGTGGGAGATCCGGATATATTGTTGTTGTCTAAGCGGAAGTAAGCGTGCCTGTGTTTGTGTGTGTGAGAAAGTACCTTTTATTCCTTCTTTTGCATACCACGGTTCGCGAAGGGTTTTAAGATATTTATTGATTTTCGTACAGTTTTTTTCCCCCCAATTGCGTTATCAAATAGCTGAGGCCTCAATAAAAAATGGCGACCCTTGTTACCACAGCCCCGCACTGCACGGGCCAGGATTCACGTTCACTCTGATTTATCGTGCATAAAACCGCTGAAATTCTCCTTAAAGCTTGAATCCCCGAGCTTTGATGTAACGTTACTTCGGCTGCCAGAGATTTTATGTCCGCGCTCAGCTTCCTTCTCCCTTGTCACCTTGTCACGCTCGTCTTATTTAATCACACGCGCCTTTTTTTGTTCCAACCACGTATATCAACAAGTCACGCGTTGGTTATCCGGATAAGTAATATCCTGAAAATTAATTTTTGATTCTCCGTTTGGACTAACCACGCTCTCTCTCTATCTCTAACCATAAACATTCATCATCGCTATCTGGGCCACCCATTTGTTTGGTGGCCAGACGACACACAGGCCATCGCCCTCACGATGGGGAAGCAAATTGTAGCAGCTAGTAGCTTTTCGGCGTTCTGTTATTTTCTTCTTATCTTTGCACTGCCGCTGTCTCGGTGTTACCCTAAACTGCACACACACACACCCACTTCACCCGATGCTGCACAGACCCTCGACACAGATCTGGCGTGAATGTTATGTTGCGATCCCTGCCCATCGACCCCATACGCGGCCAGGCCCGGTTTGCCGTAAGCTTGTTTAAACAGTGTTACTTTGGAATAATAAATCAACATCAGAGTGGGCTGAAAGTGGGACGGGGTGTTTTTTTTTTTTTCTTCGTATTCTGCTTCCGTGTTGATGATGAAAGAATTCGCTTTCTCTTCGCCTTGATGTAGAGGAATGCACGGCCGCCTGTGCTGTTGTGACTTCCGGGTTTATGGGAAGCCGTTATGCTGGTTTGGTTCGTTCGTTTGGTTTTCTGCCTCTGTTTTTATGCGCGATAATAACTGTCAGTGATACAAACGAGTGTTTCATTTATGGACACTTGCCCATCAAATGTATCGTAGTGCTGCAAAAGTACACGAATGTAACACAAATAAAAATAAAAACAGAGGATAAATGATAGCTTACTACAGCGGATTGTTCGCTCAGATATGGAAAAAGAGCTCCTTTTCTCCTTCAAATGTTCCCGAAGCATGTCCTTAATTTTCCTCTCCTAAAAATCAAAAAAAATCCCACAGAGCTTCCAACAAAAATGTTCACCGAAAAAACATACATTTGATAATTTGGTCCAAAAGCCCGGCCTGATTTATTCACATGGCTGCATGGGGGAGGGCTGAGGAGATAGGATTTCTTTTATCTCTCGGACGAATCCCTGCATCGAGTAGTGCTGAAAGCTAAATCCCCGTTTTCGGAACATGGTTGTCATTGCCTTCGTCACTTGCAGGTGAGCGGTGACTATAAAATTAACTAACGAACACGGGAAACCCGGACCCGGACTGCAGACAGAGCGTCCTGCACGTCAATCAGTTTCAATCTGTAGTGTCAGCACAACCGGCACAATCTGTGTCAGGATGGAAACCTGGTTCTGTGTCTGCCCCGGAACGTGGTGCCGCATCGCATGTAGTCGATGTGACTATAGTGCTCGTGAGTGCTGCTGCTGCATTTTTAATCAGCACTAATGGTACAGTTGTTTACACCTTGGCAGAAGGATCTCTTCCCTCTATCGTCTCCGTTTTTTTTATTTTTTTTGCTTTTGCTTTGTCGGAATGGATTATCTTGTCTATTGGGTATCAGTTTTTCTATCCAACCAACCCCCCCATTTGCCAACCCATCGCAAGTGATATGCTTTCAAGTGATATCGAATCGGGTAGCGATTCTTCCAGGAAATGGAAAACAGCCTAGTTAGCGTTTGTCCGATATGCTTTTAGCTCTTTGACGTTATAAGTAGTACAAAGGAAAGGTGTTTACGGCGATAAGTTACTGTTAAGCATACGTTTTACAAGTACCTAAACTGGATTAATGGATTTTTAGAATCCACCAACAAATAAAAAAAATTAAGTGAACCGAATAACCTCATTCTTAAGTTAAAGCTACAGAGTGTAACATGGAAAAAATTAGGAAATTCATACGACTTAAATATAAAGGAGTTTGATGAGTTCTTTTGAAACAAAACATAAAACTATGTGACCCACTTTTTATGATTGCATTCTCAATGTGATGCCAAAACCAACATATCGTTTGATCTCTGAAGTCACTTTACTGCTGCTTGGTTCGATCCATCCTAGAAGACTAGAGATTCATCTGCTGTCCCTCGGTTTCAGTTTAGATTATCAAGCTGGAACAAGAGCTTTATCACCAATTTACCCAGCCGTTAGTTGCTTGGCTCCTCCAATCAGTCCCTCTCCTCCTAATAATGCCAGCTATCGACTCTTGGGGCTGGCGTCTTCAAAGAAGCGCGGTTTGTGGCTAGTGCCGTGTTCATTGCTGGTTTGCGATCATCGGATAGGCTTATACGTTCCCACACAATCACTCCGCTCCGTGCTCCAATCACTTCAACAACTATTACACACTTCTATTACCTCGCGTTCCCGATAATCCTTTCTTACATCCCTGTACGTCACGTACCTCAGGATCCTTAGAATCCTTAGTCAACTATACCTTCTAGAGGGCATCCTCAAATTTATTTGGTGTAATGAAGCGAGCAGTGCGGCTATTGAAAACAGCATTAGGACTTTAAACCGTTTTGTCTGTTAAAGGGCCAGTTATTTTTAATGAGTCCCTCCCATTTCCTTTTCATATTCTGTAATCAAGTGACGTTTCACTCTAGCTCTCGAAGTTGAAAGAAGGTCTTCTTTAATATTTCAGCTGAGATTTTTCAGAGATATCGGACCTTCACTAACCACCATTCATTGCTAAGGAGCTATCCAAAGAGACGAACGCTTGGCAAACTCCATGAATGTTTTCTGGCTATAAATAAAGCTTTATTTGATTTATATAAAGCTATAAATGGCATGTATGGCCTAAGAGATTGTTAAGCCAAGTTTTAAAAAAATCAACCCACGATGATGCTTGGTCAACTTAATACTCAACTCCAACTTTACATTCTCGAGAGCGTCCTCAAGTTTATTTGGTGTAGTGACACAACCAGGACGATTATTGGAGATAGCATTAATACAGTATAACTTGATGCCGAAGAACAACATTAAATTCGTTCAACAGGAATTGGTTTTTTCTTGAACAAAGGCAGCAATTAGTTTGAATTAGTCCTTCACGGTTTAATATGTTCTGTAATCAAGCAATGTATAAATCTGGCAGTAAAAATTGGGTAAAAACTTAAATTCTTGAAATTTACTTTGAAAGTAATGTCTTGTGATAGCGAAGAAGTCCCGTGGTTTTAAATGCGTTATAGTAAAATGGTGTTATAAGGCCGTACCTATAACCTGTCAACTGGAAAAGTTTCTGAAGTAGAAGCTCTTTTAAGAGATTTCGATCACTGGATCATTCAAGCATTATCGCTCACTTTATCTTTCTCTCTCTCTCTCTATCAATCTCTCTCACTCCTTCTCGTTTTCTCTCTCTCCCGTATGACCGTACTAGAAAGATCTTCTAAGTGCTAATCAATACATTTAAAAGGATAGTCGTTGCAGCAGTCCCCTGGCAATGACTTTGTGCAAAAACAGTCCTCTTCGACAATTTTCCATTTAATTTTCCAGAGATATCCTAAGATTCCTGATGTAATGTACTGCATTCCAAGTAATCTTTTAAGGTCCTTGGACCTTCACTTCCAGATAATCGTTGCTTTTAATCTGTGCGTATAGACACACACACACACTGCGATTTCCATGAATGTGTTGCTCATCAATTCGTAACCAATTCTTCTCGATACATATTTTTTAAAAATAGTATTTTAATCATTATAGCAGAGTTTGTGAATCTATTAGGGACCTTTGCAAGTATAAACGGATATCTGACAAAAAGTAAAGTAAAATATGTACATCATGTGAAACTTCGCTATCAACTGTGCTTTAAGGCACTGGGAAAGATAACACTATCTTCAGCTAATTATTGCGTTAAATTCGTTCTCTTTTGTTAAATTTTCTTAGATGATTCAACAATTTGAGAGCTGTAGTAATTTGCAAACCCGTATAATCAAACCAATAACAAAAAAAAAGTAATTTTGACACAGCTTGTTCCAATATTCAAGAATTAACATTTTCGCATTTTTTTTCCTGGTCACAATCCAGTAGTATCAGTATTACACTAAAAACATCGCCTAAACCCAGCTTCTGTGTAACCCTATCATGTAATTACCACACGTAGCTTGTAGGTAGTTGTTGCTCACCGCACACCTACAAACGAGATTCATGAGATTTCAAAACACTCATCAGCTGCCTAAAGCAATGAACATGCTTATCTACGCATTCCCGTGTGTGTGTCTACTGGTGTGGGCTATTCATTACCACACGTAACTAAATAAAATACAAAATTCTTCAAAGCACTCGTTTCATGTTTCGTTTGCTTATTTGATGTGCTTAGCACACCGTCGCGTTTCTGGTTGCGGTGATTAATTCGTTGTCCACAAAAACCCACTCACAGCTGTCCGGTGATCTGGCGCGATGTAAATTGAAAGTCGCGACCCGACTGCCGCCGACTCCCGTACTGTTTCATTGTACACCGTACTCCACTGGCCCTGTTTTTCGGTCCTTCCTCCCTCTGGATCGAACCCTTTCCTTCGCACCGAATGCCGAGTTAATTTACGATCCGCTAGCATACTAATCAAAGCCCCCAGAGCGACAAACTGACGAGCGAAAGCTAATCACCAAGTTGAAGCGAATGTAAATTACTTAGCCGCCCCTTTTGCGCTCTCCGGTCAGATTATCCCTGGGGTGTTCCGGTCAGGACCGGGAACGGAAGTGGCCAGTCGGTGCCGAATCGAACGAAACCAAAATATCCCAAATGAAACGGATATCCTTCCCACCGCACTTTTCTAATTGCTCTGTCAGGGATCTGTCCTCTTATTAGTGAGGGGATAAGATGGGCCAGAGTATTGTGTATTTGCCACGCTGGTTTATCCATATTCATCAAGGGCCGATTAACGCGGTTCGTTAGCGTATACATTTGGCCACGGTCAAAAGCAAAGTCTTTGGGGAAATTCGTTAATGTCGGGCACCGGGCACCGTGAAAACCCTGAAACGAATGACAGAATGCCAACTCCCCTAGCCCACATTTGCGATTCATTTGATGTTTCATGCTGTTTTCGTTTCGGTTTTGTTTGGTTTTTTGGTTTGTTTTTTCGAAGTGCTTCATAGTACGTTGTTCTTTTGGACATTGATATAACTCGATGGAGACGCCCAGTACTTTGTACGAATCATGCCGGCTCACTCCCAGATTTTGGTGTTGTTTTTTTTCAACGAATTCAGCCACTTTTTCTTGCAATTTCGAATAAAAATTTAATTTCATTGTACAAATGTTTCGAAGCCAGCTTTCATTTATAGCAGAATTTCCTAGATCACTAAATGAAAAGCAAACAAACATCAAATGAAAAACCAAGCAAAATGGGTCACTTCTTCCGTTTTCGTTTTTTTTTGTTTCCCACCGACCATCATCATCCGTCATTTGACTCTTGGTTGTCTATTTCTAGGACAGCACTGGCACTGGAGCCTTGCGCTCGAGTGCATTTAACGGACGAATTCAAGAAAAATGTCAAGCATTGCACTACTCAACCGAGCAGCGTGTGAAGCAGTGTGAAACTTAATGAAAACTCCAGGAACATGTACCGAAGCGAACGGGCCCCCGGACGGTTTTTCGCTTTGAAGATAAACGATAAGGTTGGTGTAATATTAAAATCGTTGAAACCGTAAGCTTCCGATCAAAGAACGTAAAACACTCTGCCCGGGTGAGTGACATGCCGTTGATGAATGAGTAATAATCCAATATTTTGCTAAGACTTTGCATATTCCATCTACCCTCCCGTACCGTAAGCGTCCCAATAAGTTTTCAACTAAATGCACTAGCCATCAGCTGCTGGCTGTTGGATGTATTATGCCATTTTGCAGCAAATATTTCATGGGAATTTTGCCTGGTACATTTAATCGAGAATTGATTACAAGCTGTGATTGATTATCTTGCAGACACCGAGCGACAAGGAGTGTAAATAGAGTTCAGCTGTGACAAACACTTATTTGATGTTGGGAGATAATTGAAAGAACATTTACATTCGTGCGGCCACTGGCAACGAATCTAATGGCGGTGAATTGAGGACTGTATCATGTGGTTTATCGACATACTGTTTGGCTCCTAAAGTGTTGATAGTAGTTGAAAAATCATGTTCCAACATTCTTGTTGATAAAGCTGAATATCAGTTTAAGTATGTGTTATACACTGAGGGAAATAAGAATAGCTCCACTGATCAAACAAAGCTTTCTGCTCGTTTTTCAATATTTTTTCTCGTTTTTCACACAGTTGATAACAGTGTTGTTTGGAGATGTTGTTTTATTTTAAAAATATATAAAAAAACATTCCTTATGAAAACTAATTTTGAAGCAATAGATCGAAGGCAGTATCTTAAACTAACGAGAAAGTTCTGAACAACCCCCAGCTAAAATATCTTCCAATGCTATGAAAATGAAGTACGATTCTTTAAAAAAAACATAAAAATTGCGACTGCACAATGATACGTGTGAGGAAAAGCTAAATAAAAACTGATGAACTGATAATTTGCTCTTTGATCAACGCTTTGATAAAATTTGATTTGTTGGTATGTAGACGGTTGTCAACATTTTAATGTTAAAACAAATCTCATTAAAAGTATCAAAAAGGATTTAAATATGGTGGTAGAGGCAATAACAGCGCCGACTCTTCATACGGCAGGACCGGGGATAAAATACTCATCTTGACCGTTCCTCCATAGTGAGAGCTGACTATCCAACTACGTGGTATCTTTAAATCTAGTAAACCAGAAATGGCAGGCATGACCTTAAGAGGTCGTTAGGCCAGACAAGAAGAATATTCTAATCTGAAAATAGAGGAATTGGTTAACACATTTTTAAAATATTCCTAAAAATCATGGTGGGGCTATTCTTATTACGCTCGGTGTAATTCGTTTTGAAGAAAAAACAACAAGTATTTAATTAATTAACACAAATACTAAACGGCAGCACAATGTGTCACTCGCTTCGGAAAAATTGCACCCCGTCTCACTAAACCTAACAAGCCATAAATCGAGCATCGGAATGAGGTCAAAGGGCCATCGCCTAATAAACTTAACACACCATGACAAAGATCACCGCGCAGAAGTTCAATCTTGTTACCCAGTGTAACGTTATTTATGGTACTAAATCTTTTATAAAACGATAGCCCAAACCGGTACCATTCCGCACCAGCTTAGCTCTTTTACGAGCCTTGCGTCTGCTAACCGCAACTCGTGTGTGCGAGTAACTCGAGTTCCGGTAAGGGTTTTCAGTGGGTTTTTTTGAGTGTGCGCTTGTTTTTTTTTTCGTGTTTCGTGTATCATAAAGCTCCCGGTTGCGCCCGGTGTCGAGGGGCTGTTTCGAATTTTGAACAGTCTGTCCCGCCTCTGTGGTTTCTAATTAGATACCCGAAACCCTTCAAATGAAACGTATAAAATTCATGATTAATGACCATTGAACGTGATGGCAACAGCATCAACCTCCAAACCACCGGATAACCACCGATACACACAGAGATAGAGAGAGAGAGAGATGGGCAGTCCTGGGCAGAGTGGGCCATTCGTCTGTACCAGAGTGTTCAGCACACACACGGAAAACGCGCGGTAGCAGGGAAAAAAAGCATCCTTCAACCGCTCAATAACCGAACCGCATGATCGTTGATCGGGGCTGATTTATTTCCACCGCTGGCAGCCAGGCCTTGGTTCACTGACAGGAGCAGCGAGCAGCAGGTTAGGATATGGCATGATGCTTTCGTGCCGGTTTCGAGTTCAATAACACTTCTTCAGATCGAGCGAATCGAGCAGACGTCCCGGGATCATATAACCATGTGTGGTAATGTTTTAGCAGTCGCAGTTAGCCGAAAATGGTGGCAAAAAGGCGAATTGATAGCATCATTCCGCGTGCAATAAAATTATACGGTTTCAACCGCTTTCGGGGTGTTATGGTTTTAGGGATGGTTATGCGACGCGGCTCAGCGTTGCCCGAACCGGCCCACTTGCACCGTTGGGCACGCTGCTCAAAACAACCACAACTTTCACCAGTAACGATGACGACGCAGTGCAGAGTTGTGAACGAGGGCGAGAAAACAGCAAAATAAAAAACAAACCCACCAGCAGTGTTCGTCTACTCGCAACACAACAATCGCCGAAAGCGACCACAATCACCAAGCCACCAGCCCCAGTGAAGTGGTGGCCGAAAAATGTCAAACAATACCATTATCGCTACACAGCGAACATGGGGCGCGCGTAAAGCATGGAGGACGGTCAATGATAAATATGGTAAACAACAACTCTTACAACCATCGCTACGGTGCAGTAGTCTAAGGAATCATAAAAAACACTATTACACAAAATTTATGATACAAGCCGAACGTTACCGAACAAAAGCAAAAATGGTGCATTGTCTCATCGGGATCGGGGTTTGCATAAGAAGAGTGAGCTTATCGTAGAGCGATCCTGACCCAATCCTGGCGCTTGTCTCCCCGACAATGTGAAGTTCGGATGATCTATCGGTGTGTGCAATATTTATCTCTCCGAAAAAATCGTTGGAGGTTGGAGGGAGTATAACCGGTTAAATTTACTTGAATATTCTTCATACTCTTCTGCAAACTTGATACTTGTACTTTTCTTTTTCAGGGTGTTGTTGTTATTGTTTTGGAGGAGTTTTAAGGCCCGGTAATGTGACTGTCTGTTGATGTAATCATAATTGGTTGATCCTGAGATCCTCAAATCAAATCAAACCAAATAGATTGTTGACAAAATTCAACGTCAACGATCGATCGAATGACAGCTGACCGTGGCTGTATGCAGCCGTATAAGGATGGGCCACGTACGCAGCCAAGGGAGAGCCGGAGAGATATAGAAGAGAGCAAAGGAAAAGGGCGAATGACCGCGTTACACTCAGCATTAGCACCCGAAAAGTGCTAGAAAGAAGACGTTTAGATTATTATCAGCCGAATGTGAAACAGAAATTTAGAAGAAATTTTCCAATACAGAAAAGGTGTCGGATTTCATTGATTTCTAGCGGGTTTGCTGCCTTGGGAACCTTGGGACCTCGCAGAGTGTGCTGTTAATTGTCTTAAGTGTATGCACCTTAGTTATGTGCGTTCCTCGTTGGAACATGCTTAAGCTGACTAGAACCCTCTATCTACTCATCACCATAAAGGAAAAACCTTTAACTCTGTTTCAGTGTTTCATGTTCTCCTAAGACCTTTTTTCTATATGAAAACTTCTCATAAGAGAAACATCTTATAACAGGTTCATATATTGCAAAAAAAAACATAACAGACTCATTTTAAGCAGGCATAACAATCGATCGCACCTCGCTCGATCGCAAGCAACACATTTGGTCACGACAAGAACCCCAAGTTAGCAATACGGCCAGGCCGTTCTTTATGAATAAAAAAAAAGAACCCCAAGTTCTTGTCTTCGTACTAAAATTCGCTGTAATCTAATTTATATGTAAGTAGGTAAACGAGCAACCAAAGGAAATCGTTTTGAAGCAATAAATCAATAATAATCCAAAAAATCTTCAAGACTCTTGTTTACCATCAGGAACTCAATATGCAATAAAATGATATAAAAAAATTTTAACAAATGCGAAGTGAAAAATGTTTTTA
The DNA here is from genome assembly GCF_013141755.1 of Anopheles stephensi. Lineage (NCBI taxonomy): Eukaryota > Metazoa > Arthropoda > Insecta > Diptera > Culicidae > Anopheles > Anopheles stephensi. The sequence goes on along the minus strand of NC_050203.1, from coordinate 35,573,869 downwards.
CAAACAAACGTTCGAAAAGTTTTAGGATAATTTAAGGAAAATGAACTACTTGAAATAATATTTTTTAAATATAAATAAAGCTGCCTTACCCAATCAATGAGTAGTTTGTTATGGATTTAGATTTACCACAGCTCAAATCTTGACGAACAATTTCTTTCAAGAGTCTAGAGAAACCCCCTACCCAAGGTAAGGCCTCAAAGACTGCAACGATCCTGTAAGGGATATTCCTTCTGAATATCCAGAGCCGGTTGATCGGGACACTCAATAAACCCATGAGCTTCGAGCGTTCCCCTTTCATAGGTAAGGCCTCGATGCCTCCAATATTATGGAGGACTCCCTTCCGAAATCTTCACGACTGCCTGGACAGTTGACCTATGGAGGAATTGGTTCGCTCAGCATCTTGATGTTCGTCGTTCTCGTCATGCTGCATTGAGCTGCTAGTACATTCAAAAAGGCTTTTGTTTGTTGTGGTTAAGTTTTTCACTACTATTTTACATCAAAATTAAGCTTCGTGGAATTAACTTGTTTGTATGTGCCAAAATCACATCGAGTGTGCAACAACTCCACCCGTCACACAAATCTAACTTGTGCTAGGAAATATGCTTCAAAAACAAATATTTTAAAAAGCGCTAAACAAACTATGATGACAACATCCCATGGACCTTGTTACCTTCATGTCACGCGTTTATTGTATTAGCCGACACTGAATTTGTTTTCCCAAAAATCGCTTCCATCAAATTCCTGCCAATAATGCTTTCAAACATTTTTTATACAAGTTTTTCTTTCTAAAAAATAATCTGAACACACACACACACACATAACACGAGCCACGGCGGCACTTGTACAATATAGAGTAACCTGGTTAAAAGTAGAAACATAAACAAAATTTTTGGTATCAATTATAATGAATAAAAAGAAAAGCGCGCCCCATGCACGCACTTGCTTTGATTTTGACGCACAAATACAAAACAAGTGTGAGCTGAAACACGCACACAAAATCGATTTGCAAAGGTGAAAAAAAAACGTACAACTCTAGCATAAAGAAAGAATTCGATAGAACCTTTAAACGAAAACCGGAATGCGTGTCGAGCGTTCATTGAAGGCGGATTAATTGGATTACATAGCCAAAAGCGTGCAACGCACATTGTGGCTACTCGTTTTTCCTTTTTCCTGTTTTTTTTTTGTGTATGTGTGTGTATGCTTTCTCTTGTTAGCTGGTTCTGGTTCCAGTTCGCCCTACACGCCCCCCCTGTTGGTCCGGGTTTTTGTTCGCTGTGAATCACGACCCCCGCTCTCGACAGTTTGACAGCTAATGGGTTGGTTTATTGGACTTGTAATGACTATGCTAGCCCATTTTTTCCCCCGCCACCAAAAAAAAGCCCCATCCTATTAGTAGGGACAGCAAATGCGAAAAAACGCAGATGAACCTCGGTAACCTCAAAGCATAAAGATAAACCCGTGATAGATTGAGTTAGGGTCTGTTTCGTACGCGGAAAAATCTACTCATTTCATATACATTTCACTCTGGCGGCGATACAATCTCTGCCAGCAGCGTTGGATGGGAGTATGAGAAAAAATTATCCATTTTTTTATGCTGAGCCACGTGTTCAATGTTGTTCAACTACAGAGTAATAAACGTTTTCATTAATAAAGTCACTCGTTACTGGGTGCATTGAGATTATCCTGTTATAGCTGTGATTTTGTCTCTTTTTATTGTTATAGTTGTGATTTGTGAGTTCATGTGTTTCTATTCCTTTAGCGATAATCCTTGAGGTATGTCGTAGCACTCTATTGACAAGAACATAATCGCAAAACGTTGAACTTAAACATGCAATCATAATAAATCTCAAGTCAAACCCCTATCATTCAATCATCTATCCTCTCACGGCATGTGGCATAGGGTCCAATCGAAGCATGTTTTGTAATCGATTCTGACTAGTCCCTTACTTCATCCAGAAACCTGATCATCGTAGTCGCCTGAAGTCGCTTGAAGCTCAACTTCCCAATTTTTAGAGTACTGAAGATTGCTACTTGCAGCTTACCATTAGATGCCCAAGATTATCAAGAATTTGTTGAAAAAATTATCTAAGTCGTTGTTGTCATTTTCCTAAATTGAAATTATAGAATCTTCTCAAGAGCCTGTCTTCTGCAAAGGCTTAGGTTAGCAACACTTTGACCCTCCATGATTATGGATCATCCTCACAATAACTTCGTTTCTTTGACCTCTGTCCTCTAGTAAGTAGTTACGATCGTCATCGTCCATTGATGTTAAGCATCTCATCTCTCTCACAGTTGATGTGTAATTTTACATCTAAAAATTTAATCATTAAAGCCGAAACACAACAATAATTTATTCACCAATACTGCTTCAAGTTTTGCATTAGACAGTGGCGTGAATATCTTTTCCACATCGCATTGAAACCCTAATTTAAACTGACAAATTTTCAGGATCTGAGCACCTAAGACCATACGATGAGCAAGATTTTTTTCGAGCGATGTCGCAAAATATTAATCCTACCCCTCGTTAGTCCGAAACAAAGGTGTACTTTTGCCTGATTAAACCCTTGGAAAATTATCAATGTACGGGACATCTTAAGCGCAACGACACCTGTGCCATTATCATGTTCAGTGGCCTAAAATGGGATGATCCTAGAATATGTTATCAATCATTCAAAAATTTGTCAGATGGGCAAAACTTCTTATCATGCATACTCCACCCTACATATAGCAGTTAACATTTATATCCTTTTGTATATTTGAGTAGATGAGGTCAGGAGTCAAGATGGAGGTCCGTTATTCAAACTGGATCGGGTATCGAAACATAGGACCAACATCCTATAGCTAGAAACGAAAAAAATCCTGACGCTTACCTTATTTTGAAGCAATAGGTCAAATGCAGCATCTTAAATTCTGAGCAATGGTAAATGGTCTAAATAAATAATTAATCAGGTATCGCTTCAAGTAAAATCTGTTTTAAAAGCTTCCAACAACCAAAGACGTGTCGTTCTTTAAAAAATTCTATAATTGCAGCCATACGGTGATACGGGAGAGGAAAAGCTTAATTTTGGTGCAGTATAGGCTATTTTTTAGATAATTATTGAACAGCAAGAGTCCAGCGTCCTTAAACCGTGTAGATTTGCAATGGCAAGTGACCACAAGACACGAGCAGCATATTCTGTCAAGCAACAAAAAGTGGGAGTGGTCTCCGAGTCTCGGCCATCGAATCGGTTCAATATCGCGAAAAATATGCATTTCTTCGATGGGTTTATGTAAATATGAAGTTTTTTGTTAAATGGAATGATGTTCAACCTTGATAGTTTAGATAATTGGTTTAGAAGATCCGATTCTGATATAAGTTGGAATAGTGATGCTGGTGAACTGATAATTTGAGGGGCATTTTCATTGCAAAGAAAGCTTCCATTGGCGTGAACCTCAACAAGACTGCAGTCGGAGGGTATCTAAACGTAAGAAATAGTCTCAGTCAACCATAAGTCTTATAAGGACACAAAGTTCATGTGGTAATAAAATAATGATGATGTTGATTGATGATTGATGCATAATTTCCACTCAACACTTTGGTGAATTTTTAATGGTTAGTTTGTTCAACAGGTCATTATCTATAACAAAACCTTAAGTCTTTCCGGAAGAATCGGTAAGTAAATGTTGAAAATATCGCGTTTACATGAGTTCCCTTTGCAATCGACCATTTTGTCGAAGAGATTGAGTTAAACTTTGAATTTAATTTTATAAAATTATTATGTGTCCTTACAATATACATCGAGCATTAGAATGTAATGAAACATTTTGATAACCTGTTCCTCAAAAACTTATCATAGTATATCGGGCAGATCTTGAAAACGACTTAGTTCCTCCATTTTTTTTTACCCCACAACAAACACAGACAATGCTCCCACCCAGTTTGCACATCCAATTTCGGGTGGTTTTTATTCCCCGATCCACTCCACGCTGTACATTTTTGCCCCGCTTTCATAAACAACGTCCTAACAATTCGCTGTAATCTACTTTCAACGTTTCTCCGAATTAAATGGAATTCAACATTCCCAACAATCGTAACGTCAAACGACGAACGAACGAACAGGGGTACGGATCGGCACGCGGGCACACTCGTTCGGCAAACAGCATTCCGTTCGCTTGTTTGTCCGCCTGCTGAAAAGCTTCAGCTCTTGCTGAAAAGCAAATTTGTTTCACCTGCATCGATTCTGCAGCGCGCCCAATGCACGACGAGCGTGCTGCACATTTTATGGCAGGTTTACATTCCCTAGGTTGAACGAGCGTGAGCGAGCAAATTGTCATTTCCAATGCGGAGGTTCCTTATTCTACTGTCCCGCGGTTCGTGCTTCGCCAACTTGGGTTTGGGCGCGCCGAGATGTTGCCCACGATTTATGCAAATATTGTCGTCCGCTT